>NC_056751.1:471808389-472173389 GCF_019279795.1 Protopterus annectens
TTGCCCAACGGTTCCTAGAATTTATAAACTCAAATGCTATGGAACAACTGGTCACCACTCCCACAAGAGGAGAAAACATATTGGATCTGGTCATCATCAACATGGGGTCTCTATGTTCCACACCAGAGGTATACCCCTCATTGGTAAGATCAGACCATAAACTAATCTCACTGGACATCAATATTCCATCCCCACCCCCAGCCAAGGAAACCACGGTGAAGAACTTCTCAAAAGCAAACCTCACACTTTTCAAAACTGAGGTGGAATCCTTCAAAGCCCCTGGGCCAGTGGAAAATATGGCCCAAAATGCAGAATCCTTTACAAAAGCATTCTATGGACACCTACAGGAATGCATGGAGCATGCTATCCCAAATAAAACCAAGACTCACTCCTCTAAAGGCAGGAGACCTGTCTGGTGGAAACCGGCCATAACTCATTCCCTCCAGTAGAGCTCTTTTAAGTGTGTACCTTTAACTCCCAGTGGGTGTGGCTTCAGTCTTTAAAAAATTAAGTTATCACCTCACAGGTCTACCAAATACTAATTGATAGAGCTCATATATGAATACAGTTGTGTTTGCCATCATGTATGCTTCAAGATAAAATATTCTGATACCTTGTATGTAGCATGGTTTTGGAATTATTAATGCAAATATGAACAGGCAATATTTGACACCTAGAGGCACAGTAGGAGGTAACTGCAGAAATGCCTGGAGATGTCACTCAGCTGTAATGAGATAAATAAGCTATACAACAAAAGGAGAAAGCTACTACATGATAGAGCAAAATCCCAATCTCTGATCAATACTAGCAAGAAACTACGATCCCTCATAAAATCATCTAAGGCCAGCTTTGAAAGAAAAATTGCACAAGACACTAAAGATAATCACAAGGCCTTCTTTAGTTATGTCAGGAACCTAGGAGGCAACTCCCAGATATGCTCTGAGTTAGTGCAAAATGACAAAAAATACACTGAACCCACAGACATTGGCAACATCCTGGCAGAAAGGTTCAGTGCAAACTCCCCCCCCTTCCCCCCCAAAAGAGCAAATGTCTATCCCAACAGAGTGTAGCCTTCCTGAGATCACAGATGCACAGGTGAGAGCTGCCCTCTCCAAAGCAAAAAACACAGCATCAATGGGACCAGACGGTGTCTTGGGCTGAGTCTTACACGAGCTCCAATAAGAACTAAACCCTCATATAAAGTCACTGTTCAATCTCAGCCTTACTACAGGATATGTACCCAAGGAATGGAGTACAGCAACAGTGGCCCCACTCCACAGAGGTGGTGCCACAACAGACCCCGGAAACTATTGCCCTATAAGCCTGACTAGCCTGGTCTGCAAAGCTATGGAGTGTATAATCATGAAAATCATAAGCAAAGACATTGGGAACCTCCAGACACTGGATCCTACCCAATTCGGCTTTGTTTAGGGCAGATATCGCCTCTTGAACCTGAACGACTTCTTTGAAACAGTTACCAAAGCCATAGATGAAAGGAAGGTAGTCCACACAGCCTAACTGGACCTTGCAAAAGCCTTCGACACAATACCCCACTCGGGCATCATAAATAAACTCACCAGCTTAAATATCAACCCCTATGTCACAAGATGGGTTGCAAACTGGCTCAGGGATAGAACCCACATGGTCAGAATAGCAGGTGCCATGTCATACTCTAAACCCGTTACAAGTGGCATCCCACAAGGCTCAGTCCTGGGACTTCTCTTGTTAGGTATATATTTCTCCGAGGTGCAGGCTAACACGGGTGGACTATGGCTGACCAAGTTCGCAGATGACTGCAAACTGGGTGCCATAATCGACTCTCTGGCTGACACAAGCATCCTCCAAAAGGGTCTCACAGAGACGGATAACTGGTGCCAGAGCCATGGCCTAAAGCTAAATGCCAAAAAGTGCATAGTCATCCTCTTTGGGAAAAACAAACTGCCCACAAATTACCATTTAGGTGGTAATCCATTAAGTACTGAAGAATTAATTAGGGACTTGGGACCCAAGTAGATAGCAATCTCTCCTTTGACAATCACTTTGCCAAAGTGGTTAGAAAGACCTTCTATATAGCCCACCTTATCACAAAAGGGTTCACATCTAGATCAAGAGAGGTCATTGTGCCTCTCTACTCATCACTTATCAGGCCCATAATTGAATACAATGCCCCATTTGGGATGTACCTTACCTGACACCTGCAGCAACTGGAAAGACCCCAAAAGTACCTCACCAAGAGGATCAAGGGACTCAAGCAGATGCCCTATGCAGTTCAACTAAAGAAACTCCAGCTCTACTCAGTTGCGTACCGCCTACTCAGAGGCGATCTGTGTCTGACGTATAAAGCCATGTCCAACATAGAATTGATGGACATGCTTCACCTCAGGAAATCCAAATCCCTTAGAGCTACACACTCCAGGGACTTGAACTTCAGCACAGAAATAAATAGGACATGCTGGAGGGACAGGTTCATATCCCAGAGGTTCCCCTCACTCTGGAACAAAATCCCAATCCATGTTAGGCAGAGCCCCTCACTGACCCTCTTCAAGAGAAATCCTGACGAGTGGATGGGAGATCGTAAGTTTTCCCCTGGGATCTCTTCTGTGTCCCTGTTTGACAGAGGTACAGTAAACTAACCTTAAAAGGGCTACCTTCTGTGACCTACTACACAGAGACACAGTCAACTAATCTAAAAGAGCAGGTAAAAGCCAAACACACTCTGGCTAGGCTTATAAATGCAATCACACATTCCGCCCCCCCACAAAACAATATGAACATAACATATGAAGAGTATATGCCAATACACTATTACAAATATGTTCTATGGACACAGTCACCAACACAATTGCAATGACTGCAAATATCCATGACAGAAATACACAGACAGCTTTCATTTTGCAAAACTTTATTACATTAAAATGTATTGCCAAAAGGATTCAAGGACTAACAGTACCTGCATGCTATACAGGAAGCATTTAACAGTGCCTTAATGAATCAGCCTGCAATTGCCATAGTATTACTCCATTAAGGGATAGGTGTTCACATAGGGAAAGAACACCCACACACATATAGACATTGTATAAAAGGGGTTCCTACACACCTGCATGTGCTATGTACACCCACCAACATCTAGCCCACAACCAAAATAATTGCATCAGTACATACTGTCATACCATAACCAATTATTCAACTACTGTACAACATCTGCTGAAACCTTAACATACCTGGACACAGACACACTAACATGGCCCTATGTCAACTAGTTGCTGTTATACAATTGAACAGCTGCTGATGTAACAGGGTTTGTATGAACTAATTCCGTTTCAGAGGGTTGAAAGGTTCGTACACTAGGAAGTGTTACCGAGTACTGATTATCAGCACAGTATGATACACAGTAACACCAAGCTAAATATGTCTGATAAGCACACTGTAAACCCCCTAACATTATATGCATAGCTATGCAGCCTTGAGCTGGTCAAACAACCTGGCCAGATGACAAACCCTGCACAAGTAGCAATGTTCAGAAATATAACAGCAGTACTCACATTTAGACCAAATTCTCTAGGCATTACACACAATATATTACTGTTCGTCTCCATACAGCTGTTGCAATAGATTCCAAACAACACTTCCATGCTGTCTTCCTCACAAGTAAGGCAAAGGGACAATGCCCAAGTGGAGTACTCAATTATACTCCACTGTAGCCATGGTATTGGCTAAGGCAGTAGCAGCGCAGCTTATGTGCATGTAATTAGCTACTTAGGAACACCAATTGGTCATTGGGATAGCACGTTACTGATCTGTAACTATAAAAGGTTGCCTTGTCACACATTCAAACCATCTGTATCTACCTGTAGGACAGTACAAAGCAATGAAAGACAAATTGAAAATGAGTATTATACTAGTCAATAACACCTCCGATTACTAAGAAGGTATTTATAACATGTAGTATGTCTGTGTATGTAGTACCTGTACTGTAAAGATTACAGTATAATCAATGCATATAGTGGAAATAGCTATCTTGTAGTGATGTATTGTTGAGCAGTAGTAATGCTTGTAGCATTCTATGTGTGTATTGCTGTAGTTCACACGGCAAACTCCGCATATACCACTAGGGATGATATGGGCTTAGAACCCACCAATTCACTTCCAGCCACTGTCAGTGTCAGGACTGGTCCAACATGTATGTGCTATAACAGGGGATAGTATATGTCGATGTATTGTAACAGTTGACATATGTATGGGTGTATAAGTAAGATGAACATGTTAAAGGTGGGCTTACCATGCAAATATTGTGTGCATTGTGGGATATTGTGCCAATAATTGTGTAATGTACAGTATTCTAGGCAGATCTGTATTCTATTCTACATAGCAGTTCTGTTATGTTGTGCAAGCAGTAGTTATGTCTATAGGCAATTACAATAATCAGTGACAGGATACATGTCATCTGTATTCATCTGACAGTTTAGCAGCATGATAGCAAAGATAATTGGAAGAGCCAGTTAACTATCCATGCACATAACACATGTAATATCCACCTCTCTAGTATCGTTTGCAATCAATAACAGTTGTGCATGTGTACATGTTATGCAAATGTGTAGTGACCCTTGTTACAGGGCTGGACCTCTCTAGTATCATTTGCAAGCAATAACAGCTGTGCACATGTACATGTTATGCAAATGTGTAGTGACCCTTGTTACAGGGCTGGGCCAAATGGCTATGTGCACACCTACATAGAGTGGATATTGAGAGTAGAGACACACTGGTTGAATTACCAGGTTTGTATAGCCCACCTTCTCATTGCCAACCTAACAGCCGCTTGCACATACTGTATGTAAGGTAGTGCACAGCACTGGCAATGAAACAGGTTGCATGTCATCTTTAACTCCAGTGTAACATCTGCAGTAGGAGTGTAAGATGTAGGAGACAGCTGCCCATGTGTAATAGCCACTTCATAGGTGATGGCTCACACTATCTGATTATATCCTGATCATGTTGATAGTGACATCAGAGTCTATTGATACATGACTCTGTTTGGAGAGTGGGTGTCTGTGCCCAACAGAGCTCATGGTCCAGGTGGATATGTGAGTATATACCCAGAGAAGGAAACAGTCCTGTAGACACTTGTATCATCTGTAATCAACTAGAGGAGTATTGCTGCTAAAGGTAGCTACAATGTTTCTGTAATAGCCAGTGTTGTCATGTCCATAACACAAATATTTACATGTGAGCATCACTGTCTGGAACATCTTCATAAGCAATACATAAACTAAATACAGTACTTGGTACTTGTAGTATGGAATGCTCATACAGGCATGTCCACTAGTCAGCTACTGGTGTTTACTAATGTCAGCTTTGTGTATGTGGCCATCCTGGGGGAATGTAATCTCTATGCCATGTACACTGCCAAACCCACCTAATACCATGCCCCACACATTGTTTGGGATGCAGCTACAGAGGTAAGCTGGAAGGCAGCCCAGTCTACAGCCATGACTGGACTTGACAGTCATGAGGTGTAGGTTAACACATGCAGCTCATCAACGCCACCAACACATACCCTTACCAGAACACAGTAAGGACACCCACACACACTACCAGAAATCACACACATTCACAGATGCGTCTAAGTATCTGGCCAAACAAGTGACCCCCCCCCAAGCAGGAAGAGACAGACATCAAAATACGCAAACTGTATCACATAGCTTGCATAATTGTGCCACACCTCAGAACACGTGACTGGAAACATGCCCAACAGTACTCATTTGTAAATGCAAACTCTAGCACTATGTTACACATCAACCTATACGAGGGCATACATACTGTCAGATGCCTGTCTGCCATGATTAGCCACATACCCATACTCTCAGACCACCTTTTGAACTATACACATGGCTCTGGCATATTCCATGTTGTTGTGCAGGACCTGTGATGCAGTAGCCTGGACTGCATGGAAACACATGTAGGAACTGTCAGGTCTTGTAGCCCATGCAGGTATGTCCCAAGGCCTGGGTAGCATTCTGTCATTGGCCAGAATGATACTGCAGTAAAGGGACAAAAGAATTGTATTCCACAATTGTCTAGTGTAGTGGTGCAAGTCAAAGGGTATCCAGTAGCTGTGATCCTGGATAACATGGTTGACAGACCATGATGCTTTACCAGACAGGGCCTGCACCTGTCACCCCTAGGAATCTGGATACTGCCTAGGGCTCATGCTTCCCCTATAGTGCCTTTATCATGCATGGTTCAAGTGAAGGTCCACTGCTCTTACAGGGACAGCCAAGCAATACATTGCGGGTCTCGCTACACAATGATACATGTCAGAAACACTATATGGACACACATAAGTTAATTCATGGAGAACATATCTGTGCAGGGGCTGAGACATATTTCAATGCTTCAGAGAGCACACCTGCATGACCATGTTATAACACATACCTCATCTCTTGCAGATTATCCTTTATTGGAACACATGGGACACAGGTGTGTCCATATTCCTGAAGGATATGTACACCCCACGCTAGTTGCACTTGCATAACTTCAGATGCATTATGCTGAGCAACTATCTTTGTGCCAAAGTGGAATTCAAAATGCACCTTGAGACAGATCACCCACCAGGCCGCGGACTTTCCAACTGTCATAATGTGCTGTAATGGAGAAGATTAGGTCTGAGACAGAACCATAATAATGGCTACTCTCAACTATTCCATTATGAACTGGGAAGACTCCTCATGTACCAACACCTGCACTCAATGCATGTTGGATTCCATCGACCCCACTGACCTGCATCACAGTAGTCACAAAAATAAGGCTAACAGTATGCTACACATAGTTAGTCTCCAGTACCAATGTTATGTTTTCTAAGAGCAGAGTGGTGACTGTCATGGCACCCATGCAGATGAAGAATGCATGTGCAAATGTTGAATCCTACACAAATGAACCTTAAGCAGTCACATATGTGCAGTGATTGTGCCATTGAAACAGAACAAGGATTCAACCCAACACAAATAAGAAGGCAAACTGGTGGTACCATGCTTTAAACTGTACCACAGAAGGTAGTTACTGTTGCAAGAGTGAACACAAATGAGTGCAGGTGATCCCTGATCAGCCTCAATAAGATGCAGATACACCATATAAAACCACACAAAGCTACTGTGAAACTAATAAATCAGCCACATATTATGAGGCCAAGTACAGAGCATTCTATAGCTGTGTCATTAATCGTAATGGCAATGACAAGACCTGCTGTGCTGCACAACACTATGGCATGGGAAGTACTGCACCTACAGAAATAGCACCCATTCATCCAAATAGGGTCTTGGAGAGCCTAAACCAACTCCCACCCCCCAACAGGTACACTTAGTATATATCCATGTACACTACAGGGCCCCTGTACTAACCACTATGCAGGTACAAGCTGCACTCTCTAAAATAATACATACAGCTTTCATGGTACCTGTCAGTATCCCAGGGTGTATCCTACACAAATGTAAGAACATTCAGCTATCCACATACACATCATGTTCAATCATAGCTCCATGTCAGGCTGTGTACACACTGAATGGTGCAAAGCAACAGTTATCACACCCCACAAAGGGGGAGACATCATTGATAATGGGACATACTGCACAACTACCCTGCTGAGTCTGGTCTGTATGGCCATGAACCTTAATCAACGTATTTGATGTACTCGGTACAGATGTAGATGACAGTAGGGTTGATTCACACTGCATACCATGACATTGCCAGGTCGTAGGACACCATCACCCATACTGTGTTCCAGCTACACTCAGTAAACTAGGTGTATATTCCTATGTCACAGGAGTGGTTGGCAACTGGACTGCTGGCTGAACCAACACTACAGAAGGTGTCTGACTAATACACGCACATCAAACCAGTGCCAGCCACAGTAATACAGGGGTCATTCCTGGTACTCCCCCTCTTTGTTATCTATACCACACAGACCAACACAGAAGGCATCAGCCTATTGATGTTTGCAAATGACTATGAACTAGGAGCAATAGTCGACTCAATGTGTGCTGCATTCAACATACAGAAGGGCCTTAACATGTCAGATGTGTGGTGTGTGACGTATGGCCACAATCTGACAGCTAAGTATTGCATTGTCATCCCCTATGTTATAAACCTTGTACCCATTAACTACCACCTACTTAGCAGTCAACATAATGGCAACTGTGTGTATGGGATGCAGCTGGACAGTACTTTCCTTCAATAGTTACTTCACCACACCAGACAGGTAGTCATATGTGGCACCCTAGTCTGATGAAATCTTGTTATTTTAGATGAAAGCATGCTCAAATAAACTTGTTTTAAGTCAGTTATTAGTGCTTACTTATAGCTAATTTAGCTATACTACATTGCTACACTCGAGCGTTCCTTTGGAACTGTATAAAACACAACTATATTTCACATAGTTACATGTGTTACTGTACAATATGTAATGTAACATCATATGCAAGGCATGTATACACACATGCCACATACTATAGTCTGCTGCTCTATGTATGCACAGATGTGCATGCTCCATAGTATAGTGTATTGTACTGGCTTATATGCTAACATGGACATTGCACCCTGTAGCTATCACACAGGTGTGGATAATGATCTTACTGCTGTGACACTCCTGTTTAGGTACCTCTGGCATTTTGCAGTGACAGCAGCCTGTGTCAGGTGAGATTGTTATTATTTACCAGGCTTGATAATGCACGGAACATATTCTTTGCATGCTATCTGCCATAACACATGTACACATAATGTATGGTAGTCCTGTTAATGGACACTGGTCAGACCTGCAATACATCACAGTGTTTACCCATGTGAAACAATTGAGGACTATATGAAACACCTACACTAAACCTTCCAAACTGTCATTGCCAGATGCGTGGACAACAGTGAATACAATGGTGGAGGTGTGCTCCACTATAGGGATAGGTACTACATATCAGCATTAGGCATGTTGGGAATAAGAACAGTACTATACAGAGAGCATATGTGTGCACACACTCTAAATGTGTTGGAGCTGAAGTATGACCGGCCCACAGGATACACCCTTGTGGTGTATACCCTTGCTATGAATGTCAAACAATGTCATGTGCTATCTGACATGTCCATGACATGTAGTGGGCTGACTGAAACACTGCTCAACTATCCTGCAAAACATGTCTGACATCCCATACATACCACCCTTTGTCTGCATAACCCTGTCCTCAGTGGAGCATATGGCATCTATGGGTGTATGTCATATGGGATAACACTGACATGTGAAATAAGATGGCCATCACAACCATTGGACAGAACATGTGTACACACAGCCATGGAGGATGGCCAGAGACATGAAGCAACACACACAGTAGAAGAGATGTACATGTGTGTACACCCTGTTGTACATTGTCTCGACACAATACAACTATGGCCTTTGTGTAATGGTGATATTGCATATGTGAAACACTAAACATCATACATGCCTGTGCACAGCCTGTGTAGGCATAACATGAAACCACCACATAACATGTCTCGAACATCTTGAGTGAGTCACAACATGGAAGCATTCACCTATACAGTATCCAAACACATACATGTGTTGCACAACATACACATACAAACACATCAAGCCACAGATACAGTACATTCACCTTGCTGGTGTCAGACATCACTGTCATGCCTGCTCCTCATGTGTGTGAGGTACACAGATGGCATGTAGGACATAGAGTACTGCTACGTTAGTCATGTGTGGACATAGTTGCCAGGCATCAGTAATATGGTTTCAGATATGTAGGGGTGTCATCCATATACCCTTCTGTGACCTGTGTCACACATTCCGCATTAGGGTTTAGTGTGTATACACCTCAGTGACATGGGTCACATTGGGTCTACATTATAATAGCAAAAATCCTTTTAAGCGAACGCAAAAACACCAACACGTATTGCACGAACCTCGAGTATGCCAAACATACTAAATCGCGAAATTCAAAAAGTCGAAGTGTCATAGTTGGCCCATCTGTGGTACAGCTCCATAAGGTAAGTGTGTGATAGTTATGGACCTTAGGGTTAGGGTGCGGGTTAAGGTAAGTGCATAGATAGGCAATGTATATAAGGTTTAGTGTAGGGCTAGAATTAGGGTTTTGTTAAATGTATGTGTGTGGATTATTTGTTTTGTTTTGGCATATCGCTGTAGGGTAAGTGTGCGATAGTTACGGACCTTAGGGTTTGGGTGCGGGTTAAGGTAAGTGCATATATATAATGTATATAAGGTTTAGTGTAGGGTTAGACATAGGGTTTTGGTGCTTTACTTTAGGGATAGAAGTAGGGTTTTGGTTAGTCTATGTATGTGGTTTATTTATTTTGTTTGGGTAGGCAGTATGTAGTGGGAGGTGGAGTTGGCCAACTATGGAGATTCAACTTTTTGTATTTTGTGGTTTAGTACGTTCGGCATATTCGCGTTTTGCACAATATGTGTCAGTGTTTTTGTGTTCACTTAAAGGGAGTTTTGCTATTATAATATAGACCCAGTCACATTCCACATTAGATATGTATTGTATGTGAACATAGTCGTGGCTATGAACTGTGTCAGTAGCTCACACTGTATAGCAATTGTGAAGCCACATGATGCCCTGCAATGGCTATGCACATCAGCTCAATGTGCAGTATGTCCCTGCATATTTGTAGGGAGGACAGACAACATTGCATCAGCTGAAAGCCCATGTTAGTATAACACGTCCCTGAATTGGGACACCATTACCATACTGTAGATTGGAAAGGACACCATTGTGTTACACATGTATGCATGCCATTCAACATGTCAGCAGAAGAAATGTTATACTACATCTGATTGGCAAGGTCATATGCCACATAGCAGGCCGGTGTACTGTAAACCTGTGCTGGTCTGTGGTACCATTGCAAAGTAGGGTCAGCCACGACAAACATGTGTGTACAGCCACATGCACAATGTCTAGACTCAGCTCAGGGGTAGGCGGAATAATGTTGAACAGATATGCACTGCTTTGGGGGAGATATGCAAGCTAGGGCTCAGGCAAACATAGTATCCAGTTGATATACCCTACTGGTCATGTCCTCACACATAGGGGTGCTGAACAACATAAAGCATCAGTGGCAGATGTACAAGGGTCAACAATGGTCTGTTAACATGTGGTGTATGTTGCACACACCATGGCAGTGCGGTGCAATGGTGCAAAGTGCATGCATTGTGTTGCAGGTATGGGACATAGGCTACTAACACAAATGGTGCAATACAGGTATGTATGCTAACCACCACTATAATTGTGTAAGGTGCATGTCATCTGCTATAACACATGCATGCTGTTGTGTGCAACTCAGGGATGTATGATAACTACCACTATAATTGTCTAAGCTGAAACTATAATTGTCTAAGCTGAATGGCATCTGCCATATCACCTGCATGCAGCGTGTGTATTGTGTGTCTGTGTGTCTCTGTCTGTGTGCCTGCCTCTGTCTGTGTGTCTGTATCTGTCTGTCTCTGTCTGTCTCTGTCTGTCTCTGTCTGTCTGTCTGTCTGTCTCTGTCTGTCTGGTATAACTTGTAATGTACAGTTCTTGTCTTCTCCTCACAGGTGTTGATATAGGTGCATTGCCCTCCTGCGGTCCACCTGATGTTAGTGTCCCCACAGACTCTAGCAGTGATGATGATAGTATGATTGAGGCACAGGCACGGTTGTCAGGGACTGAATCTGTGCCATTGGTTGCCATTCCACCTGTCTCCCCCTCATCCTCACATACAGTTCCCCTGCCTGCACATACCCCATCACCACTGACCATAGAGGAAGGACAGTTGGCGGGTGGTAGCATGGAACAGGGAAGTGTGGGGACTATGGAAGGTGTGCCTGCACACCATGATCCCAGTCAACAGACTGGTGATGTCCCACACAGGCATGTGCCCAGGGCTGCTTGTAGGAGGACCACTGGCCAATATGCCCCTGCGAGATAAAGCACATCAGTTGGAGTCACCAGACGTATGTTTTGGGTAGTAATGGAGGCACAGGCATGTGCTGAATGGCACAACAGAGAAGGTCTGAGGCTTTAGAGAGCTGCTGTCCATTCATTAACTGACAACATCCAGGTACTTGCAAATGCTCACCATCATCTTGCAAATGTTTTGGATAGACGATTGGGTGACATGGTGGGAGTCCTTGACCATGGCTTGTCAATCCTCGAAGATGGAATGTCTGTGCTGGAACATCTGGTGGGAGTAAGGCATCGGGCACGTGGACGTAGGTCAGCTACATCTTCTGTTGAAGGTCTACATGAACATGCTATTGCACATGTCCCCTCCCATAGTGGCGGTAGCAGCAGCAGTGCAGCTGGTACTGTGCAGTCCACACCAGGACACAGCAGGCCACGTGCACATGGTCCTGGATGGTCCCGACAGGGACACAATTCCACTGGACATGTGTCATCAGACAGTACCCAATCTGGACCTCTGCCTGGTAGTGCCCATGCAACCCCTGGCAGGCGCAGGTCACATGGCCATGGCCAGACACCGTGAACTGTGATACCTGCCTTGTACAGTCTGCAGAGGTCCAGATTGGACCTGTGTAGGCCAGCCGCATGTCAGACTTGTGTGCAAGCATACACACACACTGGAAACAAATGCAGGGCACCTCAACACACACACACATAACATCCACACATGCCCAGTGATATCACAGGCCCTAACACACACACATGATGTCATCCAATGGCACAGCCTAGGCCTCTGGCAAACTTTATCACCCTGTGCATATGATGATGCCTGTGCTGCATCCCTGTCATCCACACCATCAGTGCAGGGACATCTTCATATGGTCTGATGCACAGGGTGAACATACTAGGTAGACAATTGTAGATTAATATTGTTGAATAGTGTTGACAGGCAGCAGACATATCATATATTACAGTTTTAGAATGCATTTTGTACGTTTGACAGTATGTATCATGTGTAACAACACTAACAGCATATTGATCTTGACGTTCTGCCTTCCTCTTTTAGATGTAGTTGCATGTGCCGGGGGGTGTCAGTGTTTGTGGTTAGTGTCCCATATGTACATGTTGACTACCCACAGGTCAGTATGACAATACCTGCATGCACTTTGTAGCTTCCACATCACAGTTATATTCTCCCATCTTTCAATTATGTTTACTGTTCTAATGATCCAAGAGCATGATAGCTGTGTAGTAAGCTACTGTGTTCAGAGCCATCACATCCATAGTGGGTGACATCACAGGTATAGTTACCTGGAGCGCGGAGGAGGTAAAAGAGTGGTATGCCATATGACAAGGGTAAAGGCCAGAGGAAATAGTGGCTTTTCATTGGGAAGCAGTAATACCCACTGCCATGACAGCATGCAAACACAGAAACACCCATTCACTCAGGGATTCACAGACACAGTAATGCATACTCTGACACACACACACACACACACACACACACACACACACACACACACACACACACACACACACACACACACAGTTGACAGTGTTCAGATGAGAACCCCTGCCTATGTGCATATCATCATTATAGTACTACTCAATTACAAGACGCGCCATACAGATTACACATGTACAGGTAGTTGTAATGGCGTAAGATCGAGGACATTGACAGGGATACTACAGTGCAGTGAGTGTATGTGGGGAGGGGGGGTCTATCAGTAGGCTATGTAACAACAAGTCACACCCCAGGGTGTGCATGTTAACAGACAGAATGCCTGTCTACGACTGATGATATCAACAGGGATGCTAGATTGCATTGAATGGATGGGGGGTGGGGACATTATCATTTCACTATGATAAAATACAGCCTCACTCCAGGGACCGGACAGCCATACACATGGACAGCCACACACACACACACACACACACACACACACACACACACACACACACACACACACACACACACACACACTGTGGCATTCACAAACATATACACCTATGTCACACACATACAGACACTTTACATGTGTGAGGTTTAACCACCTGCTTATGCCTTTCTTTCTACACTTCACTCTGTACTGGTGTTGACAACAGTGCTCAGGAGAGTGATAACATGTGGGATGTATTCCCAACCATACGTGACATATATGGACACACACACACACGTGCCAGTACTGTGAATCAAACATCTGCCTATCTCATGATAGGTACTACAGAGGTACAGCACTATTCCATCTGCTACAAAGGTTATTGACTCTTTTCTTTGTCAACTGTGCTGATATATGCACAATATATGCACAGGGGAGGTATTACTGTTACAGGTGTCATGAGGTTTGCCTTCAGTGTCACCTTTACAGCATTCTACATTGTCTGTCTTCCACATCAATTAACAAATCCTGACCTTAGCAGTTACACAGGTTATTGTAGGACTGGTTGTAACACATCAGTGAGCTGTCCTCAGTAATCATTCATCTGCAAAGAAGCCCCACCACTTAGTAGTTATGTCCAAACATCTGTCCATACCTCATGTACGGCTTACTGTACTTACAGCATATCACCATATACAGTTGGCAATGTTGAGGCTGTATTGCAACAGCATGATGTACTAAGACAACAGTCAGCTTCAGACATCAGACACTGCACAGACATGGAATCTACACAAACATCAATACATGTACACATATGCGGTCTACATCAGTAAGTGCACTAGCAGGTCAAGAGGATACATTCCACACCTTCCCCATGCCATGTGTGAAACATAGCCGAGCATTACACCATAATGGATGTTGTATTCCTGCACTGGTAGGACACCACCACATTCACAGAGTAGCCAAGTGTACATATATGACAACAGCACATATCAGTGAGACACACACAGCATTATTCCATGTCATGCTCTTACAAACTGTTACTTGACAGAGCCATAATGAAGCCAGGGCACTGTGATGGTCAACAGTGAGCACATCATATTTGCCACACACACCTCATGTTTACTGAAAGAGTGTCAGCAATGTGCTGTGTTAGAGCTAGGCAGTACACTCATTCAAGCATGTGTGAGGTCTGTGGCTTGTAAACATCTCACCCCAGCATGTACTGGCTATTGTGGTGCTAAGGCTAATGTCCAGACAACACACAGTATGAATGGCTTACCATTGTTGACATGGGGTATATGCAGGAGCTGTGGCCACACAGAGTGTAGCTGGATTTCCCTGAGTCTGTCAATACAGGCCTTGTGTAGGTTCTATGGTCCTGTTATTTGGGTATGTTTGTATGCATTGCATAAGGTGGACTTGTCTAAAGACATACATGCCACATGGGGTGTTGTATGATATGATAGGTGTCATGGGTGACCAGTAGAGAGGGAATATTACCTCTTTTAACATAGATATCAAACCTTATGTACTGTTAGCATGCTACCTGCCATGTACATGTGTGTAATGACTGTAGCCACTTGTGTGTAGAAAGGATACCGAAAGCTATGGTAATTTAATTTATGTTGTATGAGTATGGGATGTACATATCCAGGGCAGGTACAGTTAGGTCATATCCAACCATGAGGGTGTTGTTTACTGGTGTACAGCAACAGTCAACAGTGTTAATGCTGACAACATCTGAGGGACCCTAGTATGTGTGCAATTGAGCTGGTTACAAACAATGGTATTATTGCATAACACATTATGCAGCTGTGTCTGTACATGGGTACTTTGCCAAGTTGTTGTAAGCCTAGGTACAGTCCACCAATTGAGGGTTATCTGGTGGTCTACCATACTGTGTCATACCACATGTGAATGTGTGTTGGTAGTCTGGGGACAAGGTGGTGGATGTATATGAGGATACACCCTAGAATGCAGCATTTGCCACTGGCACCTGTACCTGACTCATCTGTGATGCGTTATGTCAAAGTAGTGGTCTTTACATGTGAGTAGCCTTTATGAATATGTGTACACCACCACCTGGAATGGTCCATACCACTGTTATGGCCCACATGTCTGGATCTGAGTTATATGGTGATAGTGCAGTTGTGCACTACAGAGCCTTCAGCCAGGTGTTCCTCACTGCACAGATGTCAGTAATCCCCATTGTAGGTTCTACATTGAGCAAATGGATTACTAAAGCCACACATCTAGCATTGGTTAGCATAAGCATCCAATGCAATTGTCTTGTAGGTGTCAGGGTGTTACTTCTGGGTGTAGGACATTTGCCTTGGAATGCGGCTATATGGGTAAATGTGACCTAGGTATTATCCACACCCACACATGAAACATGGATGCATGTGCACTGTGTTGAAGCCTTGTTGTTTGGTCATGATAGCCCGGAATGACAGACACTAGACAACCTCACAATAACAGCAGGACATTGGCTCATTGTTTTGGTCTAGCAGTTGCCACTCATACCATGACATCACTGCGAGTGGCATTAATGTGCTTGGTAGCAAATGTCTCATGTAAGGTGATGGACGGTAGCAGAACTTGTGTATATGACCAATGTGAGATATACTTAGGGTAACAGTTCTGCTAATAATGACAACTACTAACACAGCCGTGAGAGGTCATCTTGACAACTGCACCTCAGTTCTATTACACAAGGTGGCTCACACATTATGCTTGCACATGCCACTGGCCCACGTATAATGCCACTGTCCACAACCTGCTATCAATGTATGCCTTTCAGGGCAGCAAGGTGTGTGACACATGCTGTAGGTAGCATCTGCCTGTGTGACCCAAGTAACCTATTCTCTGTCACATCCGCACATGCATGAATGTGTATACTTAACATATATATGTCAGTACTTCATGTACATGCATGCATGCATGTGTATCACACAGCACAGACACAGATATATCATTTACGGGCCACATACAGGTATCAGGTAGTAAACCAGTATGATGTGCATATATACTGACAGTTAACATGTACCTAGCTGTAAACCTGTGTGTTTGCAAAAGGAGTCCATTACAACGTATTCTGTACATGTAAGTGTATGAGCATGCACACTGTGGCCTTCAGTGGTTAGAATCGGAGTGCATCCCAAACAGCCCTGTGCTACTAAGTGTATGAGTGCACCCAGTGCCACCTTGTGTAATTTGAGTCAGTGCATCCAACAAGCCATTTGTTACTAAGTGTATGAGCATGCCCAGTATAACCTTGTGTAGTTGTAGTCATAGTGCATCCCAAACGACCCTATGCTCCTAAGTGTATGAGCATGCCCACTGTAACCCTGTATAGTGATAGTAGTTGTCCGTTCACAGATGGCCATACTCCAGTTCAGGTTCCTGTTGTGCTACAACTATACCTCTCAGGCCTACCTGCAGATGATGTGTCTTGTTTGTGCATACAGGTTGTAATGGACACCTACTTTAAACACACAGGTTTACAGCTATGTACTTCATGACTGTCAGTCTCCCTGTATTTGTCCTCAATCTCAGAAGGGCAGTCTGATTGCCTTGGAATGTGTAATCTCTGTGGCATGTCTCGTAACTGCATAGTACTGTAATAGTGATCTGTAGATAGGCAGGAGTTCTGATCCCACCACTGGCAACTGTGTGCGTGTGTGTGTGTGTGTGTGTGTGTGTGTGTGTGTGTGTGTGTGTGTGTGTCTCTCAGCAAATGCTAGAGTGTGTGTGTCAACAAATGCCTGAGTGTGTGTGTCAGCAAATGGCTGAGTGTGGCTGCGTGTGTGTATTTGTGTCTGCATCCTGTCATGACAGCGGGTTTTGCTGCATTCCAAAGAGATACCTCCTTTTGCACTGGCCTTTATCCTTGTCAACTGCTAAACCTCTCTCTTCCCCCCTCCTCACTGTAAGTATTCTGTTCTGTGATGTCACCCAGCTCAGAAGTGGAATCAGAGTAAGTGTAATTGTATGTGTTCTGTGGCACATACCTTAACTGCATACCACTGTACTAGTTACCTTTACATAGGCAAGTGTGTATGCACAATACTGGCAAGTGTGTGCGTGTTTGTTTGCGTGACTACACTGTAGCCAGGCATACACATGTGTAATATCTTTTAGCACACCATGGTAGCCATCTGTGGTGACCGGTGTCTACAACGTATTACATAGTTAGGAATGGTAAAGAATACACAGTCAAGCACGACTACAGTTGGGTATGTTATTTTCCTGTGCCACTATCGAGCAGTGACACAGAAGTGGTCACTGGGGTGTAGGTCCATACCCATCATTCCCCCACCCTAACATCACAATCCCCATGGTAGATTTTATTAGCCATCATTCCCCACCCCAAATTCCACATACACAGCAACCATCCCTTCTCTGGTGAACTGCTTAAGATTTAAATGTTATAACACAAGAGATGCCTCTGTTTTGTGTACAAGTCAGTTCCTTTGGAACTCTTCTGTGTCACAAAGGGTGTTCAGACGTGTATGCATATATATATATATATATATATATATATATATATATATATATATATATGTGTGTGTGTGTGTGTGTGTGTGTGTGTGTGTGTGTGTGTGTAGTTATGACAGTTGTACAGATGTAGACTTGTCTGTTGTTTCACAGTGTACAGTACATTCAAGGGTACTGTACATATGTAAACAAAGTGACTGTCACATTTGTTTTCAGTACTGTGGAATACCTGTAGTAAGATGTGCATTATAGACTCTGTGCAGCATGTATACAACCCAGATGGCTTAGTGGTACATCCAGTGACCTCAGTGTGTATGGTCTGGGGTTCAAGACCTGAAAGCATTGTTGATTCTGTCAATTAGGACTGCATAAGACAGTTGTAAGCAGGTGTAAATGTGTTTTCGTGACAGTAAGCAGCGGGTACACGCAGATAACAAACATGTAAAACTTGCAATACACTTGACATGCCCTTCTTTGGCAATCCTGCTGATGTCACCCACCTACAAATACACCTCTGGGACTGCTGTAACCCAGTAATCTCCATGGTGTGTGCTGTAACTGTGTAATGCTGTAGTGTGTTAAACTAGTTTGGTAGGTGTTCTAATCCCAGACAGGTCAACTGTGTGTGTGTGTCTGTCTGCCTGCCTGCCTGTGAAAGAAACAATGCTTTTTGAGTATGCACACTCCTTACAATTCACATACTCACCTTTGGCAATCCTGTTGATGTCACCCACCTAGAAATACACCTCTGGGACTACTGTAATCCAGTATTATCCGTAGCACGTGCTGTAACTGCATATTGCTGTAGTGTGATAAACTAGTTAGGTAGGGGTACTATTCCAAGAGAGACCAAGTGTGTGTGTCTCAGCCTGCCTGAGAAAGGAACAGTGCTTTTTAGAGTATGCACACTATTTACAATTCACATAACCACATTTGGCAATCCTGCTGTTGTCACCCACCTAGAATACACCTCTGGGACTGCTGTAATCATCTCCATAGCATATGCTGCAACTGTGTAATGAGGAGTGTGATACACTAGTTAGGTAGGGGTTCTATTCCAAGACATGGCAGGTGTGTGTGTGTTTGACAGACAGAGCCTGTGTGGAGGTGGCTGTGAGTGTCTAACCACTGGGCATGTTGGGGAGTGGATTTTCCTATATGGTGTCTGCATTATATGTCACAATGTCCACCTCATGGGGAGTACAGATGTCAGTCAGCTAAGGGACTGTGTTGGCAAGCCATACCCCTACATCTGACAAAAGGCCTGGTGAACAAAGTATGCAACCCTACTATTACCCGGAATACATTCTGAACCCATGTGTCATACACAAACACACTTGCCTAGAATATCCCACTATGTTGCTAGTACCCTGCACATTGATGACAGATAGCAGGCATGGTGTGATTGCAGTGGGCTGCAGAGGGCATGGCACCCTGTACAGCAGTACAATTGGCACATAATTGTGGACAATGTGCCTTCACTATGTTCCCCACTGGATGCCTGCAACATATGTGGTGCCATCAAATGTGATCCACAGAGGCCATACAATGCCTTACACATGTGCCCTGTATGGACCAATGCCACTGACATCAGGGAATACCTGTATCATGCTATCAATGCATGTGCAGGGTCAACCTGTTGTCTATAAGCAGGTCCTGCCACACCAGGCCAGTATTGGCATATCTGAGAATAACAGTCTGTGTACACAACATGTGCCAGCCAAACCAGGTACACTTGTACATGTCACTGTACATTATTGTGGGATGTGCACATCCCAGGCAATGTCCATGTCAAGGACTATCAAACACAAACATGGCATGCATTGCAAAGCTATGGCCACACACATTGGTAACCAGGATGTCAGGACAGATCATACAATACCCATCTGTGTGGGACATTGCAGACACTACACTCCTGTACCACACTGCACACCATTGGGTGGCATGATGCCAAGGATTACCCCCTCACCCAGCCTTGTACAGCCATCTTGCACAGCCAACCACTACACACCCATGAAGCAATGCACACATGCATGTCAGTACTGGCACCTTGTGTCTGTGTGTGGGGTATGATGCTCCCAACCACAGTCACTCCCAGTTTAACCCCCATTGGCATACCGACAGATGTCAAACAAGTTCACATGCCCTAGCCCATACAGCTTCCAGATATCCCCTGTGGTGCATGTAGTACCTGTGCATTACTGCAGTTTGGCAAACTAAGTAGTTAGGAAGTGTATTTGTGGGCCTGGCAAAGTGTGTCAATGTGAGTCCATTAGAGAGTGTGGTTGTGTTGACAATGACATCCGTTCATATGGACAGCCATGTGTGCTCTACCTAATGTATGTCTACTATATCTCTGTTGCAGATGTCGTTCACCAGCACACATATATGTTCTTACAGCACACCACCATGTCAGCTTTGTGGCACATAGAGTAACTGCATGCATTTGTAATAGTAATGACTAGTCAGTCAGGGTTTTAAACCCCTGTACTGGTAGGTGTATGACAGATGATGCTTAGGTTTTAGTCTCCAAGCCCTTCTCTGAACTACTTTGCCTCTTTTTGTCCCTCCCACACACTTTCTGGTGAATGTAGAGTTGTACACCTGCTCAGCAGCAGCTTTTGTATTCTAAGTGATGGTCATGATCAGGTGATGGCCTCTGCACCTATTGCAGTCCTCCTCTAGCTGATTGCATGTGGAACAGCTGTGATGATGTTCCCATAGCCAATAGCATGGAAACACAGTACAATATCTAGGAACATCATGTTGGTGTTTGCCCATGACAGTCGCTGTGAGTGGAAGCTGGATCTGATGTTTGGTAAACGGCATCACAGATGATATCTGGATGTTCCTCAAACAACATACACAGTGGGAAATAGCCTAAAGACAGGAGGGTGATGTGCCAGACATGACTACAGCATGTAAGTGTAGCTATGCTTCATTGAGACTACTGCCAGTTTAACAAGTTGTGTGTGGTAATGGCTATTCTTTATGTTTTAAAACAGACAAGACATTGCTCTGTTTGTGAGGGACCCCTCATCTGTAGTGCCATCTGTGGACTGATCAGTGTGTGGAACCATTTGTTTCCTGTGTTAATCACTGAACACACATCTGTGAACCGCAGGAGCATAGTGTGAGGATTGCAGTCAGTACATGGTGATAGTGATGAGTTACTGCCATCACATCCCTGATTGGACATATGTCACATGAAACAGTGGTAAGACAGACACTGTCTGGGGTTCTCAGTGACATGCCAATAATGGGCCACTGTTCATAGCTGCAGTCACAAGTCTACACTTTGTACAGATGTCATGCAGTATATATGCATATGTTGTGCTCCCTCTGCAAATGTATACCATCTGTTGTGTTGGGTAGATGGTCATAGCTATGCATGCTGTTATAAGTACTCCTGAATGCTGTTGACTATTACTAAGCCATATAAGTGTTTTAACTGCAACACCATAGGCTGTATGGGTTTGGAGGTCCCGGCAGAACCTCTTGTCCCACTTCAGCTGACCATGGCACTGGGCACCAGCACGTCTGGACGCCCAGCCTTGGACCTCCACCTCTGTTGGCTCTGCACCACCTTCTAGTGGAACCGCCACTGAGGATGGGGCTTGTCCCCCCTTGAGAGCAGGTCCATCCAGGAACATTTCCACTGTTGTACAGTCCCGGACATGGTGCGTAGGGGGCTCAATATGGGGTTTCGAGGCCAGATATGCCAGCTCGAGGGCAGAGTGTCACATTTACAAGGTGAGCATGCCCCTCCTAGACAGTCCCCAGCACTACCACCTTTGCAGCTGTTTTGGTGCAGTGGTGGCTGCCCATGGCTGGGGACCTCCGTCCCACTGTTTCCATCTGGGGGCTCATGGACTTGTGACTGCTGAACATCCCTCCCCGTCTGAGGTGTATTCCCCCACATGTGTCATATACTGACCCTGTATGCTGTATTGTCTGTCATCCTACCCAACTTATCCTCCATGAGCATACGTACTCTCCTTCCCCCACACCCTACTCTCACCTTACGGAAACGAAAGGCCAATCAGTTTCTAGAACAACATTTGCCCCATACATAGCTGTCCATTTCACACACATGTCCACTGGACACATGTAACTCTTTTAATATGCATAACAACATACTCCAGTTGTCCTCACCCCTGTCTCTCAGGCACATGATCCTGGTATGCACATGACTCCTAAAGGTTCCAGGTACACATGATGCAGACGACCCCATTGTACACACAACACTACCGGTCCCTCTATGGTTACCCCATTTACCTTTATCATGATGATGATGTCGCACACAGCACCTTGCAAGAGTACTGTTATCACATAATGATTGGACAGGAACTGTTGCGTTAATGTAATTAGAATGGACAGAGTGATGTATTTGGCCAATGTACAAATGTCTGCGTGTATTAATGATACATGTCTGTCTGAGGGAGTCATGATATTACATAGGACAACACCACTACATAATACAGGGATTGCTGGTGTTTCCCTTTTCATTCCTTTGTAATGCTTTGTTGTCACATGGGATGTTCTGGAAATATCTATATATATGTATGTATCTATATCAGGACGTAAACACTCACACATACAGCTACATGATGGAATACATTTCCTATACTGATGAATGACTGCGCTGGATGATATGTTTGTGATAAGATCCGATGTCTGTATATCTGCCATGGCTTAGTAGTAAATCACAATAGCTGTGTGTGCAGGGTCCTGGTTTCGAGCCTTGCAGAGGCCGTTTATTTTGTTGCTGGGCAGAACAAGGCCATTGGATACAGAGTGATTAAGGCTCATTAAAGCAGTTGTGAGTGGGTGTGCGTTGGTTTGCACAGAGCTAAGCAATGCTAACCTCCTGTTACAGTTTTTTTACACTTAGTTAGCCTCTACGTTGCTTTACCAGTGTAATACTCGCATACTGATGGCCAAACAGGCTTACACCCGATTGTTCCCACACTTGCAAATGCACTGAATTTGGTGTTTGCATCTGACACTCACACCCCTGGGTGGGAGTGAGGACTATGATATTACCTTGTGATGCCTATTACATTGGATTACATGCCTACAGTATCGGGAATGGCTGCCCATTAAGCGAAAGCATGCCGTTCGACTGTATGGAATCCGCGGCCTGTCCAGAGTTTGATTCATATTATTGGTGTGTTCTTCTTACAATCTGCACCTGTCTGGCTAATACATGGGAACTGGCACTCTTCAATGGAAACAAGTAATTGGGTTTTGGAACCCACATCCTTCAGCCAAGTCATGCTACTGCATATCTAATATTCTATCATCTTTCTAAGGTTAACCAAGCAAAAGAGTGCTAAGGAAAAGCTGATACTCGAATGAGATATATATATAGTTCCTTTATTCAATCCACACCATGCAGAAAATACACTCCATAAATGCCTTTACACACCAAATTCCTGTTTTCGTCTCTATAGATAAGACTTCATCAGATGACCAGTGTTTAAAACAATTAATCATTTATACTTCAATTAATTGATGAAGAACCAATGAAATTACATAAATACATTTAAAAAAAAACAATGAATGTTTAGTCAAAGCTCATGAATATTAAAACTTCCTTTAAAACCACATTGACATAAAATATACATTCCCATAGAATGTTGTACCTTCAATAAATAGATCTCAATAAACAATAAATATAAATGTTGAACATAAAATTATTTTCCATTAAAAATTATTTAAAAAATATATATATGTATAAATATAAGTTAAAAAAATATATATAACTGATCATTTTACACAGCTTTGTTAAGTTGTGCAAAAAGAATGAGGAAACAGTGCCATCTCCTGGCTAAACATATTATTACATTCCAAGTCTTTCAAAGTTTGGCAGACCTTAATTTCAAAAGTGGCAATATTGAAACATAATCATTTAAACCAGGAACATTTCCTGCTTCAAGGGTTAACCACAGCATTTTGAGTTAATCTTTCTAAGGTTATCAGTGGAATATGTGCTTTCTGTCCCAATCAGACCTCTCATACGATTGGGGAAAAATACCAACTGAATCAGGGACACGTCATAACAACATCAGGGACACATTTAAATTATTGGTGCTATTAACCTGACACATTGACAGACTCAGAGCATATGAATTCATACACATTTTCTGAGGTAAATGATGTTTATAACTCTTAATTGTTGTCATTGTTCATTATGTGTAATTCACCACCTTTCCCCCAAAAGTCACTAGTTTTAGGAGGGATTAAGTGGGACAGAGTTAGAAATTGAGTCGAAATCAGGGACGTCCCTGGAAATCGGGGACAGTTCAGAGGTATGGTCCCTATTTGTTCACCCAATGGTTTATGTCCTATCCAATGGAATTGCTCTTAGGGGTTGAGAGGTATGGGTGTCAGCTATGCCCATTTCAGAATATTACTTACATCCCCGGGGCAGTCCTAATATGACTGCACCAGCCAACACCTGCATGCCTAGGCCCATAATTGCATACCCATAGTTCCCCCACCTGCCACTCCTCTACAGCACTCATCCTTACTGTGGATGCAGGTGGGGTATAAACACATCACTACACACTGCCCAATCTCCCCGTGTCGGGACACATGTCGTACATTATGTCAACCCATGGGTTATCAGGCTTGCACAACCTACTGGTCTGTGTACATCTACAGCCTGGTTTGATGAATCATTATCATGACTGCCTCCAATGATCATTAATTTTTGGTGTCCCACAAGGGACATCGATGTCTATGTTTCAAGATTAGACCTGGCAGGTCTCTCCCACTGGTAGTATCCTGGCAGTTGTCTGGGAAGCAGTGGTGTGTTTACTTTTATTGTGTCTCACCGGCCTAGCTGGGGGGGTGGGGGGGTTGATGCTACATGTTACATGTTTGTTTATTGAACCTCTCACCCCCATATGCATGGCCTGTGAACATATGTAACTCGTAACTGCTGTATCATATCCTAGCTTTATCCATGTGTCCATGTGTATATTTACAGTCACACACACACACACACACACACACACACACACACACACACACACACACACACACACACACACACACATATATCTATATATAGATGCTCCACTCGGGCATCATAAATAAGCTTACCAGCTTAAATATCAACCCCTATATCACAAGATGGGTTGCAAACTGGCTCAGAGATAGAACCCACATTGTCAGAATCGCAGGTGCCATGTCCGAATCCAAACCACTTACAAGTGGTGTCCCACAGGGCTCAGTTCTGGGACCTCTCTTGTTCGGTATATACTTCTCTGAGGTTCAGGCTAACACGGGGGGATTATGGCTGACAAATTTCACAGATGACTGCAAACTGGGGGCCATAATCGAATCTCCAGCTGACACAAGCATCCTCCAAAAGGGTCTCACAGAGACGGATGCTTGGTGCCAGAGCTTCTGACCTCAAGCTAAATGCTAAAAAGTGCATAGTCATCCCCTTTGGGAAAAACAAGGTGCCCACAAATTACCACATAGGTGGTAATCCATTAAGTACGGAAGAAGTAATTAGAGATTTGAGGACCAACGTAGCTAGTAATCTCTCCTTTGATAATCATGTTGCCAAAGTGGTTAGAAAGACCTTCTATATAGCCCACCTTATCACGAAAGGGTTCGCATCTAGATCAAGAGAGGTCATTGTGCCCCTCTACTCGTAACTCATCAGGCCCATAATTGAATACAATTCCCCTTTTGGGATATACCTTACCCGACACCTGCAGCAACTGGAGACACCCCAAAAGTACCTCACCAAGAGGATCATGGGCTACAAACAGATGTCCTATGCAGCTCGATTAAAGAAACTCCAGCTCTACTCAGTTGCTTACCGCCTACTCAGAGGCGATCTATGCCTGATGTACAAAGCCATGTCAAACCCAGAATTAATGGACATGCTCCACCTCAAAAAATCCAAGTCCCTTAGAGCTACACGCTCCAGGGACCTAAACCTCAGCACAAAAATAAATAGGACATGCTGGAGGGATAGACTCATTTCCCAAAGGCTCCCCTCACTCTGGAATAGAATCGCATTTCATGTTAGACGTAGCTCCTCGCTGACCCTCTTCAAGCGAAATTTGGACGCGTGGATGGGAAATCACAAATTCACCCCTGGGATCTCTCCTGTGTCCCTGCTAGACAGAGGCACAGTAAACTAAACTTAAAAGGGTACCTTCTGTGACCTACTTTACAGAGGCACAGTAGGTTAATCTAATAGGGAGACGGAAGCCAAATACACTCTGGCTAGGCTTATAAATGCCCTACATATATATATATATATATATATATATATATATATATATATATATATATATATATATACATATATATATATATATATATATATATATATATATATATATATATATATAGATATAGATATTTACATCACCATATACAGATATATCTGTATATGTATGCATACATGTATATATTTGTATATTGCTGTCTATATATATATATATATATATATATATATATATATATATATATATATATATATATATATATATAAAACACGACATATGGGTCTATAGGTTTCTGCATATGTATATATTTATATGTGGGTATGTATCTGTATTCTGTCACTGTATGTATACATTTGTACTACAGAGAGGGAGAGGCTTATCTCTATGTCGCTATGGGTAGATATACACACACATACCTCTACATATATACATCTACATCTGGTTATTCCGTTCCTTGCCATATAGATTACACTTTGCTGCAGTGGGACTCGTAGTGGGTGTGGTTGCTCATTGGGCAATGCATCTGCCCAATGACCACATTCACTTACATCCCTAGGGCTGTTCATATAGTCCCACATCAGCCAACACCTGCACACCTAGACCCATAAGTAGTTAATTGTAGTTCCCCCACCCGCACCTCCTCTGCAGCACCCATCCTTACTCTGGGTCCTGGTTGGTTCTGGACACACCACTACACGCTGCTCACTCTCCACTTCACGGGACCCATTTCATACAATTGTCTCAACCAATGGGTCATCAGGCTTTCCCACCCTTGTATTCCGAGTATGTATACACCCCAACCAGAATGTTCAGTCTATCACCTTCTTTTGGTCTTTTGAGGTGTCCCGCAAGGGACACTCCTGTCTGTGTTCCAAGATTAGAATTCATGGGTGCACTGTGTACCCCCCCAGTTGTATCCTGCCTGTGGTCTGGGGAGCAGTGGACTCTTGACATTGTTTGTGTGTATGTTTCCCATGTCCGACTGGGGAGGATGGAAGGTCATGCTACGTGTTTCATGTTTCTTGCTTGGGACCCTCACTTCCATTGGCATAGCCTGTGAACATATGTCATTCTTGTGTGCTGTTTCCTATCATAGCTGTGCAGGTGTTAGTTGATGTGGGCCTATATGGACAGCCCTAGGGATGTAAGCGAATGTGTTTATTGGGCAGAGGCATTGCCCACCGAGCAGCCACACCACTACGAGTCCCACTGCAGCAAAGTGTAATCTATATGGCAAGGAACGGAATAACCAGATGTAGATGTATATATGTATATACATATATATATATATATATATATATATATATATATATATATATGTATATGTCTGCAGCCATATATTTATATATATATATATACACACACAGACACACACACACACACACACACACACACACACACACACACACACACACACACACACACATATATATATATATTTATGTATATATGTGTGTCTGTAAAGCAATGCATACGCAGCTCAAACACACCTACACATGCTTACTGGTGTTTATATATGCTTAAACCTGCTTACTAGTGCCTTATACAATATGACACTGACACTTCGCTCCAGTTAACTTTTAATTTTTATTTTGCAGATTATACAGCGGACAGATGTCGCAATATGTTCATGTACAGATTACGACTGGTAAATGGTATGTGATGTAGTGGGATTCAGTACGGGAATGTCTGTTCATTAGGCAGTTGCTCTACCCAATACACTATTGCTGTGCTGCTTCATTTGCATATATACCCATATACCCATGGCTCCTGGTTCCCCAAGCACACACCCCAACGCCTCCCTAACACTGCAGTCATCAATTCTCCAGTTGGATGTGTGGTCTATCCACACCACTACACGTTGGCCACTCCCTACTTCTATAGACCCATCCCATTGGTTGACTCACTCCATGTATCCTCAGAACTCCCAAACTTTTAGTCCACAAACATTGGTGACATGAGCGACCAAAGGAATACTATTTGCAACTTTTGGGTTGTCCCACATGGGACACGCATGTGCTTATGTCAAGATTAGACTCTATACATCATTACATCCTTACTCCCCTTAACATGACACTACAATGAATTAATAAGTATGACTATGTGGTAATGCACACTTTACACATGAGAGCCTAATTATGTACGTGTTTGGCGTATTTCTTTTACACATAGACTGGTTTAGTAATTGGCGTTGCTGTAGCAGGCAGATCACAGGAATGATTCCATGTGTGGGAAAGTCCTCACATTTGATTTTTTTCAGCACAGCACTGACTTAGGACATTGTACACACGTCTGCATTTTAGCAGTTTCGTCCCTTCCCTCTTATGCACAACCTATTATTCTATCTACTGTCGAGGTTTGTAAGGGCACATTCATGTCATTTATGTCTGCAAATGGAATGAATGTGTTACTGAGAATGTACTTCTACATATTGATGTCTGCATGTGTGTATGCATATATACTTATAACGAACTCGCTGACCTGCACAGGGCGGTCTGATTAGAACCATCCAATCCAACCTTGGCATGCCTGTCTCCATAATTTCATACCCATAGTTCCTCCACCCCACCCGTGTTCAACATACATGCATACCATCCATTTTCCACTTGTTATCACAGCCAGGACACACTTCCACACATTGCCCTCTCCCGAGCGTTAGGAGCCCTACACGTATGCTGTCCCAACCCATGTATTCTCAGGCTCTCCCACCATTTAGTCCTTGAACATACCTGCCCTTGCTTATGTAATGGTCAGATGGCCAAATAGCCTATCAATTTTTGGGTATGTATATATATATATATATATATATATATATATATATATATATATATATATATATATATATGTATATAATATATCTGTACATACTTATATACATTTCCTATGCTGGGTACTGTTTAGACCCGCGCAAGCGCACTCAGACTTGCTTACTGGTACTTATATGTGTTTACTGCTGCTTATCTATGCTTACACCTGCTTACTACTGCCTTATTCATTATGACAGTGCCACTTTGCTTGAATGATATTTAAGTTTAATATCTCATGCAATACTCTTATGTCAGTTTTACAGCAAAACAACATTGATTCCACATGGAAAATGATATGTGCTATTGTTGGGCTCAAACCGTGAATGCCTGTTCATTAGGTGGATGCTCTAAACACTACACTATTGACATTTACGTTGATTCCACATGTCTTTCTCTATTTAACTGAATTCGATGTGTAAGCTACTCTTGGAGGAGGGCCGTGATGCGCAAACATGCTTCACTTTGCTTACACCTTCGATATTGCAGCAATTCAAATATATAATAGGGACACGGGGAATCTAATTGTGAAAGTTCTAGGGACAGGGCTCAACATTCCACTACGTGCTTGTGTGTTTACTACTTTGATTTTATTTCACTGTTTGTGGGCACTCTTGTATGCTTAGCATACATTTCTGTATCCAAGGACACTGAATTACTGACTTACTATTAGAGGCGGGCTCTACTAGTAGGCTTTTCAACTGTCAGGACATGTTTGCGTCTCCGTAGAGCACTTGTACACACCTCCTGCACTCGCACATGTTTCCTGTGCACGTCGAGGGTGCAGCGGCACACCCTCATACATATTCATATGGCGCTGCTGCGCCATCTGTAGTGAGGACACTCGGCGCAAGGCTAAAACCGTCCTTGCTCCAAGCTTCTTGAATCCTGGGGAATATGTTAGCACTATTCATCTGTATTTTTTTAATTTGCTGCCAAACTTCAGTTAATATAAATTTATTGTTTGATATTTTTATGTTAATTATATTTGTGTTTTACAGTTTTCTGTGTTTGCATTTCATTTATGATTTGTTATCATTAAAACTGGCTGTCACATCTAGTTTAAGAGCACAATGAAGAAAATTAAATGATATATTAACACAAATGGACAGCATATACACAAAGGGTTATTAGTATCGCTACTCAGTATGAACTGTGTGAGTTATGCATGCTAAAATGAAGGCATGCATACAGTCATAAAATGAAAACTGCATAACCTAAGAGCAAAGAAATGTGCAGGAATGTACATAGAGTGTGTTATTTAGAGCAGTAATGAAGAAAGAAAAAAAGAAGTATGTAATACAACAGAAGCAAATTTGAAAAAATACTGCATTTAAAAGGCCGGCTTATTTGATGAACCAACGATACAGATGTGAGTCTTGCATCCAGGATTTGTATAAATTATAAATTTGTACTCTGTCATGAAGAACACTGCAAAAACTTGTGTCATGGTCTATTGTACAGGCCTCAGGGACTATAAACAGTACATCTGCACTAGAGATAATAGTCTTCTTTGGAGGGTCTTATTGTTTATGAACTGATGGCCTGTTACTGCTTTGAAGGGGTCATCTTACAGAGCTCCTGCATATCCAGTCAGTTATAGGCACCCAGTGCAATCAAGCCATATCTATATTACTCTGAACGATCAAACAATAGATGTTTTTTTGAACAGACGAATCATCACGAGGGAGAATTCATTGTAAGGGAGGATGAGAGCAAAGTGCAATCTCTGCTCTATGAAATTATACACAGACTTCATACATGATCTTGGTACATAAACAGAATACATTATATCAACAACCTTTTAAATTACATACTCATACCTCTCAACTTCTTAGCCCAAGAAATGTGGACAAAGCCTGATATGATGGGGGTGCAAAGGTCCAAAAATAGGGACAGATTTTAAATATTGTTCTTATAAACTTAGAAAGTTGCTAGAATAAGAGAGTATTATTAAAATGCATTTTCTAAAGAATATGAAGTATGAAACTCAAATGTATGACATTAATTTATTAATCTTATACCTTAGATTATCCCAGTGATTTGCCAGAAAACCAAAAATTTTATGATGAACAGACCAACATTTTTAGGCCAAAATCTGGATGTTTTGTGAAGATCTGGACAGCTGATACTGTTTTTTGTACTATGTAATGCAGTACTGTGCCTGAAAACAGACATAATATTCATCACACATACGCTCACCCATACATATGCATACCCATAAGGATAGCTATTTAAATAATGTGCATGACAATTCCATCTGGTCAGCATTTTCTCACACAGGCAAAATAATCCTCTCTTATAACCTGCTAGATATAAAAGTGGTGCACGTTAAAGTTAACCTGTAACTCCATGAAAGACTGCTTTTATTCTTTTGTTATTTGCAGTCCTGCTTGTTATGGAAAAATATGCACTGTTGAAATGAGCAGAGTTAGGAGTTCCTTTATTTTCTTATTAAAAAGGGTTTGCAGTATAAATCAGAGTAGTCCTTTGTATAGCGAAGCAAAGGCCATTGCAAGAGTTCTTTTTAATTTAGTGTTTTTGCTTTAGGGAGAAAGCATTATTCCAATAATTATAAAACCAAAGGCTGGGATTTATAGAGATACACTGCACTTTAACAAAAGCCTTCAGAAGCTGAGAAGCTCTTTGCTGTGACAGAGGGTGGTTCTGAATATCTAAATAAAAGCAGGCAGCAGTTATTGACAACTCGCTGCACTTTGGTGAAGATAAATGTAAGTGGACCTACCCATACAATGAAGCTGTAGAAGTAAACATAGCCAAACAGTGAAATATATATACAGAGGTGTAAGACATATTCTATAGAGTGATCATGCACTGCATAATGTGACCTCGTGTGAACAGAACATATGAGCTCAGACAACTATATCTCAATATAATGCATTGCTTGTGTCATCTAGGCCATGAATGTAATTTATTCCCTGGCAGGACATCACTGATGGCTGCAGACAGCTAAATAAGCATTTATCATTTGCAGCACATATTTGGACACCTGTTGGAATCATAAACAGGAAGTAAAGAATTGCAGGTGAATGCAGGTAAGGCAGAGCAAACAACTGGTCACACAAAAGCACAATATAAGATGTGTGCAGGATGTAGGGAAAGAAAGGGAATTTTTTGTATTGATTTTTAGTCAAGAAAGGGAAGAGGGGAAAGGTGAATGGGAAAGCAGGTAGGAATGTAGAACAGGATAGCATGGTAGGGCAGACACGCAAAGAAAACAGCATACTGGTGGAAGTGTGAACATTAGATTGAGGAGACATAGGATGGCAGAGACAAACAGAGGGTAGACAAATGTTGTTGAGGATGGTTGGAAAATGCAAAAGGGTACAGAGTATGATGCAAGAAGGAGGAAGGAAGCACATGCAATAGATATTTTTGGGTACAGGTAGCTACAGGTTGTTTCCTGTCTCAGCCTAGAAGGATATTATAAGGATCCAACTTCATTTGCTGGTCCACTGTAGCTGGTGTTATGGGCCACACCCTCCCCTCATGGCCAGATGGTAGGGTCCAGCTGGTTAAGTGATTCTGCACTACACTCATAGATTATCTTCATTTGGGGCATATATCTACCCACTACTTTCTCTCCACCACAGATCTTACCACCTGTTTTAGCTGTCTCTGACAACCTTGGACAATTCAAGTGGGGTATCTGCCAGACAGGGGCCAGACACACCTTCAGTGTTGCACTTTTAGACTCATCATCCTCTTGCATCTTAAAAAGCTTATGGGTAGGAGTTGATGGATGCACCTGCACAGTAAACCTATCATCTGGACCTGCAGCAAAGAGAAAGGATGGGAATGTAGCCATAAGTTAATCTAGCCTAACACTGGACTGAATAATTCAACAGATATTTCAGCACTTGTGAGGGGAACAAACCATGTCTGGTCACAAGCCTTTCCTGCGTCCTGTGAAATATAACACTACTTACATCACACACTGCTCTTGTTCAAAGAGAGAGGGCATATAAGAGAACAATGATAACTGTAAGGTGAGATACTGGAAAAATGTATACAGTTACGTAACTATTTCCTATGAGCTGCATGACTGGCAGCAGGCAAGTGTGTGCACCCTGCACATACATTAACATATATTAACAAATAAAGCACATGTATACATCAGAAAACACCAGGTAGTGTGCAGTCCTCATGATGAGGTGCAGCATGACCCCCATCCTAAAACAGGGTCCTGCAGAAATCTACATACAGTGTAGTAGACATATCACATGCAGTGTCATCACCACCACAACCTGACATGGAAGATCTGGCAGCAACGTACAGCTTCTGTATGTTTTTTCATTCCTGTTCTTGCTGCACTTGTATGGCATTCCCCACCTACCATCCCTTTAATTATGGTATGGTATGATCTGCCCATCCCAATAGAATACAGTGTGTAGCACAAGTCATGTGTTATTAAGCGTCTGTTTATCCGCAGAATGAGGAGAACAACAGAGACTGAAAGATTTCAGACATGCTGAAAATTATGACGTGCTACAAACACTTAGGAGACAAAGTCCCTGTTGGAAAGATGGGGTACTAACCAGCATTTATGTAAACAAGTGGCATGGCATACATTGGTCCATGATGTAAAGGAGGCTGAGTGGAGGCTTAAACTTCACAGTAGTGTCATAAGTGTATTATTGATATGCTACTCAATGCCAAGGTAAAGGCATGGTCAGTAGCAATGGAGAAGTCAGTCATGGTGGGAGGGATGTGTGAGAAGCAAGCCAACAGAAGACAGGGAAGGTTCTACTATCCTTATAAGGTGAAACTAGTTTGCTGCTTGTATGTTTATTCATCTGTGTACATTTTATTAACTGGGTAGCTGGAGCAGTCTAAGGACCCTTTTCAGCCACAAGATGGGTCACATTGGTAGGCTAACAACAAATGCTAACTATATTGTATTCACAAAAGATATAACATCAGGAGAAATGACTTTCACATTAAATTTTACAAATCCTTGAATGCATCAGGAAAATTACACATTGCAAATATATTAAAAGCACACAAAAAATGACATCAAAGCCTGTAAATCATTCTTCTCCCAATCCCCTGCTAGTAAATGTCTCATCTCTCAAGCCCCTGCTTACAGTAATCAAGGGTACCAGAACTTCTAAGAGATTTGGGATGCATGTCTAGGATTAAAAAGGCCCTTGCAGTTGTTAGCCTAATACACATCTATGAGCCTATGAATGTCAAAATATAATTTATATAACCATGAAAATATACACCATCTACAAACAGAAGCACAAATAAATTGTTAAACAGGCTAAACAGGCCCAGAGAGTAGAACCAATATCTAACTATACAAATACAAAGGACAAAGGGGCAAATTAGTTGCAAAAGTAATATGAGCCAAAAGCCAAATATTAGAATTATAAAAACTATGGCATAGTATACATAGTTTAAGTTACCCAGCCAAAAACATTTAATAACATCCATAACCAAGTCAACTCCCCCACCTGCCTATAACTTCTACAGTGGTTATGATTATTGCTAAGAGGCAAAACTTAGAATTATAACAAGAGAACTACAATTATGACACAGTGCCTTAGCTATCTTCTGTAGAGTGCAGTGCAGTTCCCGATTTGGCATCCCAGAATTTTCTGGAGGAAACCACTTGCCACAAATGTAACAACTGTCTTGTTATGGTTACATTAGCATACATGACGTGCTTTAGCACCGACTACAAAAAGGGTACAAGTATACATTTCTGAATGCCACTGTTATAATATCACACCATTGACAACTGCTGATCACAGTCCCTTACAACTTGTACGTGGGCGAGCTGTCTTTATGCACTGTCCTAGGTATGCCTCTCTTAAAACATACATCAGTAAGATGAGAGGTACAAAATCAGCAGAATAGTCGTACAAAGCATAGCAATAAATGTGGAACTGGGTAGTCCCCAGAGTTATGAAATCAGCAGAATAGTTGTACAAAGCATAGCAATTAATGTGGAAGTGAACTTGTACCCTGGAACACTGGTCCGTGTCTCTAAAGCATTTTCATTTGTTCTATTGGAGAATGTCTTCTTTTATAATGGTGGCAAATGTTTAAGCTTCCTACTATTTTTTGGGTTATCATTCTGCACCACAAGCAATTTTGCAACATATCCGTTAATTTATGCCAAGTGTGAAGTAGTGGTCTTTGCAATTAAATGCTGTCATTATTTCTAAGCGTTTAGGTTTTGTTTCTGAACCAGTGCTCATTAAGGAGTAGTGAAAATATCTGTCATGCTGAACATGATTCATATGTTGAGTAGCAGCATAGCTCTTGATATTACAGGCAGCCATCTGTTTACATCTTGTGTAGCACTCTGGTGTTCTCTGCTATTGGCAAGGTTACCGAATCTGAGAATTTTGTTTTCTGTGGTTTGAACAGGAACAGTATTTTTGAACTGAAAAAAATGCAGTTAGAGGAACACAGTAGTACTCAAGTCTGGGAAGAAGCACATTAATAGGTATTGTGCTTGTGGTTTCAGTTGTTAACAAATCTGATATTTTGTATAGTACTTTCTGCCACTGTGGTACAGCGGTAACGTTGTGACCTCACAGCAAGAGGTTCTCCCATTCAATTCTCGGTGTGGCTTGGGAGTGCCTTCTGTGTGGAGTCTGCATGTCCTCCCAGTGGTTGGGTAGTGTTCAAAAGACATGCGTGCATAAATGGGCATGCCTTCATTGAAGGTTGGGCATCGAGCTAGCACCTCGGTGTTTCATAAAAATCTACTGCCAATCATTAGCGGACTGGAGTTCCGCTGTGGTGACCCCTTACCGGGAAAAAGCCGAGAGACAAACAAACTTTCAGTTGAGTTAACACTACATTAACTCCTGATTCAATGTAAGGTAAGACATGCATTCTATGGGATCAATGATAGAGACTTTGCTAATGTTCTTTAGTTTTTGTGGTGTGCCAAATGGCATCACTGTGGTGTTCTTTGTATTTATGGTCAATTGTTATTGTTTAAAGTATTCTACATAGTCTTAATGTCTTCCTGGAGGTCATTGTTTAAATAGGATAGATTCTTATTTGATGCAGTCAATACAATGTTATTAGTATATAGGATGCAGCCTGTCTGTGATAGCTCTTAGGAAAGGTTATTTATGAAAGAAGAGAATATAAGGGGACCAAAGATCAACCCTTGTGGGACAAGACACCTAGATCAACCCTTGTGGGACAAGACACCTTGTGCTTCCTGTCTGAGTGGTTCTTATTGTTCCCACCTCTCTGAAAGTTCTGATATAAAGATAAATTTGGAACCAACACTCAACCTTGGAAAAGCCATTGCTGGAGAGTTTGTATAATTGGTGGTCTATGTTGTATTATCGAAAATACTGTTCATCAAACCGTATTTCAGATAACATACTTCCACGAAAGTGCATTATATCGAAAATGCACTTTCGCGGAACAAAAACAGGAAAATTTAAAAAAAAAAAAAAAACTTAACAAACTAAACAGCATTATGCAGGGGGGCAAGCTCTCCTGCCCCCCCACCCCACACCTCCATACTTTATTATTCTCACTCCAAGATCACACTACAGTGGGGAAAAAGGAATATTCCCTTATCCCCACTGTACCACAATCTCAACAGGAGTTTTCTTAGTTGTACATCAACAGTATACATTGATGTACAACTAAAGGTACATGCAAACTGCATGTTTTTGTTTTCTTTAGTGAATGTGCATGTTCGACAAAATGCACTTTTGCAAAAGTGTGTTTGATAAAGTATGGTTCGATGACCCGTACTTTCGACAACACAAATAGGACCCATAATTGGTTTACATGATCAACAGTCTTAATACTCCATTTCAGGTCTAGGAAGATGGTGCCAGTGATATTGATTTGCTCAAAGCCTACATGTATGGGATCAATCAGTGTATATATGGCTGTTAATGTGCTATAGAAATGTTGGAAGCCATAATGCCTACTCATCAGGATGACATGTTTTCTAACATTATTTTTTAAGCACTTTGATAACTGTGCATGTATTGGAAGATGGGCAATAGTAATTATCTGGGATTATAGCATTACCCCTCAAGGAGTGGATGCTGACATTGGTGGATGGAACCCTCCCCACATGCCTAGATGGGTGATGCACCATGTTAGTACCTCTTATACCAGATTTCTGTGCATTCTTACTGGCCAGAAACACTTGTAAGATGACCAGCAAAACTGTTGTTTATATATTTCCTTACGTACATCAAGTATCCAACCATAGTGGCTCAATTGCTCCCGTGTCATCCTCAAGTAATGTGCTCACCTCTTCTACCATAGACCTAATGCTCTAGTTTCACAGCCAGCCAGACATGTTTTCTGCCTGAACTGCATTGCCCTGCAACAATTACAGTGTTGGGAAGTTGGAATTTAACACCTCTCAAACAGGGCAGATTAATCTTCCATCCTGCAACTGAACAACCTGTAGTTTCTACCATAGACCTAATACTCTAGGTTCACGGCCAGCCAGACATGTTTTCTGCCTGAACTGCATTGCCCTGCAACAATTATAGCATTGGAAAGTTGGAACTCACCACCTTTCAAACAGGGCAGATTAAGCTTCCATCCTGCAACTGAACAGCCTGCAGTGTAGGACAGTCTTCTATATGTTGGTGCACTGTAAAAAAGTTTGTGGTGACTTTGTATTGTAAGGCAAGAGGAGAGCACACTACGGGACCCATTCCCCCTTGCTATTAGAACCCAACAAATTAGGCACAGCCACTTAACTAACTACCCCGTGGTCTGACTAAGCATTCCCCATTTCTATTTAGTTTTTTCCAAGCTCTATTAAACGCAACAGGAACTCATGGTCTGACTAAGCATTCCCCATTTCTGTTTAGTTTTCTCTAAGCTCTATTAGATGCAACAGGAACTCTAGCTTTACTGTGTAACTACTCACACTTTTTGAAAGGTTAGCTTCTCCCATAGTGAATGAAATATCTCCATTGTGTGAAGCTACCCCATTTCACTTAGTTTCTTGGCACTCTAATAAATGCCTCAGGATTGCTGCTGACTCCACAGTACTTGGAATCCAGCATACAGGCCTGGACTAGCTGAAAGAAACTGATAGTTTTTGTTATTGCAATCAGCTCTGTATCATGGCTCAACCAGCTCCGTTCCCTTACCCTAGCCCCATTCCCACACACCCCCACATTCATTTCATTTATACCTATCAAACTCCACCCACATCCCATCAACCAATCACAGCCCACACTACCAATTTCTACACCAAATAAACTTACCCACCGAGATAACTAGATCAATTAATATTACCTACTGAACATCTTACATCCACCTCACCCTTTTAACACCTCACCCTACTAAAATGCTCCACCTTAACAACAAACACCTAAACCAAACAGCCATATATATTATCTGCAGCTCACTGCTAATACTTTTTTTACTCCTTAACATCTTACTACCCACCAATTCTAGGCAACAAACCTCAGCCCTGGCAAACCTCCACATTCACCTACAATACCAGCACACCTCACAGTCCCATATCACCAAACCTCTTCCACACCACAACATATATTTCCACACTAACAAAATCCAACTTCTACATACATCATCCCAAAAATTTCTAAAACTCTTCAAACTGGAATACCCACTCTCCATGCTAATCTTGCACCTTAACAAACAATTGAATTGTGCTGGGGACATTCACCCCAACCCTGGCCCAACCCCCCTACAAGAGATAGCTAAACACTTCAACCCAATTAATCCAGAACTAGTATAACAACTAACATATCCCTTCTCCTCCTTAATATTAAAGCTAAAAGCATCAGTAAAAAAGTTTGTGACCTACATGCCCTACTCTCCCACTATTCCCCTGATATTAGATTACTAACATAACCTTGGCTCAAACCCATTAATAACAGCAATAAAATTATACCTTCCAGATGCAACATTTTATGTAATGACAGGATATCCAAAAATGGTGGAGGAGTAGCCATCTGATTCAAAGACCACCCAGTGGTCAATAGAATACAAGTAAATATACCCACCTTTCACAATGCAGAAATTATGTGCATAAGATTGACATTCAACCCCAAAAAACAAAATAATATCATAGGGGGCTATATCCCACCTGGGAATAATATTCCCACACTAGAAAGTGTACTAAACTGGGCCTCTTCCTCCCTCCCACAGGAAACAATCTTGATGGGTGACTTAAATGCTGACTGGCTCAACTGTTCATCTCAAAACCCAACTTCGTACATTAACTTACATGGATTCACCCAACTGATCAAATGCCCTACAAGGACTGACAAAAGCTCCAACTGACAGTCTATCTTGGACTGGATCTTAGTCAATAACTCATTCCTGTCCACTCAATCAGGCTGCCTCCCAGAAGGTCTGAGTGACCAGCTGCCTACCTTTCTACTAAAAGCCCGTACTCACCAAATCAATCAAACAGCATACCGTATAATTAGAAGTAAAAAAACTTCAACCCAAACAGGTTCATATCTAATATGAATTGCTGTAATTGGGAATCTCTCCGACAACTACCCCTTGAAGATGCAGTCAACTACTTCAACACCACTTTCCTAGAGATACAAAACCCTCATGCTCCCCCTAGAACAATCTGAACTAAATCTAACTATGCACCCTGGCTTACTAAAGAATGTAGATCCCTACTCAAGGCTAGAGATAAGGCTTGGGAACAATTCAACAAATACAAAACCCATATAACAAAACAAACATTCCTAGAACTGTGAAATAAAACTAAGAAATTAGTAAAGTCAGACAAAATCAACTACTATCACAACATCCAGAAAAAAACACCTTAATAACCCCCAGAAATTCTGGGCAACAATTAACAACATACTCCTACCAGGCAAATCAGCTACACCTACCCCATCAACCAACAACTCTGATAATATAGCAAATCAGTTTAATAAATACTTTACTGAAACCATCCACACCAGCAACCCTACCCCATCCATAACCCAACACTGCATCAACACCCACAATAACAACACACTCTTTACACTCCACCCAGTGTCTGTTGGTACCATAAAAGAGCTCCTAAAGAAACTAAAACCAACCACATTAGCCATCAATAATCTCCCAGCAGACTTTCTACAAAGTGCAGCAGATGTTATAGCATATCCAGTAGCTATACTAATAAATAGATCACTATCTGAGAACATTGTTCCTGATATTTGGAAAATCTCCCACATTACATCTTTACATAAGGGTGGGAAATAACCAAACTAACTAATTACAGGCCAATAGCCACCCTGTCCCCTTATAAAATATTTTTAGAAAGGACTAGTCACACCTAACTATCAGCTTACCTCCACAAACATAGACTATTATCTAACACTCAACATGTCTTCTGCCCTTCTCACAGCACTACTACAGCTCTCATGTCATTCACAAATACAGTGAACCACTATAAAAATAATGGACAATTTGTATCTGCAACATTTTTAGATCTGTCTCTAATGCCTTTGACATGGTCAATCACAACAAACTCATCAACACCTTCTCCACCCTAAATCTCAGTAACTCCACTATCACTTGGTTCAATAGCTACCTATCAGGATGACAGCAGGCCCTCCAGTGGAAACACCAACTTTCCCCTCTTCTCCCTGTTACCATAGGAGTTCCTCAAGGCTCTATCCTTGGAGCTCTACTTTTCTATCTCTTCATCAACCAGCTGCACACCATCACTCCTCACACCACAGTCATACAGTATGCAGATGACTCTACTCTAATATGCACAGCCTCCTCCCTTCATGACTTCCACACCAAAACTTGAGTCATTTCTATCCATAGAATCATGGATCACCAACTCTCAGCTTATACTAAACCCCAACAAAACAACGCTCCTTCTCTTCTGTCCAACAAAATCCACCTCAACTTCCCAGCCATTCACCATCCTATCCAAAAATAAAACTGCTATCACCCCATCAACTCATACCAAGTTATTAGGCATAGAAATTGACATAAACTTGAAATTCGATACACATATAGCACAAACCATTAAAAAGAATCAAAATAAACTAGGTCTCCTATACAGAAACAAACAATTCCTAACAACACACACAAAAGTTATTATCGCTCGTACTCATCTCCTATCATCTCTCCTATATGCTTCCCCAATCTTAACCAACCTCCGCAAGACTGAACTAACCAAGCTTGAATCTTGTTATAATCAAATTGCTAGGTTTGCCACAGGTGCCTCTTACAGGTCACATCACTGCTCATCTTTAAAACAGCTAGAATGGATAGAGCTCCCTCAACTACTACACTTTAATCAGTCAAACTTTGCCCATAAAATTCTGCATCAACCAGATAAGACCCCTGCCCTCCAAAATATATTGCAACCTTACTCCTCTTCTCGACCCCTCTGATCCAACAACAAATTCTGTCTGTTCACCACCAAAGCAAATAATATAGCAGGGGAATCACTCTTTTCTAAGTACATTCCAAAAATTTAGAACAAACTGCCCAGTCATATTACTTCCTGCAGCTCTATAACTCAGTTTAGAAAACACCTAAAATCACACCTGAAAGATACTTGGCTTTGCTGCTGTAACAGTCCTGGATAGGTATAACTCTACCTATCCACTCATTCCTTGCTGTCCCCTCTAATCCTTTCAAATCACATCTTGTGACTTTATTCTCCTCTCCTGATTTTTTTTCTCCTCAGTTGCTTTTTCTGATGTATGACAGATTATGTATGTGCTTACTATTGTTGGAGGGGCAGTATCTACATTACCCACCTATGCAATACATCACTCATCCTGTATAATGTCATTTTTATCTGTATGCCTCTTTACACTGTTTGTGTTTCAAATTTGGAATTTCTAAGTTTTTTTTTATCAGCTTTGTATGCTTTTGTACGATTTGTAAATATGTGTAAGCTTTTGCAATTTTTTGGAAGTTTTTTGTAAGTTTTGTAAGCATTTCTAAGTTTTTGTAAATTTTAATAAACTTGTGTAAGTTTGTAACTGGAGCTTTTCTCCCCGGGCTTCCACTGAAAATGGACATGTGTCCAGTCAGATTTTCCAGATTAACAAATGTAAAATAAAATAAATAAAATAAATAAATATCAGGATGTCAGCAGAGGTAGGTTGAGCTTATTTGTATGAACATCCTTGGTGTGCATGTTACAGGGGTATGTTTTGAGTACAGGTACCTATTCACTCACTCCATGTTATGTTGTGCATTTAAAAGGCAGATCACTACTACACTGATGCCAGTAGAGTCAGAGCACAAAAATAGGATGATCTGGCACCTGTACCATGGTGGATTATGACAATGATGCAGACACCCAAGTCAAAGTCTGATAGAATAACACTGACTGTCTCCACACAGGAAGACATCTGTTTAATCAGTAAGCAGATTGCTTCCTGTAAAATCAAGAACTATGTTTCCATAATCAATACAGACAAAAGGTGTAGCTCACTCACACAGGCACATTTGACTGCACAGTGTGAGTCTCCAGTGAGTGATGGCTCCACCATGGCTCCAACCACCAATGGTGAACCCTCTGTAACTGAGTCAACAGTCAGGAAAGGAGAATAAAGTCACAAGAGGTGACCTGAAAGGATTAGAGAGGACAGAAGGAATGAGTGGATAGGTAGAGTATCAAAAGTGAGTGTAACCATCATTTTGTAACCTCACAGGACTGCCCAGTGCCATCACGCCACATGTGAACCTTGACAAAGTAGTTGTCACTTAGGATCAATTAGCAGATGTACTTTCAGTGTCATTCAGACACAATCTGATGCAGATCAGTCCAGTATAGACCCTGCTGTTGCATTGAATGGCAGCAGTGAGGCCTTAGCTGCAGTGATGACTGATCTGATGATGGATGAGGTAGCACACACTTCTGTCTTGTTCACAGGTATGTGGAGGATTAAAAGTGCCATAAACACTGCTTTCACTGGCAATACTGTCCAAGTTTGGGGGTGAACACATGTCAGGGATAGTCATGTTGAGGTGCTGCATGACACACAGTCCACACCTGTATTTTGATGCAAATCGCACTGTCTCACCATGGGACACCTCATGTGTGGACCTCATTTAGGTCAGTCACATTTGCTCATCTTCCCTATCACAGGGACCACAAGCCATAGTGCAACAAGCCAGAATAGTGAGCACAAATCCTGGCTGTGGCATTCACAGCACATCTCAGGAGTAAATGTCATATGCCACAGAAAGCCCATCACCTTAAGGGTCTCATATCCATATCAGGAAATGGTCACATAGTGGGACCCCACAGCATTGCAGAAAAAAATGGTATATGACACAGAACATCTAAACTTCAATGTTCCTGTCTCAGACTCCTGTGATAGCTTTGTTTGTTGAAAGACACATGTTAATGTGTTCCCTAGCCAACTGTTCTCATGATGATAACTGTGATCTGCTCCATCCTCCATTGTGTGTGTGTGCAAATGTGGAAATGGCTGATGCAGATTCTGGCTCAATCATACACTGACCAACATAGTCTGATATTATTTACATTATATTTATCATATTTTAATCTGTGTGACACTGCACTGTAACTGTATGCTCATCAGGTTCCTTAAATCTAGAATATACCTTAGATTCAGCTGCACTGCACTGATCCCATCCTTCTCAATGGGGTGACTGGCAGTTGTACCTTTTCCACCACACTGTCATCAGATTATGGTGTTGATGCATCTTCCTTGCTGGATGCATGTGTGGTGCATGATCCAGCTGTACCATTATATTGGGGATGCCCAGCCTGTCTCTTTAAGTACATATAATAGTACATGCAACATTCTAAGAATATCCTACATGCAGAGGCATGATCATAGTGTCTCTAGACAAACTGAAGCAGCAGAAGTGGATTTCAGTAGGCCAAACACATGCACTATGACCGTGTTGATTTGTGCATATGTACATGTTATACTGCTGTTTGGCCATACAACTGTCGTAAGCCAGTGGATGTTATTAGTCACCTGCAACAGAGTAGAAAGATGTCGCATGTTTACGACATAAAGACTCACAAGAAATGCGGCCATATAGTAAAACATTCTTTGTGTTGTTTGCCCTTATCAAATAGATGGCCCTGAGAAATTTAATTATACAAAAGCTGCAATATAGCTGAGATGTGTGCTAAATGTGTGAAACATGTGTCCTGCCTGGGTGCTGTGCAGACATGTTGGTGGTAATTCCACTTATGTTGCACAGCACCAGCAGTTTGTGGAATAATAACCCTTCCTGTTCACAAGAATTTTGACAGTGGGCCAGGTGGGAACATTATTTTTACATTGTTTTGTCAGCTGTGTATCCCAGTACCTTAGGGAAGTGGGTGATATTATAAAATGTGCCCATGATGTGCTAAGAAGCCATGTATGATCCTCCACATAAAGAAGTGTTATATCAAGAAATTTCTTGAAGATTCTAGCAAGAGGCTTGAGAAATAGCCAGTATATCCCCAGCTGGTCAGAGAGAAATTCCTCTAGTTAGTATGGTAAGAGCTATGCATGTCTCAGTATGCATAGGGGTGGGAGGGCTTTACATTCTTGATGATTCCATGTATGGATGAAATATATTAACCAAGATTCCTGCAATCCCACAGTTTGATTCTTAAGCAAGCAGTAGTCTCTTGATTAGTGAAATTGTGATAAGATAGCAGCTGGCAGTACTGTTTACGTTAGTGTTGGACAGCACCACACATATACTGGTAGGGAAAAAGTCTACAGAATGCTGTTGCATGGTGACTGATGTGACACCAAGGATTCAGGCACTATGGAATTTAAAAGTTTTAGTGTGTATTGCCCATTTATAGTTAAGATCACCCAGCTGTGCAATTATCTCTGGAGATGACAATTAATCGTGACTTCATTCATTTTTCATACATTTTAACATCCATAGGACCTCATTTTACTACTCCATTTAATTTCAGTGTCATTATGCTGTCACCTTCATATATCTTTTGCTGTGAATTTGGCTCACTGCACTAGAACTCAACAGGGGACTACAAATTAATTCCTGTTTCCATCAGACTGTGTTTTGCCAGTTCCAGTATAGGTGCACCCTGTGCAAGTACTGTGTGAGTTTTCTATAACTCCCAACCATGGTTTTCTTATTTTATTATACAGTTACTGTTTTTTAAGGTAGATGTATTATTCATTGAGCTCAGGCTTATGGAATGACTGTTCTTTTGTCCTTACCCATCTAAAGGTGTTATGGCTCAATGTTAAAAGTCTAAATAAATAAACTCCACTCCCTACAACTCTCCTCACCCTGGAGAAATCTGATGTCTTTGTGATCCGTGAGACAAGATTTAAAGCCACACTTGAGCTCAAAACCAGTTAGTTTTACATCAAGAGGGTTCCTTTGAACTATGTTGGGAGCAGAGAGCTGACTTCACCACCATCCAAGTTGGAAACTGCTGGTGGAAGGCTTATTGTGTGTTTATCTGATTGGCCTGAGGGCTTAACTGTGTAAAAGTTTGTTATCCTGCTGGTATAAAATCGATGCACAAATGCAGCTCCCTGTGCCTTGTATATAGGCAAATTTCTCCAATTTAAAATCCCCTGTAGGAAACACTCTCCATAATCTTCCACTGTTTACAGCTGCTCAAAGAGCTGCCAGTTTGTGCAGAGGGCAATACCACTGCAGTTCATCTAATTGTATATTACTAAACATTCTCACTTTGACATTTAAGTGACTTTTCTCTACTCCTTCCTATCTATTAAAGATCTGGTATAATGGATAGGTGCTTCCTTGTCATCTCTGTTTCTGTCCTAGTGGATATGGGCATCCTGAGTCATTGTAGAAACTGCCTCATGTTCACTGACAATCATTTAATTTTAGAACAGACAAATACAGTGTGTGAGAGATGTAGATACACAATGTCAGTGGAGACAAAACTCTCACATACACACAAGAAAAACACAAACCAGGCTGTCAGTGTTACACCCAGCACACTCACTACCAATACTAAGGAACAAACACATAAACCCACATATGTGAAGGTACTCATTTCTAATCTAACATAGCTTTCAAGACCTCCTAAAAGCATCTCTCAGTGGCCCACACACACTCAAAAAAAGACAGCCCCTCACAAAACATATAATTCTGAAAACCATATTAGCCCCACTTCCAAGCCCATAAGGCAACACACCAGACAAACATTCTAGTTATTGGGGATTCCATTGTAAACATACTGATGTCCCCCTTAGCAGCCTAAACAAGGAAAAGATCACAGTGAGCTTTCTGCCTGGAGCCAAGATTTGCCAGATCACACACGCAATTAAGTCTTTAAACCACAAGTACCAATGTAACATGGTCGTAATCGATGCATGTGTAAACAACCTAAACCGTATCTCATTTTACTATATGACGAGAGACATAATGGAGCTCTCTGAATATGTGTCCCAGTCAGGTATGAATCTGGCCATGAGTAGCATCCTACCTTCACCTATGATGATGGCACAGTACTAGGAAAAATTATTTCAACAATTGGCTTAGTTTCTGGTGTCACAACAAGGGGATCCAATATCTGTCAGCCAGGGGAGACATGATCGACAAATGCTTTGTCATAGATGGTTTGGAGTCATCACCACTTGGTTTCCGGATACTGGCAAAAACTTTAACTATCCCCATAGTGCCTTTTTAGGCTGTACCAAGTTGTTAAATTCACCACCATAACAAAAATCACTCACAACTACCTAAAGGTACTGCTGCTGAATGCTAGGAGTTTAAACAAAAAAAACTGCACTACCTGGAAGCACTCCTCACCCTGGAGAATGCAGACATATATGCTGTCATAGAAATATGGTTCAGAACAATAGAAAGCACCCCTGCTATCAAAGGCTACTGTGCCTTTCATATTTTTCAACCCCCCTCAGCTTAGGATAAAACAAAGGCAGAAGGTGTTTCAGTGTTCATAAAGAACACGTACACTGCTAGACTGGTCCGACAACATGACTCACTTGAGCTACTCCTTGCTCAACTAACAGTGGGTGCAACCACCCCATCATATCCTTACTAGCTATAGATCGCCTAACATGAGTCTGGAAAACCATACCTCCTACTTAAACCTAATGGAATCAGTTAACATTCAGCCTAACAACATACTTATGTGTGACTTCAACTACCCCTCCATAAACTGGGAGACTTATATGACCCATGATTCACTTGCTCAGAGGTTTTAGACTTTGTCAATGCTAATGCCATAGAGCAACTAGTTAGCTCCCCAACTAGAGGTACATGTATCTTAGACTTAGGTTATGGCATTATGGGAAAAACATTAGAAAGGATAAAGAGGGCAATATTAGTACAGCAATTTATTGAAAAACATGTTATTGTAATAAACTGTTATATAGGCAGAGCATGCATCCTACACATGCTTTTCCACTGGCTTGAACTGCCCAACCTCCTAACCTACAATCAGCTCTGCCTCTGTCATATAATCTATTACCTCCCCAATAAATGTTCTGCCCTCAGACACCTAGTACAACATCACTCAGCCAACAGGCCTCTTAGATCATCAAGCAAACTACTACTAGAAACCAACAACAGCTACAATAGCTTTGGAGATGCACTATATAGTAGTTCAGTGGCTAAAAAATGGAACTCTGTCCCCACTAGCATTCAAAACACATCATCCAAAGCCTCCTTTAAAGACCTCATCAGGCAACATCTCAAGCAAAGTTGGCAGTGCCATGATTGCTCCCCAAGCTAGTGAAAGTGGATAAGGTACACATACTAAACCTAGAGTACTTGATAATAGTTTTCAGTCTTACTCACAAACACTGGCTAATCTACAATGTATGTACTGTACCTGTGTACTATGTATGTATTCTACCTATGTTCCAAATTTCAGCTGTACACCACAAATCTAGTAATTACCTTTATGTTTAAATTAATATTTTTTTGTCTGTCTCCACTGTAGCTGTTGATGTGCTGCATACCACTGTAAAAAAACATGTCTTTTGTAAGTTGTGTGTATACTGATCATGCCTAAATAACTAAATGTATCTGTATTTTTTCTATGTGGAGCTTTTCTCCCTAAGCCTCTGCTGAAAAAGGGCCTTTTTGGCTCAGTCAGACACCCTCGGTCAACAAATTTAAAATAAATAAAATAAAAATGTTTTTACTAATGTTCTGGAAGGACAAGCAATAAGCATTTCCATACATTTTATGAAGAATTAGGTAAACTTACTAAGAGTTTTATAGACAGGGGTTATGATGAGAAAAACGACATAGATACTGTGAATCAAGTTATACCTTTAAGGAGTATTAGAGCTTGACTATATTTTTCTGAACAAACAAGTGACACCAGAATTAAATATGATAAGAAGAAATTAGAGCAGTTAAAATGCTCTTTATATTATACTAATAATATTAAACAGGTTGTTGAAACTATTAGCTGACAATGGAATATTTTAACTACAGATGAAAAAGTGAAAAGTATAGTTGGAGAGAAACCTTCCTTTAGGTATAAAAATAAGAAATCTATAAAAAGATGTTATGTGGGTATAAAGCAAATATTACTGTACAATCAGTATCAGTTTACTATCATACAACACTTTGTGGAAATTATAATTGTTGTTCTTATATTGATAGCAGTGGATAATTTATACATCCAGTTACAGGAAAGAACAATTCTTTCAGAATATCAGCTAACTGTAATAGTGTCAATATTATTTATTTGGCATATTGTGTCATTTGCAAAATCATTCTATGTAGGTAAAACGAATAGGCATCTAAAAGATAGGATTAGAGAACATCTGTACCACATTAAGAGTCACTGGTACACTAATGCATTAGCCAAACATGTCATGACTACTTCTAGTGATCATGTTTTTAAATTCATGGTTATTGAAACTATTTGATGCAGTCAGCACTTAGGGGATATAAGTAATAATACTGAACTGAATGACATGAAATGGATTATCAGACTACATGCAGATGGAAAAATGGGGTTCAATGGACAGGCCCCTTTAAGACCAGTGCTAAAGGCCAGACAATTGTTTAAATAATTTCATTTTATACCCTATGTATAGTAATCTTTGTAGATGTTATTTAATATAACATTTATGTTATTACTGTATGCATTTGCTTTTATTTACATTTTCTTAATACTTTTAGTGTTTTAGTCTTATGGTTTGCATTGCGATTTTATAGCATTAATAGAATAGTTTAGAGTTACAATGAAGAGTAATAACTACAAATATGAAAATATTGATTGAGTAATAGGTAAGAAATGATTGCTTTACTAAATTATAATAATAGTGTTTATAAATGTGTTTTGGGGCCTTTCTTAGATAGTAGATATTAAATTCTTTATTTATATAACTTTTCTGGGGTTTTAATTAGTTTTTTGGTATTTTGAAACTAGATAACATTTAAACAGAGTTCGCTAATTTGTTGTTATTATTCTTACAGTCTATATTTAGTGTTATTTATTTATCGGGCAGTGCAAATAGTAACTTAAGTCTCTATATGTTTAAGATCAGAGTGCATTTGGAAACTATATACATTCTTATGGATGATGCTAAAGATAAGTTTAATTGTTATTTTGTTTCTATTGGTGCTTGTATTTTAAAAGTTTTTTTAAAACTTTATCATTACTTTAAATCTGTTTGGTCTGAAGAAGCAGGACATTTTACTTGCAAAAGTACTTACCTTTCAGTAAAAGTATTTTTAGTTTACCCTGCTTATGTTTCGCATGTTTCTTTTATACTTTTGCTTTGTGATTTTCTTTTTGATTGTGAAAGGTCTTTTAATCCTAGTTGCTGGTGCATTTCTACTTTTTTGGATTTCCAGAAACATACCAATCTCAGAGCTTTAGTTTCTTTCTTTTTTTTCATTGCAATCTCTTCTTCCAGTGATAGTGAGCTGGGGTTATAATATACTTTGCAGGTGAGTGGCATCTGCCATGAGTCCTTGTACCATCCCAATGGGACATGTAGCCATATTCCCAAAGGCTGATGATGCAAGTATACACAATGATTGGAGGACCAGAGAGCGGCCATGGCTACTATACACATGTGCTTGCTTGGCCTTAGTAGTAGAGGCCTTATCCTGATACATGCTGTGGTTGCCACTGTTCTGCAATAAGACACCATCTAGGAAGAGTCTGAAGCCCCAACATAGGGTGTTGCTGCTTCCTGATCTCTGCCACAAGCTTGTCAGGGAAGTCGTTTGTGCCTGGTATCCAGTGGGACAACTAGATTATCCTGTCCTCACCACTGCATCCTCTGTGCCTCCTCTCAAGAGAGGTGAGCAAGCAAAGCCTTGCCATTTCTCTGTACTTTTACAGCACTCTCAGCTACTTCTCAAGGTCTGTTGGCATGGATCTATAGCAACTGAGCTGGACTGAACCTGGGAATTGGTCATAATGAAGTGTGTATGTGTATGTGAAGATGAAAAAAACAAACAAACAAACATTTTCTTAACTGGGGGGGGGGGGCTTTTGTCATGAGATAAAATCCATTATTGTCTGACTTCTTGGTTTTATGTGAAGCGTATTTTCATTAATTTGTAAATAGGTTCATAGGTTCATAGGTTCATACTAGGCTATCTGCCCTAGGGCATGTGACACAGAAGTGATACCACCTGGGTAAACCGATCTCCCATCCACTCATCAAGATTCCTCTGAAGAGATTTTTATTCAGAGATAAAGGAAGCCTGGATCTGAGAGGCTGGAGTTTCTTTTAACTGGGCAGCATATGGCATCTTTTTGAGCCCTTTGATCCTTTGATCTAGATGTGAATCCCTTCATGTTTATATTTAAGCTGGTGAGCTTATCTATTCTATAATGCCCAAGGTATTGTATCGAAGGCTTTGAGAGGTCAGGTAGGCTGTGTGTGGACACCTTCCCCTCACAATGGCCTTGGTGACTGTCTCAAAGAAATCAACCAGGTTTAGAGCTAGGGGTGTATTTGTGTCTTCGGGTTCGGTATTGTTTTTTTATTTTTTTGGAATTATTCATAATCATGGAGCATATCTTTCCCAAGATAATTCCATAAAGCCCCAGGATTATCCTTAGTGTCCTGTGCAATTTTTCTCTCCGGAAGCTTTTACGAGTTTATGAGTTTATGAGTGCCTTTTTTTTGATGTCCTGTGAGATGCCTGATTTTTTTTTTTGCCTTTTTTTATGTTTTGTCTTATCTTCCTCCTTCTATTGTATAGTCTGGGCTAGTCTGTTTAGTCCACTGGTCCAATACTGGGGCTTGGGGAATGGGTCTGGGTCTTATTTGGGATTTGGATTTCCTGCAGGATCTGAATGCGTTCAGGTTGAAGGTTATGCGTTTATAAAAGAATTTCTGCGGTCGGGGCCCCCACAGGCCTGGGGCTGGGGCTTGAAGGATTCCACAGTGTTTGTTGCAAATTTTTGCTTTAGAAGTTTTTCACTGTGGTTTGGGGGGGGGGGGAGTCAGGATGTGAATATCCAGTGAGATTAGTTTGTGGCCTGATCTTACCAAATGGGGATACACTTCTGGTCTGGTTGGTGATGATCAGGTCTAGTATGTTTTCCCCTCTTGTGGGAGTGGTAACAAGTGAAGGCATTATTGAACTCATATACAAAACTCATTTGATGAATAGTGCAACTAAGTCTAATACTTTGTTAAACCCTTTGATCTTTAATTATATGGTATAGTTAATGTGGAGAACTTTGTAAAATACTTCATGTCACAGAAATTTAGACAAATGCCCCCTTAGCATGTTTTGCATCCCCGTTTTCTTAGATGATGACAAATTAAACAGCCTATTTAACCAGATACCTCATATTGTAAGAGTTTTTCCTTATGTTTATCCTGTGTTGTTGGACTTCATTACTATTTTTGACTGTTCTATTTCTGTGAAATATTGTAACCATTTACAATGTTGGGACCCACTAGAGTGAGTCCCAAAACCAGAGAATGAATGGAGAAAGAACAGACTTACATATACGAATGAGATGCCATTTCTCAGAATATTCCCTTTTCTCCAAGATATGGTGATCTTGGAGTTGGTATATATAAAATGAGGGAATGTGAGGGGGCTTGTCCCCCTACATGGGCAGTACAGGTGGCTTGCCTCCCTGCAACAAGAAGTTTTAAGGAGAAGAGTGATGTTCGAGATGCACTCTTATCCCTTGTGTTTGGTCTTTTTTCAGCTTGACGGCAGTTGGCATTTCATGTGCCAACATCTGAATAGGGAGCTATAAAATACTTGTTTTGCACCTCTCCAACAAGCCAGCTGTCTAATATTTTAAAGATATGTCCTCAAGAGCTCAAGTGCATATATATTTTTGTTCTTTTACAAAGATACTTATCTAAACAACTTTATTTTTTACTATCTTTCTCACAGACATCTGCCTTGTAGACAAACATGCACTTTTAATGACCAATTTATTTATGTGTTGTATCAGACTGCTTACTGATTTGATCATTCATGAGACGAATCCCCACTCTCCAGTAAATGTCCCATACCCTACTATCTGGAAATGGGACAGCAGCAAAAACTATGACTGACTCCAAAAATAAGCAAGTGGTGATGTTATTTTTTGTATACATCATGCCATGTGAAAAGGAACACTTATAGGTACTATGCAGCTATTCATTTCAAAATACAGACTTTCAGAGATACTAGATGCATACACATTGTTTATTATAAAGTATGATACTGGAAAATCTCAAAATAAAGAGATTCAATGGTATGTTCAGGTACAACTCTTTTTATATCTTAAAATTTGAAAAAGAATTAAGGCTGAAAGGAGCAAACAGATAAAAAGGTATGCATAAAGGAGGATACCTCACCTGCTTTTATCTGGCCATAGTTTCTGTGTTTCTATTTCAGCAGACGTATCTCCTACAAGTGCAAAGTATCTAACTTCCTTTTAAGATTAAATGATTACAACAAGCATTTACCATCGGTTTGCTAAGCTCTGATAAACTCTAACAAAGCCAAACAGTTCTTCTGCTAAACAGTAAAAATATATGAAACTGCTGCAGTCCTTTACGCTAACAGCATATTAAAATGAGCATTAATAGACATAAAAAATAACCTATCCATTTAACATGTATGCAGTGTCTTTGATGCCTGGCATCCCTGCTGCTGACAGGCCTATGGGTGGATGTCTGTCAACTTGATAATGATGTTTTTCCTTCTACATACCAAAATGTGCATGCAGTATCTTGGCTGCCACAATACCTCTGCTGTTGAGAGACCTGTGGCTTTTGTTTCTGCTCTCTTCATGTGAAGACCTACTTTACCTCATGAAAGGACTTCTGACCACTGGCCAAATGACTATAGCTCTGCCTATGTCACTGTTAGATGTCATGGTTACTATCTGAATGACTGCCACATGCAGGAGACTTCAATATCTTTGCCCTCTACTACTAAGCTGATTTGCATCTCATTGTTTGTTTTGTTTGTTTGTGCATTACTTGTTTTGTGTCACAATACTTCATATTTGTTTTCTTTTTATTACCCATGCCATCATTCTTCATGATTATATGTGCTGCAATCTTCTCAGCTCACCAGCATGGTTTCTGGTTCCAACCATTAGCTATATTTTGCCTTTTTTTGGGACAGCTTCTGTGTTATGTCCTTACGATGATGTGCTTTTTAGAACTATAAACATTAATCTAGACAGGATCATGTCTGTATATAAACATAATAAACTTTTTTTTCCTTGATGATGTATGAGATGTTGTCACTTTTAAACTATTCCAGCATTCTTCCAGCTCTGCTGTCAGAGAAATATGCATTTATGTATATGTCTAATGCTTATTAGAAGCTAAAAGAATGAACACGTTTTTGTTCTATTTTATATACAGCTTAATTCTGTATGAAATTACAAGATGCTTTTTGAAACTGCAGTATGCTTTCTGAAACTTGCAAGTTGCCTCCTGACCTAGAAATTGCTAAAACAGCAAAATTCATGTTTATGCATTTTGGAAATGTACTGAGAAGTAGGTGATTATCTGCTAGGTCAGGAAGTAATAAATGAAACAGTACCATATTCTATAATGTTATGATTTTGAACAATTAGCTCTGTTCGTGTTATGAGAACATGCACAGCTGCGGAAAAGAAGAGATACAAAAGACAAAGGACTGCTTGAAGAATCTGTACTTGCTTTGTGCTCGAATTAGCTATAGTACCTTGAATAGAAACATAACATAGTGGGAAACTGTATCTAACCGGTGGTCACCAAGGCCACGTTGTTTTTCTTAGGAAGTTTTTCATAAAATTGATAGTGCAAGCAGAAAATTATGGATAAACAACTGCTATGTAATGATGATGTTAAAACTTGTGATCTGTTATGTCAGCTTGGTAGGCAATGTCTTGTTAGAAAGTGTATAAAGATGAAGTTACTTCCTGATTTTAGTTAGACAAACTCTGTATTAGCACATTTTTGTCTCTTTGCTGCAAGATTAAAGTGCCTTAACCTGAACCTACCGTGTATTGATCATTTTTTAAGTTTATTTTTCCTATGACAGATTGGTCCTTCGGACCGGAAATCTCTCGCTCTAGCTCAGGTCAGATGGGCCCGGTGGCATGAAACCATACGGGGAAGAAGCCACATCAGTTCTTCTGCTTTGAAAGACCTCCGACTGAATTGTCGTTCAAAAGAGGCCAGCCACTGTTTCTGATCTGCGATTGGAGGATGAGTTAACAGTTCCAGTGTGAGATCAATCACGGAGGCTCAGGTAAGGAGGAATTTACCTTTTCTTTGTTTCAGATCAGGGACTTGTTACAGTATTTGTTTTTGTCAGGGAGATTTTTTGTAAATCAGGGACAAAAAAGATTGCTGTCTTGTCATAGATCAGGGAAACAGGATAGGTAGGCAGTTATTCTAGATAAACTGTGAAGAAGTGTAAATCATGGTACCACATGATAAAAAGGGTTACGTAACAATTTCTAACTAAGTTAAGACAACATGGGAAATAAGTGCACAAAAAGTTCCCGAGATCTGCCTTTAACAGAAGACGCGAAATATATGCAATTACAGCGTGCCGACAATGTTAGGTGCTATACAAAATGGGTTAATAAATACAAATTTGATGGTAATTTATATAAACCTTCACTTATCCAAACTTGTCAAACAACTTAAAACAGACGCAAAAGGTCAGATAAAAAAGCAACGTCAATTAGGAGTTCCTCAGGCACACAGGTGGCTTGAGGAAGCAAACCGCAGGGAACAAAAGAATAAAAATTCAAAAGCAATGTTTTTAGATAAAGAAGACAATAACTTGGTAATAGCAACAGCCCCTCCGCCACCTCCACTTCCCTTTAAAATAAAACAAAACGGAAACAATAGGAGCCGACAGCAGTAAAATACTTAAAAAGTAACTGTTTTAATGTGAGCGCTTTCGGCCAGGAAATACCCAGCCTTCATCAGACAAAACAGTTTTAAAAAATGCAAACAGGTTCATTTATACTAAATTAAACTGCTCTAATTATTAAGCAGATCATATCCTTAAAGCAACAGTTCGCTTAATTAATAAACAGCATAAAGAAATTTCAGAACGCTATTAATGAGTCAAGGTAGTTCTTCATCAAGAAAAAACAAAAAACATTAATGGAAATAGAAAATCTATATATATATATACATATATATATACATATATATATATATATATATATATATATATATATATATATATATATATATATATATATATTTTAAATAAATGCCATATAGACTGCTATTGTGAAAACTTAAATAAGAAATCCAATAATATTATAAACAAGTAATTCTTATTGATAAAACAAATAAAACTACAGCATACACAATAATGCTTATAAGACTTACTTATGTAAAGTAAATATTCTATATATTGAATAAAGTGAAATAAAATAAATTAAATGAATCATCTCCTAAGCGATAGTAATTTCAACAAACATTTAATGGAAATGCTATTGTTCAGACCTGGAAAGGTTTGTGCATTTGTTCTTATTTGCCACTTTAACTCATCCAATTCTAATTGAATTTGCCAAGCCCCCCCTCTAGTCCCTGATATCCTCCTTTGCAGAATAGCAAATTTAAAACAATGACTTGGGTAGTCTATGACATGTTTAGCTAGAGCGTTATTGGGGTCTTTATTACTAATGGCATAACAATGCTCATAGATCCGCTGCTTTAATTTCCTTTCCATCTTGCCAATATAAATTGCATTACATCCATTACATAATGCGACATATGTGACTGCTTTGGTTTCACAATTAAATTTAGAATTTATTTTATATCTTATACCATTAATATCACATTGGTTACCTGTTTTTATGTACTTACATCGTGGGCAAAAACCACATTTAATCATGCCTTTGATGTTACTATAACTATGGCATATATCATTTTTCTTTTCAAAAATGGTTTTAAGGTTTAAACCTCTCCTATAGGTTATTTTTGGTTTATTATGCAATGCTTTAACCAACAGCTCATTTCCTTTAATTATAGCCCAATTCTTATGTAGAATTTCCCCTAATAGGACCATAATCAAGTGAGTATGTATTAAGGAAACTGACTTGGTAAGCAACTTTATGTTCTGAAGGCACTACTTGGGTAGAATTAACAACATTAAAGTTGACACTTAAATTATTCTTCGAGTTGTCAGCATCAGTTAAACGTTTACACCCTAATAGTGGAATAAAGAACCCTTCCACCCTTTTCTGTTGGACCTCATTTTTAACAGACATAATTAAATGTAAAGGGTAACCTCTATTGAGGAACATGATTTCTAATAGATCACATTCAGCCATAAATTCCATCTCTTCTGAAATCATACGAGCAGCCCTGACCATGTGGCCCTTTACCACTGCTCGTTTTTGATGATATGGGTGACAACTTGAGAAGTGGAGGAAAGTATTTGAGTACGTTGGCTTCCTGTATATATTGCTTTTATAACGAAAATTCCCAAGATCTTTAACTAGTAGAATGTCAAAGAAATTAATGGACTCCTCCCCCAGGGCATAGGTAAATTCCAAAAATGTAGTCGTTTTAGATATATTGTTGATAAATGATGGTATTTGTAAAATATCACCTACCCACATACAAAACATATCGTCCTGGTACCTAGTGTACCAGTAGACATTTTTCTGAAATAATGGGTCTCGAAACAATAGACTATGCTCCCAATGGGCCATTATGGCATTGGTGAAACTTCCACCACACGGGGAGCCCATAGCTACCCCCGATTTCTGCAGATAAAACTCACCATCGAAAGTCACATAGTTGTTGGTCAAAACCAACTCTAGCAGTGTAGCTACTAAGTAAATTACATTATTATCAACTTTTTTCATTAACAAAAATTCACAGGTTCACTCAATTCCAATGGTATGGGGGATAACCGTATAAAGATCCTTAACATCTATTGTAAGGAAATGACTGTTTTGCTTGAATTCAGGTTTGTTAATATCTTGTAAAAAGCTCCACGAATCTTTGCATATTTGCGATTCGCTTTCTAAATATGGTATAAGTATACTGTCTATAAATTTGGCACACCTATAAGTAATTGAACACCTCCCATCAACTATTGGTCTGAAAGGTGGGTCATTCAAAGATTTATGAATCTTAGGGGTGCCAAATAAAGCTGGAAGTAAGTCTTATAAGCATTATTGTGTATGCTGTAGTTTTATTTGTTTTATCAATAAGAATTACTTGTTTATAATATTATTGGATTTCTTATTTAAGTTTTCACAATAGCAGTCTATATGGCATTTATTTAAAATATGTAAATACATATATATATATATATATATATATATATATATATATATATATATATATATATATATATATATATATATATATATATATATATATATATATATATATATTCTATTTCCATTAATGTTTTTTGTTTTTTCTTGATGAAGAACTACCTTGACTCATTAATAGCGTTCTGAAATTTCTTTATGCTGTTTATTAGTTAAGCGAACTGTTGCTTTAAGGATATGATCTGCTTAATAATTAGAGCAGCTTAATTTAGTATAAATGAACCTGTTTGTGTTTTTTAAAACTGTTTTGTCTGATGAAGGCTGGGTATTTCCTGGCCGAAAGCACTCACATTAAAACAGTTACTTTTTAAGTATTTTACTGCTGTCGGCTCCTATTGTTTGCATTTTGTTTTATTTTAAATAGTTTACTTGTTTGTTTGAAGTTCGTTTTTGACCTCCACTTCCCTTGCCAGAATATGAAGCGAGTGGACAAGCTGATCCACCTCCGCTATATCCAGCTGTCCCTGCAAAACCAAAACCGTTTGTCAGAGATCCTATCGAGACTAGGTCTCGAACACGCAACTTAAGAGGGGATATTGAATTGTATGAAATAAATAAAAATTCACAAGCTATGAGTGAAGAAGAGATATGTCCACTCATAGAAGTACCAAATCCACAGACAGGACAGGCAGGACAGGACCCACCTCTTCTAGTATATAGACCGTGGACACTGGAAGACATCCAGAAAGCCACAGAGGGAATTCCCCATCTGAAAGTTAATTTTAGAAAATTCTTAGAAGACTTACAGGGCATGAGGTTAAGTTATCATTTAAATGGAGAGGAAGTAGAGAAAGTAGTCAGACAAATCATAGGTCCAGATTGGCACATGATCAGTGGCAACTGGAATCCCCGTGATGCAGAACATAGGCCACTCCCACATAGTAACGCAGAACTGGATAACAGAGTGAAAGGTCTGACAGACCGAATCTCTGAGAAATGGAAGCCTAGGACTTACTGGACTTGCATTAATCAATGCAAACAACAAGAAAGTGAAACTGTAGATAGATATTATGCCAGATTATTAGAGTTTTTTAATAACCACTGTGGAATGCAGGTACCTGAGGACCAAACACATTATTCCCCATATGAGCAGCAGCTAAAGAATGCATTTTTGAAAGGCAGTATTGCACCCATTAGCAGCTTTATTACAAAGCACATGGTAGATCATCATACAAGTAGATTATAGTCATTACTTGAATATGCAAGAGATGCCGAAAGGCATTTTAATAGCAAAAAGAAAAAGAAAACTCAAGTATTTGCAGTAGAGGACAGATCATAAGTCTTTGTAGTACAGACCAGGAAGAAGGGTAAGAAAAATGCCCAGGGAAACAAGCAATCTGATAAATGATCAGAGGAGTTTGAAGAGAGAAAGAAAAGGGGTGAATGTTTTAAATGCGGAAAAAGGGACATTTAGCAAGGGATTGCAGGCAAAATAAAAAGGTAGCCACAGAAGACAAGGAGGGTGAGGACTGACTATATGATAGTCAAGAATCACTAGAAAGGAATAATCAAGAAATGACAAGTGCAAATGTGATAGCAGGAGTAGATAATGTAATAGAAGAAATAGAGGATGTGCATGAAATCACAGATAATGAAGAAAATGAACTTTTAGACTTAGCATTATTGAGCCTAGAGCTCTACTTAGCAGACACAAAACCGGAAGTTACACTTCTGGTAGAGGGGAGGGAAGTTAAATTCCTGCGTGACTCAGGGGCTTCACGGACCCTGATACATCCTTCCAAACCACCAGAAAATTCAGAATCATTTGATTACATATTGGTGAAAGCAGCTAATGGACAGCTGTATCGGGAACCACTCTTCCACAACATAGCAATAACTGACCCTGTTTCAGGGATGATCCAGAAAAGCAAAATTGTTGTTTCTGCAAAATGCCCAGTAAATCTTTTGGGCAGAGACCTAATGCAGATATCTGGCATAGCAGTAGTTCCAACTATGCAGGGTATGGAAGCACAGCGACAAATGGATACTTTTGTAGTGCGACTGGAGGGTGAAACATTTTATTGGTACAGCCAGGACTTGGTTACGACTGGTCCAGGGGCAGTAACCGAAGAACTGATGAACATAGCCATCAGTAAATCCCCCTCCCTTGACAATGATAAACAGTATTTGTTGCATTGCACTCTATATTACTGTAGCAAACCAGGACCTGATAAAGAATATGAGCAAGAACCATTTAGAAACCATGCTAACAGATTAGTATTACGAAATCTGTACTGGGACACAGAAGGAAACAGTGTAGTAAGCTGTTCATTGCCAAAGGAATTCCTAGCACTTTACAAATCTAATCGATTACCACATGTGAGTTTGACTAAAGATAAAAATGTAAAGTGGCAGACCTAGGAGAAAAAGTCACAAGGTGGGAAAAACAGACAGAATTAGAACTTTCTGAACAGGGAGTACAAAAACAAAAGTTAAACTGGATAACACAGACACACCCAGCTGTGTACTTGCAGGCAAGTGAGGACAGCTGAGTAGCACTCTTATTAGAAGAAGAAGAAAAAGCCTTATGAGACATACCAGAGACTCTCCGGTCAACAGGGAAATCAGATGTAGGACTTATTCGTACAGCAGGACCAGTCACTATCACGCCAAAGTCAGCATTTAGACCTCAAAAGAGACAGTATCCCTTAAGAAAAGATGCAGAAATAGGAATCAAACCTATAATAGCAGCCTTACTTAAGGAAGGAGTATTGATAGAATCTCCCGATTCACCATGTAATACACCCTTATTTCCTGTTAGGAAAGCAAATGGAGAATGGCATATGGTCCAAGATTTACAAGCTGTAAATGACACAGTTATACCTAGAGCACCTATGTTGCCAGATCCACACACTTTGTTAAATGATTTGAAACCTCAGCAGAAGTATTTTTTTGTGGTAGATATTAGCAATGCATTTTTCTCAATACCAATACACTCTGACAGCCAGCATTGGTTTCCATTTACATTTCAGGGGAAAAGGTATACATACACGCGACTACCACAGGGATATTGTGAGAGTCCAACAATATTCGCACAGGAAATGGCAAGTAACCTGGCGGGATTTATCCCACCGAAAGGCAGCCAGATTTTACTTTATGTAGACGACATTCTGCTGGCAGCCCCCATGCAGCAAGAATGCAGAGAAGATACCATAGCATTACTACAATTTTTAGCTACTCAAGGACACAAGGTAAACAAAAACAAACTGCAACTTTGGAAAAAACAGGTTAAATACCTGGGATATGTAATATCCAAAGAAGGCAAAATATTAGATGAAGACAGAAAAACAGCAATATTACAAGCACCCAAGCCAGCTACCAAGAAGGAAATGATGTCCTTCCTAGGTACGACTAATTTTTGTCGGAGTTGGATTCCAAACTATGCCTTGGAATCTGCTCCACTGACCAACTTGATATTCAAGAAGCCTATGGCAGCACAAGATTTATTACAGTGGACTCCAGAAGCAGAATCAGCTTTCTGCAAATTGAAACAACTGATAGCATCCTCATTAGTTTTAGGATTACCTAACTATCATAAACAATTTTTCCAAACTGTAGATTGTAAGCAGGGTTATATGACATCAGTGTTAACAGAGCAACGTGGGGACAAACAACGCCCCATAGCTTACTATTCATCACAGCTAGACCCAGTGGTGCAATCCCTGCCCCACTGTGTACAAGCAGTAGTCACAGCTGCAATGCAGTGCAGGCTTCAGCTTCAGTAGTGTTATTCCACCCTCTCACGTTGAGAGTGCCTCATGCAGTCGCGATTATTTTACTGCAAGGAAAAGTAGCATATCTTTCTCCTGCTAGACATCTTTCCTGTATGACTATACTGTTGAGCCAACCTCATATGACAATTAAACGATGCACAACCTTGAATCTGTCAACCTTGCTCCCAACCCCTGCAGATGGCAAACCACACTGCTACTTGTAGGAGATTGAGCAAAAGACACTACCTAGAAAAGATCTCACGGATGTTCCCTTGGATGATGCCGAGGTGACATACTATGTGGACGGCTCGTGTAGGAGGGGTCCTACAGGACAAAATCTAGTGGGGTATGCAGTAGTTTCTGATACTGAGATTTTAAAAGCAAAGTCTTTACTGCACAACTTATCTGCACAAGCAGCAGAACTGATTGCTTTAACGAGGGCATGTACCTTGGCAAAGGATAAATGAGTAAACATTTTTACTGACAGCCAGTACGCTTTTTCTACTGTACATGTTTTTGCGCAGCAGTGGAAAAATAGAGGAATGATAACATCTACTGGTAAACCAATTAATCATGCGCAATTTATTTTAGACTTGTTAGACTCTATTCAGTTACCTCAGAAAATAGCTATTTGTAAATGCGTAGCTCATACTAAACAACAGGATAGAATTTCAAAAGGTAATGCGAGAGCTGATACAGCTGCAAAGCAAGCAGCTTCAGCTTCAGAAGCATTTCTTTTGAGTGAGGAATTACAACCATCTGAGATTTTAGACTTAGAAATGTTAAAAACAATGCAGACACTTACTACAAATGTAGAAAAACAAAAATGGATAAAATGAGGAGCAATTCTTGAGAAAGGGCTGTACATCTCCAAAGAAAGAAAACCAATTTTACCATCTAACTTGTTTAGATATGCAGCTTTGTTGAGCCATGGGCAGTGCCATGTCTCAACAGGGGGGGTGGTACAGTTAGTGAATCGAGTGTTTACAACGTATCGATTTACAAACTACACAAAAAATTTTTGTGCAGCATGCCATGTTTGTAACAAGCATCATGCACAGGGTGCACTGAAGCCTAAGCAAGGGAGTTTCCATACACCACTGTACCCATTCCATACTATCTGTTTGGATTTTATACAGCTGAACAAATGTGAAAATAAGAAGTATTGCCTTGTCATTATAGATATGTTTTCCAAATGGGTGGAAGCTTTTCCAACTAAAAATCCAGATGCAGCTACTGTTGCAAAAGTCCTCGTTAAAGAAATTATTCCTAGATTTGGCATACCGGAAAAGATTTATAGTGACAATGGCACACACTTTGCAAATCAAACTATACAATAATTGAGCCGTTATTTTGGGATTTCTCTGAAAAACCATTGTGCATACCACCCCCAATCTGCAGGATTAGTAGAGAAGCATAATGAAGTTTTGAAAAATAAGCTTAGGAAATTGATTAGTGAGACACAAAAGAACTGGGTGCACTGTCTGCCTCTGGCACTGTTGAGTATGAGAACTGTTCCAAATGTAAAAGGGTTAACTCCTTTTGAAATTTTGTTTGGGAGGGCATATTATACACCTCAGTGGAAACCTCTCATGCCTGCAGACCAGCAGGCTGACAGTTCACTTGCAGAGTATATGAGGCGATTTTTGAATAACAAACTTTTGCAGTTAAATTCTGTTTCAGATAAAGAACAAACCAGACCATCGGAAGCAACAATAGCCCCAGGCACGTGGGTCTGGGTGAAGGTTGTGAAGAAAAAGAACTGGAGTTCTCTGAAGTGGGAAGGACCATACCAGGTACTACTGTCGACACCCACTGCAGTCAAGATCGCAGAGCAAGCCTCCTGGATTCATCTGACACACTCTAAACTGGTTAAGAACTTTGAACTGGACAAAAACCTTGCCACTGTTGTACAACGAGAACAAAATGACCAGGTATAGAGCAAACAGGGATGCAGAACAACCTCAGAAAAATTGCATGATTATCCTGAGAGCCATACTGATAACAATGATCTTTTTGCGTGGCCTTTCCTTTTTCCAGCCAGACGAGTTGAACTGAACAAACGTGATACATTACTCATAAACTGGCATCCAAACTTTAACACTTACAGAGCAATTAAATATGTGTATGCTGAGACTTTTAATGTTTCGAACTGCTGGATTTGCACAGCTATACCAACAGCATACGGGGATTATTGATGACTGCTGTCCCCCTAGGGGTCAATGAGACCTGGTAAAACTTGATTTTTGATACTACACCCATGAAATCACAAGACAAAATAGCATTGTACCTACCTGTTACACAAAAAGGGTTTGTATGTTTTTATAAAAATGACACTATTCAGGTGGGTTGGAGCAATTGCAATGTGACTGTTTCTTATAAATGTTATATTAAGGCTAATAAGGCAGAAACTATCTGTGATACAACTATGACTCATACTTTGAGAAAATGAAGAGAACTGTTAGTGAAATACAGCATAATCCTGTTCTTTTGAAGCAACTTTTTATTATTGACAAGAAAATGTTTCATGCAGGGCGAGCATATATCAATACTAAAGTAGAGAATTGTTATTTTGTTTGTGGGAAAAAGGCATACAAATGGCTACCTGAGAATTGGTCCGGCAGTTGTTTTTTGGGTTACCTGGTTCTGGCCATAGAACACACTGCAGCTTTGCCTCAGGGGAAAATTTGAAATGTCAGAGAGGTCAGCAGTAAACCTAGAAGTCCAGTCAAGAGACCTGAGAATCCAGTGGGATGAATCGAAGCAGGGTGGAGAAACCATAACTCCGTGAAAAACAAAGATAAACTGACACATATGGACTTGAGTGACACTATTATATCATGGGCAGGCATAGCCCCTGCATATGGTGCAGTGAAATCGATTTGGGAGCTGAGAAAACTTTCCAAACTTCTCGACGTTATGAGCAATGCAACTTTTTCTGCTCTTGAATTAGTGACTGATGAACTAAATGCTATGAGAGCTGTGGTACTTCAAAACCACATGGCTCTTGACTTCACCCTAGCTGTGAGAGGTGGTACGTGCACTTTAATCAAAGAAGAATGCTGTTTGTATATTCCTGACAACCAGCATGAGATAAACGACCATCTTGAGGTGATCCAGCAAGTGTCGACCATGACCAAACCAGGTCCAAACCCTCTGATGGACTTTTTCCAGAATTTGTTTGGGGGGGTGGGGTTCCATCCTAATGAACATCCTAATTGCCATTTGTGTGGGATTACTCCTATTAGGAGCATGCATTTGTTGTGGTATTCCCTGCATGAAAAAGTTAATCAAAGATTTTATAGATATGTCAGTTTCTGATACTTTGTATCAAAGTACTGAAATTGAAGAGTTGTTGAAAACTGAAATGGTTTCATAAGTCTAAACTACATGACTCTCTTAACTGCAAATCTGGAATGGAAGAGCTTAGGAGAATAAGTAAACTGTTTATGCTTTTGAAAATATAATAAAAAGTATTAACAGGGGGGAAATGTCAGAGAAATATGCATTTATGTATATGTCTAATGCTCTTTAGAAGCTAAAAGAATAAACACATTTTCATTCCATTTTATATACTGCTTAATTCTGTATGAAATTACAAGATGCTTTTTGAAACTGCAGTATGCTTTCTGAAACTTGCAAGATGCCTCCTGACCTAGAAATTGCTAGCACAGCAAAATTCATGTTTATGCCTTTTGGAAATGTACTGAGAAGCAGGTGATTATCTGCTAGGTCAGGAAGTAATAAATGAAACAATACCATGTTCTATAATGTTATGATTTTGAACAATTAGCTCTGTTCGTGTTATGAGAACATGCACAGCTGCAGAAAAGAAGAGATACATAAGACAAAGGACTGCTTGAAGAATCTGTACTTGCTTTGTGCTTGAATTAGCTATAGTACCTTGAATAGAAACATAACATAGTGGGAAACTGTATCTAACCAGTGGTCACCAAGGCCACGTTGTTTTTCTTAGGAAGTTTTTCATAAAATTGATAGTGCAAGCAGAAAATTATGGATAAACAACTGCTATGTAATGATGATGTTAAAACTTGTGATTTGTTACATCAGCTTGATAGGCAATGTCTTGTTAGAAAGTGTATAAAGATGAAGTTACTTCCTGATTTTAGTTAGACAAACTCTGTATTAGCATGTTTTTGTCTCCTTGCTGCAAGATTAAAGTGCCTTAACCTGAACCTACCGTGTATTAATCATTTTTAAAGTTTAGTTTTCCTATGACATCTGCTTACTACTCTCTCACATTTCTTGCATATCCTTTAGTCACGTAAAATGACTATCTAATAATATTTCCTGCTTTTAGTATTTTTTGTTAATACTTTCCCCTCTAAATGTGTTCTCTTTTGTGTTTAGCTTCCTAAATGAATCATGCGGCATTTTCTTTAATAGTGGATTAATACTTTCTTGCACTAGATGATTCTTAAAGTTCAGCAAATCTGTGCACCAATATTCTAAACTTTTCTGTTCACAGGGTATCCTTTTTTTATTTCCAGACCCTCTGCAAACTTGCTGCTAAAACTACTGAGGACTAACCATATTATTAAGATTCTGGTATCTGACTGAGGACTAACTACATTACCTTTTTGGGACTCTACTGATCACTTTAATTTATTTTAATTAAACTTCACATGTTAAAGTTATTTAAATCCTACTGACTAGGAAATGACAAATCTGTTGCCAACCAAAGATACACTTCAGGCCTACTGTATTACATCATGTCATTCACATATGTCTAAGTAATCTTTGCTCATAGCTCCTTTCTTATAAAATGTTTTACTTATTTTGTCAAAGAACTCATAGTAGTACATCGCTGTCAGTATTTCTCTTTTTCTTTTTGAACATCTATATATAAAATAGATTGCATTTATCAATATGGTATAGAAATAACAGTATAAAAACATGCAAAACACTGAATGCAGTTTAAGAAGAGAATAAGATAAAATAGTGCTTCGGAACACCAACATTTTAATGACTGGTTAACATATTATGCAATTATTCATTATTATAATTAAATAAACTCAGGTTGTGGGTGCTGTCTTGTGGGACATTAAATAAATGGCTCCAGGAGATGATTTGATGCGATATTTTCCAAGTATTTTTCAATCATCTAACTTTCAGAATAAAGGCGTTTGTTCATTTAAATAATGTTTGAGTTTTACATAATTATGTTCTGGATGACTTTGGGTCTCAGGTTAAATGGACTACCACTGCTTTGCAAGCACTGTCAGATCACTTTACTAGGAAGCCAACTCATCATAAGAGTCTGTCCTGGAAGCTGGAAAATGTTGGGAGCCTGAAATAGAGTTGTTTCTTTCTTGTATTAATAAAGACATCAGTCATACTAAAAAGGTAGCCAATTCCTCTGAAATCCAGTTTGAGTTCTTTTATGTTGTGAAAAAAAATGTGTAGATCTGAGGAAGTGCTTGTGATCCTTAGATCTTACAATTTAATTACTTTTTTTACAGGGAGATGTTGCATTCTGCAGGCATATATGTAGCTGTTGAATGAAACAGGTTTTCTGTACAATTTAGTGTGTAGATGGTGAGGTCACTTTTCATTTTATAAACCAACATGTCAGACAAGATGACTTTATCAAAGTTTGAATGGAGAGCAAACCTCAGGTATCAAATAGAATTACTGATATGCTTAGGGAAGCTTTTCATCCCTGCAGGATCTCCCTTCCATACTAAAAAAATGCCATCAATAAAGTGAAGTTAGTACAACATCTTGGGCTACAATGGAGATCTTTTTATATATTGAACTTCCCAAGCTCTAACAATAACTTGCAAAGCTTGGTCCATAGCAGCCCCCATGGTAGTGACACTTGTCTGTTTAAATACACTCAGAGATAATGCATTATCCAATAAAGCTGCAGCAGATTTTGGAGGCCTAAATGAGAGTGGAGAATCTATGTTGTCTTGTCACAGAACATTTTTTGAATAAAAGAATATTATGGGTGTGGGACAGCACAGCATTCAGACATCCTATGTCAGTGGTTGCTAATAACTAGTCATTGTGAATGGACAGTGAATTTGTTCTTTTATCAAAATCTGTGGAGACCAATACAAAAGAATTTGCTTTAAGATGACTGCAAGAAAAATGTCTGTGCACTCTGAGAGCCAGCATTAGCTACAACTTGGTGAAATGGTAAGTTAAGTATGTTCTTCTATGACATCCTCATCCCAAAAATGGTGGAGATTTGTAGTGTTCAGGTCTGAATAATCTGACATGTTTCAATAATATATTAAAATGAGGTCTCAGCACAGACTTCAGGATTATTCAGGATGCAGATATTTCTTGTACATGTAGTCCTTGTGGTCAGCAATAATCAATATCTATATCTGTATATCCACATTTATACATATACTGATGAAACTAAATAGATGAATGGATGGACAGATAGGTAGTTAGGTAGGTGGGGGTATGCAGAATGATAAACATCCTACTGGTTTTCTCAAGAAGTTTCTTGTTGAATAGCTATACCACAGATCAAATGATGAGCCTGGTAAACTGGCAGGATAATATGTTTAATTATCCTACATAGCATACCATCATAGGTTCCCCTTATCTGTTTATTCTGTATGGTTTTCGTTGTGTTACTAATTTCAATAGAATGGGGTAAGTGTGTAGTTTTTATACTTTATAAAGTTTTATATAGGGAGCACACATTTTTATTTCATTCTACTATAGTCTTAAGATTAATTATAGTGTTTTGTAATATTGTTGGCAATGTATATTGTTTCAGAAGTGTAGTGAGATTTACCTTAAGAACTATTATATTTTAATTTTGTGTTTTTGTTAATTTAAGTTATTTAACATAGATTATTGGATCCTCTTCCATTTGCAAGTGATTTAGCTTTCTCAAATACTTGTCCCTGATGTGATTTTCTTTTATTTGCCTTTTATTAGTTTTCTTTTTCACTCCTTTGTTGGGAGATGATTTACAGAGGTGTAGTTGTGCTATGAAGTTGCATACAGTAGGTTACAAACAGCGGAAAACTGAGCCTCCAGCACACAATTTCAAATGTAGAACAAGTTTATTAAGCGCTTTCGGAAGGGTTAATACCCCTCCTTCCTCAGAATGAAAAGAAAACAAACACGGAATGCAAGCTACAATACTATTTAAACTAATTAATATCAGGTGATCACTCTCATTCATTAATTCAATAAAACAAGTGTTGCCCAGCAACCAAATGATACATACTTATTTCCATAAAATAATACATAGTAAAAAACTCTAAATTAAATATAAAAACATTAAATGCTTATAAACAAGCATGTCAACATAGTGTGTAGTAAAAACTCATGCTTCTTTGCTAATCATTAATATGTTGGAAATAAGTAATAAATAATATATAATATAATATAAACTGCCAACAGCAATTAGATGAAATACACAATGTCAAACCAGGGTTTACTTAGCTAAATACCATTACTTCCAATAACTCAAAAAATGCAAGAAATGCAATACTGCAAAATCCATCTTTTCAATGACAAATTAAATTAAATAAATATTAATGCCTTATAAACTATCTTTTTAATGCCAATTTCCTTAAAATAGATGTTATAGAAATTTGTTCATTTAATCCTGGAGGAAAATGGGCCGCCGTCCTTATTTGCCAATACAACTCCTCCATTTCGAGTTGAATCTGCCAATGACCCACAAGTGGGGCGTCATCCACCGGTTTCAGTACAAAAAACTGAAACTGGTGGCTTGGATGTTTAATAATGTGGCAAGCTAAAGCATTAGTAGATTCATTCTTAGAAATGGTGTAATTATGTTCATACATACGCTGTTTTAACCTACCTTTAGTCTTGCCGATGTAGAAGGCCTGACATAATTTACAATTTGCCACATAAACAATTGCCCTAGAGTTGCAGTTATATTTACCATTCACTCTATATTCAATATTGTTAATTTTAACAGAAGAGCCTTCATTAATAAATTTACATTGTTTACAAAAGCTGCATTTACTCATACCAAAGGCCGAAGTTCTGACCTTAGGTTTTCCGGCTTGCAACAGAGTTTTTAAGTTGACTCCTCTTCTGAATGTAATTGCTGGGGGTACTTCAAACTGATCATGAAGTTCCCTGCCATTTGATAAGATTCTCCAATTTTTACACAAAATATCCTTGATAAAAAGATGGTCTATGGAGAATGTACACAGAAACCTCATGTTATGTTGGTGGTTTGTTCGAATAGGATTTCCCTGTTGCGTGATATCAACCCCGACATCTAACACAGGTGTAACCCGAAAACCTAAAATAGGATGAAAGTGCCCTCCACTGCGCTTGGGAATTACTTCTTCCCTTATCTCGTTAACTAGGTTGTAAGGATATCCTCTTTTCAGAAACATTTCAAGCAAGTTATTACATTCCTCCAAAAATTCTATCTCATCCATAACCATCCTAGCCGCTCATACCATCTGACCTTTAACAACAGCTCGCTTCTGATGGTACGGATGAGAACTGGAGAAATGTAGGAAGCCATTAGAATATGTTGGCTTCCTATAAATTCTACTTGTAAACCTCGAGTTCACTTTGTCCTTATATAACCAGATGTCTAAGAAGCTAATACAAGTGTCATGGAACTCAAAGGTAAACTCTAAAAAGTGGGTTAATCCAGAAATAGTTGCAACAAAATTGGGAATATCCTCTGATGCACCCTTCCATAAAAAGAACATGTCGTCCTGGTATCTAGTGTACCAGGCGACATTTCTCTTGAACTCAGAGTTGTGGAAGAGTAAGGTGCCCTCCCAATGGGCCATAATGCAGTTAGCATAGGCTCCTCCGCAGGGCGAACCCATGGCCACACCTGACGTTTGGATATAAGTAAGTCCTTCAAAACCAAAGAAGTTAGAACCTAGAATCATTTCTAAGAGTGTTTCGACTAGGCAGATGGTGTTCTCATTAAGGTTTCTGGCCCACAAAAAATCCCTCATCCACTCAAGTCCCAAATTATGTGGGATCACTGTATAAAGGTCCTTGACATCTATCGTAAGAAGCACATAATCAGGATTGAATGAAATATCATTGATTTCACCCAAAAAACTCCACGATTCTTTGCAAACTTGTTTTTCTTTTGCAATGAGTGGTTTAAGAATGGAGTCTATGTATGAGGCTGCAGCACTCAAAATCGACCCTCTCCCATCAACAATGGGTCTAAACGGAGGGTCTTTTTCTGATTTATGAATTTTTGGGACCCCAAAAAATGCTGGGAGTTTAGGTGATGTCATAGTTAAGTATCTATATAGGTCCATATCAATAGTGTTTTCTAAAAGTAAATCATCTAACATGCTTCTAACTTTAACATAAGCCACATTGATCTCGTTAGTGCTAACCTCATGATATGGACCCATTTCAAGATGGGCTAACATTTTATTGACATATGTACAATGGTCCATAAAAATGAGCCCATTCCCCTTATCGGGTTTCATGACTCTGATGTTGCATTCTCTCAAGATCTTAATAAGGTCCCTTTCCTGCGGGGTGATGTTAAGCCTAGGTCTTTTTCTATGATCATTTTTAGCCGCCAAGTGCCTTAAATCCAACTCGCAAGCCAGATCAAAGATTTTGAGTTTCTCCTGTAATGGGGGGTTAAAGACACTGGCTATTCTAAAATTATTTAGCAGTGTGGGCATATCTCCTAACATAATTCTTAGGTTTAACTTGCGTACAAATAATTTAACGTCAATGATAGTCTTGACTAGATCAAAGTGAGTGTCTGGAACGAAGGTTAAACCTTTCGAAAAAAAGTCACATGTACTTTGATCAATTTGAAAACTGGTGTAGTTGTAGATTTTAAAGTCACCTTCAGTGCTATACACAATTACCAATGGTAAGGGAGGTACAACTACCTCCTCTTCTGATTCCGCTTGTTCGTAGGAACACTCTGATTTTTGTTGGATCTCAAGTTCCTCTGATGAGTGTTCTGTCCATGGCAAAAATCCTGGACATTTTGTGGCTCAGGCATATTGATATTATGTGTGCGGTTACTATTACTTTCCCTGTGATTAACAAAATTATTGTCATTCATTTGGTTTGAGTTATTCACTCCCTGGTTTGCATCGGCATCTTGACTAACTTCTTCTTGTTGTAAATGCTGAAGTGGTTTTGCTTGACAAAAAGGTGCCTCTCGTGCTACTTGGTGGTTGTCTTTAGGTGTATTAGTTGCTCCTCTAAACCCAAACTTAGTTTGAGTAACCAAGGGGGGCAAAGGATAGGCTTTGCGGTTAGCATATTGATGCAAGTCTCTCTTAATTTTCTTTTCTTTGTTGGCTGACAGTTTTTTCATAGTAGCATCAATGCTAGAGAAAATGCGTATATATTCATATTTGTACCTTGGAAAATCAGGACTATCCTTAATGTCCATTTCCAAAATTTCTAAATCTTGCTGGTACTGCTCAATTTGTTCTAAATAGTGCCCAATTAACACTTGCATAAAATCAAAGCCTTGCTTGTCAAATAAATCCAAAAGTCTATTGTGAAAGCTTGAACCATTGATTAAGCCTACTGGAAATCTCCATTGCCTTAACCCTTTTGGCACTATCTTTTTATCAAGGCACTCTTCAAGATAGGCCACCTCCAACTGGAACTTCCTACATTTAAACAACTTGTAATCCAGTTCGCTAATAAGAGCCAAAATATCAGAGTTTAAATGTACACTTTCACTTTGTTGTAAAAGCAAACCCTCCGAAACGCTCCCATTAACAAAAAAAATCTTTCTTTCTCAAAAAGTTACTAACTGTAGGCGAAGAATGTGAACCATTCTCTGATGTTACCTCAACAGCAGTTATTCCTCTTGTTTGGCCATCGACCTGTCGTTGTCCTGGTGTAATTCCTAGGGTTTGCGAAGGGGTACTGCTTGCATTCACGTTCCGGTCTGCTATGGGGCTTGCACCATCCACAATAACAGCTGATTGTATGACAGGAAGTCCAACCCGACTACTTTCCCATTCATTGTTTCTCTGTTTAATAACACTAGGACCCGTCCTGTCCAAAGTATTATTTAGTTGCTCAAATCACTGAGTTAGATGGTCTAAACATCCCATAATAACCTGAATTAGCATGGTAAGATTACCTGCCTCGTTGACTTCCCCGACAGCATTGCCGAGGTTAACAAGTTCATTTTCAGTCCATTCCCCTTGTCCATGACACTGTGTAAAAAGCGGGGGAGAACACTGCTGTGGAGCTCCGTCTTCGTTTGCCATGAAAACAAACTGCAAATCACAAAAGACAGGACCGACCAGTAAAATACAAACAGCGGAAAACTGAGCCTCCAGCACACAATTTCAAATGTAGAAGAACAAGTTTATTAAGCGCTTTCGGAAGGGTTAATTCCCCTCCTTCCTCAGAATGAAAAGAAAACAAACACGGAATGCAAGCTACAATACTATTTAAACTAATTAATATCAGGTGATCACTCTCATTCATTAATTCAATAAAACAAGTGTTGCCCAGCAACCAAATGATACATACTTATTTCCATAAAATAATACATAGTAAAAAACTCTAAATTAAATATAAAAACATTAAATGCTTATAAACAAGCATGTCAACATAGTGTGTAGTAAAATCTCATGCTTCTTTGCTAGTCATTAATATGTTGCAAATAAGTAATACATAATATATAATATAATATAAATTGCCAACAGCAATTAGATGAAATTCACAATGTCAAACCAGGGTTTACTTAGCTAAATACCATTACTTCCAATAACTCAAAAAATGCAAGAAATGCAATACTGCAAAATCCATCTTTTCAATGACAAATTAAATTAAATAAATATTAATGCCTTATAAACTATCTTTTTAATGCCAATTTCCTTAAAATAGATGTTATAGAAATTTGTTCATTTAATCCTGGAGGAAAATGGGCCACCGTCCTTATTTGCCAATACAACTCCTCCATTTCGAGTTGAATCTGCCAAGGACCTACAAGTGGGGCGTCATCCACCTGTTTCAGTACAAAAAACTGAAACTGGTGGCTTGGATGTTTAATAATGTGGCAAGCTAAAGCATTAGTAGGTTCATTCTTAGAAATGGCGTAATTATGTTCATACATACACTGTTTTAACCTACGCTCAGTCTTGCCGATGTAGAAGGCCTGACATAATTTACAATTTGCCACATAAACAATTGCCCTAGAGTTGCAGTTATATTTACCATTCACTCTATATTCAATATTGTTAATTTTAACAGAAGATCCTTCATTAATAAATTTACATTGTTTACAAAAGTCGCATTTACTCATACCAAAGGCCGAAGTTCTGACCTTAGATTTTCCGGTTTGCAACAGAGTTTTTAAGTTGACTCCTCTTCTGAATGTAATTGCTGGGGGTACTTCAAACTGATCATGAAGTTCCCTGTCATTTGATTAGATTCTCTAATTTTTACACAAAATATCCTTGATAAAAAGATGGTCTATGGAGAATGTACACAGAAACCTCATGTTGTGTTGGTGGTTTGTTCGAATAGGATTTCCCTGTTGCGTGATATCAACCCCGACATCTAACACAGGTGTAACCCGAAAACCTAAAATAGGATGAAAGTGCCCTCCACTGCGCTTGGAAATTACTTCTTCCCTTATCTCGTTAACTAGGTTGTAAGAATGTTTGTTTTCTTTTCATTCTGAGGAAGGAGGGGTATTAACCCTTCCGAAAGCGCTTAATAAACTTGTTCTTCTACATTTGAAATTGTGTGCTGGAGGCTCAGTTTTCCGCTGTTTGTATTTTACTGGTCGGTCCTGTCTTTTGTGATTTGCAGTTTGTTTTCATGGCAAACGAAGACGGAGCTCCACAGCAGTGTTCTCCCCCGCTTTTTACACAGTGTCATGGACAAGGGGAACGGACTGAAAATTAACTTGTTAACCTCGGCAATGCTGTCGGGGAAGTCAACGAGGCAGGTAATCTTACCATGCTAATTCAGGTTATTTTGGGACATTTAGACCATCTATCTCAGCGATTTGAGCAACTAAATAATACTTTGGACAGGACGGGTCCTAGTGTTATTAAACAGAGAAGCAATGAACGGGAAAGTAGTCGGGTTGGACTTCCTGTCATACAATCAGCTGTTATTGTGGATGGTGCTAGCCCCATAGCAGACTGGAACGTGAATGCAAGCAGTACCCCTTCGCAAACCCTAGGAATTACACCAGGACAACGACAGGTCGATGGCCAAACAAGAGGAATAACTGCTGTTGAGGTAACATCAGAGAATGGTTCACATTCTTCGCCTACAGTTAGTAACTTTTTGAGAAAGAAAGATTTTTTTGTTAATGGGAGCGTTTCGGAGGGTTTGCTTTTACAACAAAGTGAAAGTGTACGTTTAAACTCTGATATTTTGGCTCTTATTAGCGAACTGGATTACAAGTTGTTTAAATGTAGGAAGTTCCAGTTGGAGGTGGCCTATCTTGAAGAGTGCCTTGATAAAAAGATAGTGCCAAAAGGGTTAAGGCAATGGAGATTTCCAGTAGGATTAATCAATGGTTCAATTTTTCACAATAGTCTTTTGGATTTATTTGACAAGCAAGGCTTTGATTTTATGCAAGTGTTAATTGGGCACTATTTAGAACAAATTGAGCAGTACCAGCAAGATTTAGAAATTTTGGAAATGGACATTAAGGATAGTCCCGATTTTCCAAGGTACAAATATGAATATATACGCATTTTCTCTAGCATTGATGCTACTATGAAACAACTGTCAGCCAACAAAGAAAAGAAAATTAAGAGAGACTTGCATCAATATGCAAACCACAAAGCCTATCCTTTGCCCCCCTTGGTTACTCAAACTAAGTTTGGGTTTAGAGGAGCAACTAATACGCCTAAAGACAACCACCAAGTAGCACGAGATGCACCTTTTTGTCAGGCAAAACCACTTCAGCATTTAGAACAAGAAGAAGCTAGTCAAGATGCCGATGCAAACCAGGGAGTGAATAACTCAAACCAAATGAATGACAATAATTTTGTTAATCACAGGGAAAGTAATAGTAACCGCGCACATAATATCAATATGCCTGAGCCACAAAATGTCCAGGATTTTTGCCATGGACAGAACACTCATCAGAGGAACTTGAGATCCAACAAAAATCAGAGTGTTCCGACGAACAAGCGGAATCAGAAGAGGAGGTAGTTGTACCTCCCTTACCATTGGTAATTGTGTATAGCACTGAAGGTGACTTTAAAATCTACAACTACACCAGTTTTCAAATTGATCAAAGTACATGTGACTTTTTTTCGAAAGGTTTAACCTTCGTTCCAGACACTCACTTTGATCTAGTCAAGACTATCATTGACGTTAAATTATTTGTACGCAAGTTAAAACTAAGAATTATGTTAGGAGATATGCCCACACTGCTAAATAATTTTAGAATAGCCAGTGTCTTTAACCCCCCATTACAGGAGAAACTCAAAATCTTTGATCTGGCTTGCGAGTTGGATTTAAGGCACTTGGCGGCTAAAAATTATCATAGAAAAAGACCTAGGCTTAACATCACCCCGCAGGAAAGGGACCTTATTAAGATCTTGAGAGAATGCAACATCAGAGTCATGAAACCCGATAAGGGGAATGGGCTCATTTTTATGGACCATTGTACATATGTCAATAAAATGTTAGCCCATCTTGAAATGGGTCCATATCATGAGGTTAGCACTAACGAGATCAATGTGGCTTATGCTAAAGTTAGAAGCAATTCAGTAGTTAACATCCACCCTGCTCTATTATGATCATTCAGTATCTCTGATTTCCTTATTTTGTATTCTTCATACATTGAACATCTTAAGTATTTCGATATGTTACATTACCATCTAACACATGCTGGCTCCTCCCTCATAGGACTGATTTTATATCAGATTATGACTATTCTTGTTCTTTCTGATAAGTAAAAAGTGTGATACATATTAGATATTATATTGACAACTGTTTCTGATGTAACAAAATAGTACCCTTCTTGATTAGCCTGATATATATATAAATACTAAAAATATAAAGTAATACAAAAATGTATATATAACTATGTACAATTTTTTACATAGTGAAGATTAGGCAATATTATTATTTACTCATTTATTTATTGTAGCAATTCATGAATATTCTTAGTAGGCACACCAGCAGTTCCAATGAATTTGACGCTTGCTGAGACACGCATTGTTAAAACAGATAAACAAATAAAACAGTGAGCGTAACGGTTTTCATAAATGATTATCTGTTAGTATTTTGTTCTAGTCTGATATATTATATCTTAATATTTCTATATAAATCAATGTTGATTTATTTTTGAATGATGTAGTTTGAGCACTGACAGGATACTTATTCTTACCAAGTTATGCTACTTTATATATTTTTTACACCATTTTAATATGATTTTAGATTTTGAATATACTAATATGATAGGTGGAGTAATTTTAACAAAAATTTTATGATATTATTATTAATTTTGAAATGGGCATGCGTTACTCGGTCAAAAGACTCTTGTCTGACTGACTATTAAGTAATGGCCTGTGCGGGCCCCGAATAAAGGAAAGAAATTATTATAATATAGGGTCGATAGTCTGCTATATTGGTTTTGCTGACTAAGCCAGCAGAAACCACAGTGATCCATGAATGAATAGTTTTTGACATGCTATTATCAATTACTCACTATTAATTATTTATCTCACTATATAAAGCTCTGTATTAAATAATACTTTTGATGACTTGAATGAAATGTACCATACATATTATGATATATATTTGTATCAACAGCCATTATGTAAATATCCTGTATATATAGTTGTATAATGGAGGTACAATGAATATATCGCATAATTATTATTTTCGATCTTAAGATAGTGAATTCATCTCTATGAAAAAGAATTCAAAAAGCATAATGTCAACTTTGATAATGCCCGTTTTGATTTGATCTATGAGAAAAGGCATTAAAAAGACGTTTTTAGCCTGTTGCTTTAACTAGTGAATTTGACTGTAGGGTTAATCAAATTATGATTGTCTATGTAATTGATTAATTGATGCTTGTTTTTTGTATATAAACGGAGAGTCTCATTTGTCTAATTGTAACCTGATGAAGAGCACCTGCGTGTGCATGAAAGCGCTCGTTCAATATTAAACTTTTTTACTTTTCATGGTGGTTCCTTGCAGTTTTTACCTAAAGTTAGAAGCATGTTAGATGATTTACTTTTAGAAAACACTATTGATATGGACCTATATAGATACTTAACTATGACATCACCTAAACTCCCAGCATTTTTTGGGGTCCCAAAAATTCATAAATCAGAAAAAGGCCCTCCGTTTAGACCCATTGTTGATGGGAGAGGGTCGATTTTGAGTGCTGCAGCCTCATACATAGACTCCATTCTTAAACCACTCATTGCAAAAGAAAAACAAGTTTGCAAAGATTCGTGGAGTTTTTTGGGTGAAATCAATGATATTTCATTCAATCCTGATTATGTGCTTCTTACGATAGACGTCAAGGACCTTTATACGGTGATCCCACATAATTTGGGACTTGAGTGGATAAGGGATTTTTTGTGGGCCAGAAACCTTAATGAGAACACCATCTGCCTAGTCGAAACACTCTTAGAAATGATTCTAGGTTCTAACTTCTTTGGTTTTGAAGGACGTACTTATATCCAAACGTCAGGTGTGGCCATGGGTTCGCCCTGCGGAGGAGCCTATGCTAACTGCATTATGGCCCATTGGGAGGGCACCTTACTCTTCCACAACTCTGAGTTCAAGAGAAATGTTGCCTGGTACACTAGATACCAGGACGACATGTTCTTTTTATGGAAGGGTGCATCAGAGGATATTCCCAATTTTGTTGCAACTATTTCTGGATTAACCCACTTTTTAGAGTTTACCTTTGAGTTCCATGACACTTGTATTAGCTTCTTAGACATCTGGTTATATAAGGACAAAGTGAACTCGAGGTTTACAAGTAGAATTTATAGGAAGCCAACATATTCTAATGGCTTCCTACATTTCTCCAGTTCTCATCCGTACCATCAGAAGCGAGCTGTTGTTAAAGGTCAGATGGTACGAGCGGCTAGGATGGTTATGGATGAGGTAGAATTTTTGGAGGAATGTAATAACTTGCTTGAAATGTTTCTGAAAAGAGGATATCCTTACAACCTAGTTAACGAGATAAGGGAAGAAGTAATTTCCAAGCGCAGTGGAGGGCACTTTCATCCTATTTTAGGTTTTCGGGTTACACCTGTGTTAGATGTCGGGGTTGATATCATGCAACAGGGAAATCCTATTTGAACAAACCACCAACATAACATGAGGTTTCTGTGTACATTCTCCATAGACCATCTTTTTATCAAGGATATTTTGTGTAAAAATTGAAGAATCTTATCAAATGACAGGGAACTTCATGATCAGTTTGAAGTACCCCCAGCAATTACATTCAGAAGAGGAGTCAACTTAGAAACTCTGTTGCAAGCCGGAAAATCTAAGGTCAGAACTTCGGCCTTTGGTATGAGTAAATGCGGCTTTTGTAAACAATGTAAATTTATTAATGAGGGATCTTCTGTTAAAATTAACAATATTGAATATAGAGTGAATGGTAAATATCACTGCAACTCTAGGGCAATTGTTTATGTGGCAAATTGTAAATTATGTCAGGCCTTCTACATCGGCAAGACTGAGCGTAGGTTAAAACAGCGTATGTATGAACATAATTACGCCATTTCTAAGAATGAACCTACTAATGCTTTAGCTTGCCACATTATTAAACATCCAAGCCACCAGTTTCAGTTTTTTGTACTGAAACAGGTGGATGACATACTTGTAGGTCCTTGGCAGATTCAACTCGAAATGGAGGAGTTGTATTGGCAAATAAGGACGGCCCATTTTCCTCCAGGATTAAATGAACAAATTTCTATAACATCTATTTTAAGGAAATTGGCATTAAAAAGATAGTTTATAAGGCATTAATATTTATTTAATTTAATTTGTCATTGAAAAGATGGATTTTGCAGTATTGCATTTCTTGCATTTTTTGAGTTATTGGAAGTAATGGTATTTAGCTAAGTAAACCCTGGTTTGACATTGTGTATTTCATCTAATTGCTGTTGGCAATTTATATTATATTATATATTATTTATTACTTATTTGCAACATATTAATGATTAGCAAAGAAGCATGAGTTTTTACTACACACTATGTTGACATGCTTGTTTATAAGCATTTAATGTTTTTATATTTAATTTAGAGTTTTTTACTATGTATTATTTTATGGAAATAAGTATGTATCATTTGGTTGCTGGGCAACACTTGTTTTATTGAATTAATGAATGAGAGTGATCACCTGATATTAATTAGTTTAAATAGTATTGTAGCTTGCATTCCGTGTTTGTTTTCTTTTCATTCTGAGGAAGGAGGGGTATTAACCCTTCCGAAAGCGCTTAATAAACTTGTTCTTCTACATTTGAAATTGTGTGCTGGAGGCTCAGTTTTCTGCTGTTTGTATTTTACTGGTCGGTCCTGTCTTTTGTGATTTGCATACAGTAGGTTGATAGGTAAGATCTAGGCTAGCTGCCCTTACAGGTCATTTTAAGCCTAGCCAATTTCCCTTTTGTGCTTGAAATATCCTAACCCATTTATTTATAGACTAGCCTTAACAATCCCTTGGTCAATAATTATATATTACCATTAATGAGAATATCTGGGATCATACCATAGATAATTTGAGGGACCCATGCATGAGATAAAGCATTTAGGAGCTGCCTCTGTCCAATAGTAGTACAGGGGGCAGTCCTGGGGTAAAATTTATGTTTCCCTAAGTTAGGCTTGAATGTGGACAGGGATGAACTTTGTTATATGTGGATGGGGAGTCTGTTCCATGAAATATACCTGTCCCTCCAAACCATTCTGTTGATATCGCAGAACAGAATTACATCCCTAGACTGAGTATTTCTGATGCCATATGACTTGCTGATGTGCAGTAAATCCATCGGTAATCAGTCAGAGGATGCTTTGCATGGCAGACACAGGTCTAGAATAATGTAGAATAATGAGTATAGTGACATGACTTTGACTCAGCCCATGTAGGACATGTTGTTTTGGCCTTGTATCATTTTAGTAAGATACCTCTTTGGGCATTCCAGTTGTTGCATGTGTCTGGACAGATGCATGCCAAAGTGGGCATTATATTCAATTACAGGCCTGACGAGGTCTGTGTAAAGAGGGACAACTTGATCTAGACACAATCCCTTTGCTTATAAGCTGTGCAATATGGAATGACTTCCTTACAACAACAGAACATGTCAAATGTTATGTCATTATCCACATACATTCCCAACTCAAACAATTGGGCCAACTTTTAGGGGTGTATTGTCAGTTTGGTAGTTGCCTGCAGTAGATAACTTCCCAAAGGATACAGTAATGCATTTTATAGCATTTAGTTTCAGACCATGATTTTAACAGCAGTTATTTATTTGAGATAAATCTTCCTGCAGGATATTTAAGCCATTTTGGGATTCACTGAATGCTCCTAGCTTGTATTCATCTGCAAACGTAACCAGCCAGGTGCTGGTTTTGGCCTTTACTTGAGAAACATAGATGCCAAACAGGAGAAGTCCCAGCACAGACCCATGAGGGACTCCACTGGTGACTGGTCTCTTTGTGGAGGAAACTTCCTCTGTTTTGATCATCTGTACCCTATCTGTGTGATAATTGACAATCTAGTGGGCGACATAGGGTGCAGGTATATGTTTTTGTATAGGCAGGTGAGATTTTTATCTCTTTGCTAGAGTGAATGGGCCTGAGCTACACTGATTGGTAGTATGGGTAGGGAGGTGATACATACTTGAGAGTACACAGAGGATTGTGATAAATGATTCATAATGTACCCAGAGTAGAGATGAACACAGTATATATATATATATATATATATATATATATATATATATATATATATATATATATATATATATATATATGTATATATATATATATATATACTCTGCCCATTTAAACATTTTATTATACCCCTTTGTTAGTGCCTTTAGTAGGGAAACAGGAATTACAGTAAGTCATTATTTTTACACCACCATATCCTTTCCTTTTTTTTTTTTCAATAATCATTTTTTATTATTTTTCACAACCATATTACAAATTCACACATTATATACAATATATAAAAATGCTTCCATTGGTTAATTTCACATATATATCAACCTCATGTATTGATCAAAGGTACAGCACTCACAATCAAAAGGAAAATAATAAAAAAAAAAAAAAATCCAACATTAACAAATCCAAGCCAACAATCTGTCTTTTCTGTACATTTTCTATCTAATCTAAGGTTGATTTAGACTATATTCTGGTTCCCGAGAAAAAGTGGATAGTAACCTCTTAAGCCAAAATAATATTAAAATTTGCTCCCAGATTTTTATGTTGTTGATATTTTTCTTGTGATCACTAATTAACAGTTTATGCACTAAGATGTGTTTTATTGCCAACAATCTGAAATTTTACCACGATGTCTGGGCTGGGTTCAACCAATTTGTGGCTATATATAATTTCATTAATAGGCAAATATTCATAATTACAATCGTTTTTGATTTATTTAGATTCTCTGGGAGAATATGAAGAATCATAAACTCCCAAGAGAGTGTTGAATTTTGGTAACCCATTTTTTGTAACTGCAATTTTAATGAATTCCACAATTTATAAATGCACTTACAACTCCAGAACATGTGAAGCAAATCTGCTGTCTGATCAAAGCAATGTGGGCATATGGGTGAATTCTTCGCATCAAATTTGTGCAAAGTGAGACGAGTATAGTATGCATTGTTAAATATCATTAGCTGCGTAAATACCAATTTCTGAAGGGATACGGACTTTAATGTTAATTTAAATGCCTCCAATATCTTATTGTCGTCTGGGAATATCAATTTCTCTCTCCAGTAACTCGATAAAAGAATATAATTATTATACTTCCTCTCTTTTATCAATTTATATGCTGCGGTTATATATTTTCTATCCTGCAGCAGCTTCCCATAGATTAGAAATGACTAAATCTTCCCCTTTCATTTCAAAGTTGTTAAAATAGTTTATAACCAAGTCTTTTAGCTGTCTTACTATAATTAAATAGGAAATAGGGAGTTCTATTTCTTTTAAAATATCCTGTACTGGTACTCCTAGAAAAGGATATAAATCGAGTACAGTTAACTCCATGATTAAAGGGAATTTCTTTAGATCAATCAATTGACCACCAATTGTTAAATTTGGGTTCCTATGAAACGGTTGGAAAACCATCATATATTTTAGTAAATTTAAGGAAGCGAAAAGAGTTTGAATTGCCGTTACATAACTTTTGATGTGCTCCATTAGCTTATATTTACTCATTGTCCAATTATTTAAAAAGGGTAATGCTTTAGCATTAACTCCCACTTCATTTATATGCTTGTACCATCACCATATCCTTTCCTATCAAGCCAAACTTAGTATTCTATAGCCCCAATCATTTACAGAGCCCAACTCTTATGACAACCCCATACTACCCAATGTGAGAGGGGTGGGTTACTATTTGTATGTTTATGCCTAAGAATTCACAGATGTTATTGTGTTTTTTTTTCAATTGTATTGATGCACAAAAAATTTAATTTACTATGACTTCTGACTTTTATTCTGGTATTATTGGTTATTTTTGACTTTATGTAACATTTGGAAGATAGTGTTTAGTAACAGTTTTTCTTCACTAACATTGTATTATACTGTCATCTTTAACCACTAATTCTAGCACTGATACTTCATTGATCTTTACTTAGGACCGGTCTTAGGTCAACTGGTGCCCTAGGCAAAAGGGGTCCATATTCCCCCTCCACACCACCCGATGCCCCCATCCTGGTCAACTTACTCCATCCAGATTACTTTTTCTTTCTTTTTCTCATAGTTTGCCTTACTCTTCATTTTTTTCCTGTATTCATTCAACATATTTAAAAAAAAAAACACTTTTTTACTACAAAAAAATAAAGAAATACTGGAAAAGCGCGCTAGAGCGGTGCCTTAGGTGGCTGCCTAGTTGGCCTATGCCTAAGGCCAGCTACTTTACTGTATCACTTTACTAATGCATGCCACAGCACTACATATTACTGATAAAAGGCTTTTTTACAACATGACCACCAGTTTGACAAATTATGTCTGAAAGTATAGTGGGGTTTTGGTTAATGTGTTACAAAAGGAAACCGTTTCCTTTTCCAATCTTTTTGTTTTTCTTTTTTTGTGTGTTTTTCATTATGTTGCCTTTTAAAATATCTGCGACAACCACCAGTGTTTCAATGTTTGTATATTTCTAAAAGGAAGCATATATTCACACACACATGCACACACACACACACACACACACACACACACACACACACACACACACACACACACACACACACACACACACACACACACACACACACAAAATATTACATTTGTTTGCTACAGCACATTACTACTCACCTCCCTATTGAAATATTGGCACTCAAAATGCCGAGTGCTGGCAAGCCAAAAAAAAAAGCCTGAAAATTGGAAAAGAATGAATCTCAAAAATCACTCTTCTCCTTTAAGCTTCTTTTGTAGTGTGAGAAAGCCACCCATAACACCCACACTTACATATACTAACTCTGAGATTGCCATATCATGGAGAAAAGGGAATATTCTAAGAAATGGCATCTCGGACTTAGTATTTATCAATACATTCTTTTGGCCATTTAGTCTCTGTATTTCATGACTCGCTCTATTGAGTCCTGAAATTTCAAATGGTTGCCCACTATTCTCCCCATATCACACAACACAATGTTTTAAATACAGGGATTATAATGTTCTAGACATACATACATTCTTGAGATTAAAAGGCAGTCTCAACTTGGGCACCAGACTTCTTCAAGAAGTCATCATTTCTGCTTGAGAATTACCTTAAATCTATTGTTATACTTGAAAAGAGTGTCAATGTGATACAGATGCAGTCTTCTTAACATTAAAAATCATTGTCTCCCCTGGACCCACGAGTTAATAAAAATCCATACGTTATAAAGAACAATATTTACTATATCAAGAATAATCATGTGAAATTAGTTTTAAGTATAGCCTAATAAATGTCTTAAGGGATATATTTCCATAATGTGTCATCTTGAGTAATTATATCTATCATTTTCAGAACCGAACAAAAGCTCAGACCATTCCTTTAAAAGTGTAACAGGAAGTACCCTTGACCTATGAACTATCCATCACAGTGTTTGCTCAATGACTTGAACTGCTTCCTTACGTTGATTTATTTCAGATATTTACTGCATTTGCTATAGACAGTGCATAATGCTCACCACCCTTTGTTATGGCAAGGGCAGTTCCATCTCTCACCATTTTAGGTAGCATCTTACAGTAAGGTCACTCTATACAAGATGATCACCCCAACAGGCACTAGTATCTTATTTATCTGTAGTAATCCAATAATTATTTCCTAAATGGCATGCAGCTTCATTTTATCCTTACTACTACAGCTAATGAAATCCATTCCTCTGTTACCCTTTATGAAAAGCTTCTGCTTGTTCAGTTCATCTCACTTGCTGTTCTGTCCTCAAAAGACCTTATTTTGTTAATGCTTTAAAAAACAATCGCATTTTTTTCATGTGTTCACTTGTTGGGCATTAACAAGAAATAAGTTGCTTGATTTCATGTTGTTGTTACTGCAATTTAATTGCAATTGTCTCTCCTTATAGGTATGCCTTTCTGTTTTTAATTTGCTTTATTCAATCATTCATTCTTTCATTTTTCAGTGGTTGCTTTACCTTATTCACGTATGCAGGGGAGCTGGTTCGAATTTCCCCAAGTAATGGATGTAAGGCAGAAAGGCATTTCAGCACAACAGCAATCTTGTGCAGTACATACACACAAACTCAAAAACAGATTATGCACAAGTCTACAAGAAATGCATTAGTCCAACAGTTCAGCTATTGTAATGCTGTTATGTAGTGGGAGGAAATTGGGGATCCTGCCAAAAACCCATGCAGACAAAGAAGTGCATTTAATTTTCACATAAAAGGCACCTCAGCTGGGAAATGAACCAGAAACTAGGCATTGAGGAGATGATGCTAATAGCAACACTCTTTACTTTACTCATATTTCTTTTTTTATCTTTCTTCTTTTTCAAAGACCCATATAAACACAGCTGTTTATCTTCCTTCTGCAAAATGTGGAACACTACTTCTCATAATGTGAAACAAATGAGTAAAATGTTAAACACTTATTAATAACATTAAGTAATAAGCTCAAACCATTGGTAAACACTGTTAATTCATACTTATGAAATGTTCTGTTAAAAATTAATATGATTCAGCATTATTTACCTTGGATTTTAGTAAAAAAATCTGAAGTGGAACTTGGTAAAACATGGGATTTATACGTCTTTAAATAAACCATGAACAATTATCATAATGAGATACAGCTGAGAAATATGCTCATAAAGAAGCTGAGAACTACACAAATTACAGTTAACTTGCTCGCAAAATATGTTATTGTCCTTTTATTTTTCATCATAAAATACAGCCCATAGCTGTTTTAACTTTATTTCTTACTTTTGTATACCAGCTACTTAAAAGTGAGTTTCTAATCTATACATTCCTCAATGCACTTGACAGTTTTCAAATTATTTATCCTGTATTTCATCTGCAAAACATAGCATTTTCTGACTTCAGGTTTTGGAAAGAGACCAAGGTTTGGACCTGTTGAAGTCAGCAATTTAAGAAGTATGTGTGTGTGGGGGGTGGGGTGCAAATAGGAGGGGATGGGAACAGGATAGAGATAGGAAATAAAGAGGTGACTGGAGAGATCATGGTGGAAAATTAAGACATTTGTCTGAAATGGATACTGATCTACAGAACAAATGATAGGGTGACAGACAATATGATGATAATTAACAGAAATAATTCATTGACACTGTAGCAGGTGAACCAGGATCACTGAATCCTCCATGTGGAAGAGGGAAATGATGAGAGGTTGAAGAATATGTGTGAAAACAAAAAGTGATGAAGGCAACATATTGGACCAGTACCTCACTAGGGGAATGCAATGAGGGGTGCAGTAGATGATGAATGTAAGAGATCCAGCACCAGTGAGCAAGTTGTTAAACAGGAATGCAAAGTTATCACTGTACATGAAAAATTTAGTGACAAAGAATGGAAAACAAGGCAGTTGTAGCCAAAATGATGACAGTCCCATGGCTTACATTGGATAGGACACTGTAAATGTTGTAAGTATGACCATTAGTATAAATGCTTATAAGTATAAGAATTTATTAAGCTAAGTGTGACTGATTATATTCGTTATTCATAGTATGCTGAGAACATCATTTTTTTTGCAAAGTTTTATTAGCCACAATGTGGTATAAAGATTGGCTCTAGATGATTGTCAATGTTGCTGTGACACCCTGATCTCATGTGTAATGATGGAAAATAAGGGGTTACAGATATATGGATGTAATTATAGATAGATGGTATGATTGATTATACTTTTTTAATATGTAGAAGAGATTTCAAATGTTTGCAATTGTTTATGATTTATTTAAAGTGATGAATCATTTAAAGTTTACCTATACTTATGGTCTTCCATCCATTATGTCTTTTAGATTTGGAAATATATAACACCCAGGACCAGTAGCTAACTAAAATTATTAAAAAAATCTGTGCAAAACAATGCATATATAAGCTATGATGGCATTCACTCTGTGAGTTTAAAAACAATATTGTTAAAGGACAGTCTGTGAGAACCAGTCAGGTGGCAAATGAGGATGTGTTGTTCATTCAGGAAAGTATAAGACCTTCATATAAATTATGTAACAGAGCTATCCAGCATATGTGGTTGTTACATTACGAAATAAAGCTAGAGAATGTAGAAATAATATATATAAGCGATTCAGTAAAACAGAGTCTTCTGACACTCTGAATATGGATAAGAACAAAGATGATAAGATGACTATATTAATCACACTGTCTGTGGATGAAAGAGCAATTAAAGCTCCGGTGATACAAAACTGAACATTTTTTGCTGGTGGTGAATATGAATTTATAAGTGAAAGAGGTCAAAAGTTCAAAGATATATTTCAAAACAAGCTGGATAGCGAGTCTGTTATGTCATCCTGCAGAGGTACAAACAAATGTCATCATTGTAATTATTGTAAGGCTTTTAATCATGGAGTGGCTAAAATAAGTTTAAATGGCTATAGAATAAAAATCAGGGGAGTTTAACAGCAAGTTAGAATTTGTGGAATATGCTCCTATCTGTACAAAATGTAATACATTTTATGGACAAGGAAATCTACCAGAAAATTACATTTTAGAGTATATGAGGGCTTGCATGCAGTAATAATGGCAATAGTAATACATTATGCAAGCATGCAAATGCATGCTCCAAAGAAAAGAAGTTACATTTTTTTTCTGTAATTGATGTAAAAGAGGGTAAGAAAGGATAAAGCACATTTGAGTTTGTTTATGAAGATAGAAAATTATAAGGGATGGCCCTTGATGGACCTTTGAGGGATACATTTGAAAAGTGGGCCTTGGCAGATGAAGAAGAACCAGTTTGGACCAGGACATGACAAATTGTTCGGCAGGTAGTCATGGAACCAGGGAATTAGATAAGGACTGATACCAGTGTCAAGCATGTGATTAATAACGATGATCCCCCAGGTCAGAGGACCTTGTTATAAAGATGTCACCAATAAGTAATCCTTTTTTTATGTTTAAGAGTATGTCATTTGCTCGGGTCCAGACTATATTTATCATGCTCTGACCTGACCCAAAGTCATGTTGCTTTGGTGAGAGGATGTCATGCTCTTCAATGTACTGGATAAGCTGAATGTATAATATTTTCTATATTGTCCCAAAAGTGGATAAGTTAGAAATTGGACAGTACTGTGAAACACTGAAGGGTTTTGACTGCTTAGGTAAGGATTTCACAGTTATTTGTTATAATATTTTATGCAAACTTCACTGACACACACCAAAAACCAGATAAGAAAATGCCAATATATGACTGAAGCAAGAAAACTGCCACCACCTTGCATTTTATGCGTTTCGTCCACTTTAATGGTCATGAAATTCATCATTTCTGATGAAGTTCATGACCATTAAAGTGGACGAAATGCATAAAATACAAGGTTGTGGCAGTTTTCTTGCTTCAGTCATATACTGGCATTTTCTTATAATATTTTATGCAAGTCAGAGACTGTATATCTGAAGAAAAAAAGTAGGAATTCTTTCCAGTGGTATACAAAGCATGGTGTATGACTGAGTCCCTGGAACCACTGAGGTGAATTCAGATGAGAAGGGGTTATATATCTTTTGATCTGATAAGCCTGAGGTAAAAGGATGGAGTGTATGGTGGATAGAGTGTGTGTTGTCTGGCAGATGTAGTAAAAGAAAATGGACTGTTCTGATCTGTTAGGAGCTTTACTTAATTCTGGAAAATGTTAAGTCTGTGTAAGAGATCGTCTTGGTTTGATTTGGGAGTGCTAACTTTGTCATTTTACTGCTTGTTTGGCAAAACTGCAGAGTTGAGTCCAATGTTTTCATGAGAGGGAAGACAGGTTAAGTTTCCAAGATTGACAAACATCATTCTGAGTATCACAAGACCTTTAAACTCATATCAGCTAAAAGTTATTTTTGGGTACACAGAGTCTAGAGGCTGGGAAAAAGAATTTGAATTGAATCTATAACAAGCCATGAATAAGTGCTTCCTCAGCCTTCTTAGGATTAGATAAGTAGAGTCCTAGCAACAAGTCAGTGATGGAAAACTAAACGTTAGTTTTATTAATGTTGAATTGGGATTTAGGCTTTAAAGAAATACATTTGGAGGGACCTTAAGAGATAACATTTTGTCAGTAAAATTTCATGTGACAGTGGCCAGTAAAGATGGGATAGTGATTTGTGATAGTTGATATGATAGTTATGTGGTTTGTAATTACCAAGTCTAGTAGAGATGAGTATGAGGACCTTAGGTTGAGTCTAGTAGAGTTTTGGAACATTTGTTTGAGATTTTGATTGTCAAGGAATTCAGCAATATCATTCTGAATGGGTTGAGTATATTACGATCAAAGAGAACAAGATTCTAGAGGTGTTTTTTTTTTTTTTTTTTTGCATTTGAATATGACGTAGGTGATGCTGTTGATTAGAGTTTGGAAAGTATGTTAAGTAGAAACCACATTAGACTATTGCATAAAGTTATCTGATTTAAATTTGCCACTTACCAATGATTGCATTTCTCTCTCTCTCTTTTTTTTTTTTTTTTTTTTTTACTTGTGAATACTACAGTAGTCACAGCTCATATCACTGTGTCATTCAGCAATACACCATCTTATTATCTTGATTTATTTTTATTTCCATTTGTTGACAAGGATAATTTGACTGGGAAAAGCCGTTTTTCAGCGAAGGCCCAGAGATAATTTCAGTACGGTGATGTAAGCTATATAAAGAAACTTGTAACAATGTTGTGTGCATATATAAAACTCAGAGTTTATTTACGTTAAGGATTATAAAATTACAAAATGTCTTTGTACATTTTTTTGGCTGACATAATGTTTGTATTCACTTTTGCAATATTATTTAGGTTACATGAATAATGCAGGAAAATGCTTTAATCCTGATACTAAGAGCAAGAGAGGGTGAAGTGGAAAAAAGTTATTTAATTGAATAACAGTTTTCTATTTGTGAATTATAGGTTTTTAGAGTATATACATGGTTAGTTAATTCAGCAAAATGTCTATTCTGATGAAGTCTGTAATGAAGTGGAAAATAGACAGTTAATTCACAAAATACCTATTCTAATGAAGTCTGTAGTAGATGAAAGTGAATAAACATTTTTATGCTAATACCATTGGTTTATTTCTGGGCTTGCCTGGTGGATTTGTGGCTTTTAGTGGTTTTTTTTTTGCATATTCCTTTTTGGGGCATTTTGGCTGGTTTTTGAAGAAGAAAAAATATATCTATAGTCTCCGAGAAGAAGAGATAGGCTTTTTTCTAGTCCAATCCATTATACCCCCTCTACCTTAAAGCAGGAATAGGCTACTAGGTTAATCTGTTTTGTCATACTTCTTAATCTGCACTGGGCAATGTGGAATCTCAGTTAGCTTTTACCCCTTCTGCAGCTAGTCTGATAGTATTAGATATTTAAATCACTGTGGCATCTGCCTCATGATTACCGAAAACTCTTTATTGCTAGCTCACAATGAATCAGTAAGTAAGAAGTATAAACATTTATTGACCTTGGCGGCCACATTCTCACCTCAAAAAATAATCAGAAAGTACAACTCACAAACACAGCACAGATCACACTGCCTAAGTTTCCCAGGTTAAGGTCTAAGAAGCTTCAGCAATTAGTTGACACAACAGTAGGTTTATTGTCACTCTGCATGCCTATAGCTAGTAGACATATCTCTGAGAGTCAGAAGGAAGCAGACACTACACTACAAGTGTTCATAAAGCCCACTGTAACTGTGTCTGCACCAGGAGTGGCCTTAGGTTAACTGGTGCCCTAGGCAAAAGGGCTCCATGGCACCCCCACTACACTACCCAGTGCCCCCATCTTGGTCTACTTACACCAAATAAATGCTGGAAAAGTGCCCCTACTAGAGCAGCACCCTAGGCAACTGCCTAGTTGGCCTATGCCTAAGGCCAGCTATGGTCTGCACATTGTAACATTTTAATACTAGATTAGTATTGTATAATATTCTATTATCAGTCAAACAGACATCAACCTCACTAGTCTGGATAAAAATAGGATGACAGTTACCTTTCCAGAGCCAAGATCCAAGATGTAATGAGGTCTGTTAGAACCCTCCATCTTGAAAAATGTGATCCTGACCTGATAGTGGCCTCTGTAAGGGTGAGCTACCTTGGGCACTCAACCTATAGGGACATGCAGAAGGACATGATTGACCTTGCAATACATGTGTCTAGTGCAAGAGTGGTATTTTACCATCACCCAGAATGATCTCAAATTTCAAAAACAAGATAGTTGGCTGTAAAAATTAGTTGTATAGCTGGTACCATTATAGCTGGATCCAGTGCTTGTCAGCATAGGATGAAACAGCTGGCAGACCTTCCTGCTTGAAAAAGCAAAACATGTAATATAACTGTTGTTTTTTGTGCTTTCTCGTTTGTTGGCCCTTTTGTTTTTCAAGTCTTCCTGCTTTGCTGGTGATGAGATGCACTTATCTTACCAAGGCTTTCACATTCTGGCCAAAGCCTTTGCTACCCTTATGTTTTTTTTTTTTTTATTTTGGCAGAGTCCACCTGCTGGACATTCTAATCTAGTAACCTGTAATATGGAACACATTAAAGTAGCTCTACTCAATGCCTGGAGTCTTTAAAAAGTGCCAAGACTAGAACCTCTCTTGCAACTTGCACACCTTCAGGTATGCATAGTTACAGAGACATGGTTTTAGAGCAGTGGAGGCACTCCCTGTATTCCTGGCTTTAGTGCCTATCACATCTTGAGACTTACTGACAATTGTGAAAGAGTGTCAGTATTTGTCAAGACAATCATTGCCTCAAAACAAATTATTGAGGATACCAAATCCGAGCTCTTAGATGTCCAAACAATCTTAATTGCCACTTAATAGCTAGGTATAGAACACCATCTATATTCCATCTTGAGCACAGTAGTGATCATAACACCCTAGCTGGAATCCCCATTAAACCCAACACTTTCCTACTGGGTGACTTCAGTTATCCATCTGTAAACTAGCTGACCAGCACTGACAATGGACAGCATGCCTAACATTTCCTTAAATTATAAATAGTAATTCCTGTCTAAAATAGTTAGCCATCCTACTAGTGACTCCAAAACCCTCAACCTTGTCTTCACAATTAAGTCCACTTGTTGCTCACTTCCATATGTTTCATCCTGCTTTGTTAAATCAGACCTTAAATCAGTGACTTTTTCCATTAATTGCAAGTACTTCTCTTTCAAGGATTTCCAGACGCAAACGTTCTGCTATTACTTGATGGCCTACTTAAATTATGCTGTATTATTTCTTTGATAGTTTACATTTGATAAAGCTGCTGTCTATACCCTTGATTTCTACTTGAACGTAACCAGGTTATTGATAAGGCTTTCCCTATATGCATCAAATATAATGAGAAATTAAAAAAACAACCCCCTGTGGTAGAATATCCATACAAATAAATTATAAAACAAGAGACAAGAATTGTTTAATGCTTATAGGAGGTCTCATTCTACTTATCTTAAAAGCACACTTAAGCAAACTAGTTAAGATCTTAAGGGAAGCATTAGGATGCTCAAAGCTGAGTATGTACTTGAAATAGCTTCAAAAACCAAAAATAACTATAATTCTATCTTTACTTAAAATTGGGAAGTTAAGGACTAGCACCCAGCAATGCTCTGTGCTAGTTCTGAATAACGCTGCCAACTCTGGTTGAAAGGAAACAGCTAATATTCTAGCTGGCACATGTAGTGTGCTTTAGTCCACCCACAGTTATAATTAATCCATGAATTCCACAGTCCCAGCCAGTCCCTTTAATTACTATGGAACAAGTTATTCTGGCCCTCTCAAAAGCTAAGAAGACTTTATCCATGGGTCCTGATAACATACCAGGTTGCCTGATTATCAGATATGAACTTTTTGAACCCCCAGTTAACCTCTTTAGTATGTGTCTCTTCTGGTTACATTTCCCAAGCCTGGAAAACAGCCATTGTGATGACTTTAGTCAGTGTGGCCCAGCATGGGCCATGGTAACCATAGACTGAGCAGTTTCACTAGCCTCATATGTAAACCTATAGAATGCATTATCTCTCTAACCTCATTAATCTGAGTACTGAAGACCTGTTAACCCTGGACCATCATCAATTCAGCTTTGTCAAAGGAAGGTTCTTCCTCTTTAACCTCATTAACATTATTGACAAACTTGGAAATCTAAATTTCAGATTAAATATGAAAAAATGAGTACAAGTAATTTTGGCAAACAAAACACTTTCACATGCCATATAAGGAACATACCCCCTTAAAACAGACACTGTCATAAGGCAGTCTAGGTTTTCTTGTTGACAGTTCCTTATATTTTGAGTGTTGTATCTGTGCAATAGTTCAGGAAGCCTATTTATCTGTCTCATCTAATTTCCAAATACATCTCCTGTAGATCCAAAGAAGTCTAATTTTTCACTTTACTCATCTCATCAAACTGTTACTGAATATAATGGCCTTTTTGACATGTATTTGTCCTATTGCATTTATGACAATCTCCAGTAAACCGTTATGCTAATGATCGTAAAGGAGCTATACCTGAAAATTAAGCTATGTACAAAATGGAGGATGTTCTTGTAGAACGCTTTAGGACAAAGTATGTTATATTGTTCTGAAGTCACTTTATTGTTCTTTAAAATGGATAATTATTTTCTAGCAATGGTCAATATGTTTATTTCTGTAGGAATACTTTAGCATGTAGCTAAGACCTGGAGTACCACAGCAACTTCTGAAAAGGTAGAGAGCTTCTAGCTGAACAGGAAGTTTTTCACACATAACCTGGTAAAAGGACAACCAATACAGGCATCTCTTTTGTATATTGAAAGAATGAAAATTCCCATGAGGAAAAAGGGTTTACTTTTATTATAAAAATATAAGAAGTATAGCTTTCTTTGCAATATAAATGGACATGTGTACTTATTCTAGAAAAGATAGATCCCTGACCCTAGAGAATCTTCTAATTATATTACTTGGAACTCAGCTGTTTGTAGGAACATATCACCATCCTAAGAGCATCAGAGGAGCTGAAGGCTTCTGCTTTAGTGGGTGGCCTTTTGTCTGCTTTGAAAATTATTGAAAAGAACATTTCTGCTCTATTCTTTGCAATACATCACTAAAACTGGTCCTCTATACCTACGTAGTATCAGAAAAGCACCTTTAGCTTACGTTGAAAATGCACAGAAAATAGATAGTCCCTGGGATTCAATAAACTACATGCAGTCTTTGTGCGAAGCCTACATGGAGCCTACATGTATGAGCAATGATGTGAGGTGAGCAGCAGTTCTCATTGCATATTTATGCCACACACCACATTTAAACATAAATAAGCAAGGTTTTGTGGTTGGCAACAATTTTGTTGGACTGGAAATCATATAAGAGAACATAGCTAGTAACCCTGTTTAAATGAGAGCACTGAAGGCCCATGGTTTTGTGTGGAATGCCACAATGATTACCAGGGCTTATCAAATAGCTCTCAATTTCTTAGTGCAAGATATCTGGACAAAACCTAACATAATAGGGGATAATGACCCAAAAATAGGGACATATGTGCTCTTTAGAAATGTGCTAGAATAACCAGTGGTTTGTGTTAAGTTACAAATTCGGAAGGATTTGAAATCTGAAACTCAAATGTATGTAATTATTGAGTCACATCAGTCCTGAGAGCATAACAGTGATATGGCAGAAAACCATAAATTTATTAAGGAACATAACAAAAGCTATAAAGGCAAAAAATCTGGACATTCTGCTAAAATCTGAACAGTTGAGAGGTATGATTGTTAATTATATGGCCCAAACACAGTACAGGACAGTGTGTCTACAATGCAGATTATTGTGAATTCCCATCATGGCATACTGTATTGAAGTTGTGTAAATGATCTGTAAGGGTACATGGAATGTCATGCAAAATAAACACTCAGGGAAAGTGTGTATATTGAGTAGGGACACACAGATGAATTGTAGCAATGAACACAGGGAAAGAGGACAGGTGAAACAACCCAGGAACTATCGACCTATTAGCCTAATGAGTCTGGTCTGCAAGGCCATGGAATGTATCATCATGGAACTCATAAACAAAGACCTTGGTAACCTCCAAACTCTGGATCCCACCCAGTTCAGGTTTGTGAAAGGCAGATCATGCCTCCTGAACCTGATCGACTTCTTTGAGGCAGTCACCAAACCGTAGATGAGGGTAAGCTGGTTCACACAGCCTATCTTGACCTCATCAAGGCTTTCAACACCATCCCCCATTCTGGAATTATAGCTAAACTCATTAAACTAGGTATAAATCCCTACATCACAAGATGGGTTGCCAACTGGCTCACTGACAGAACCCACGCTGTAAAAGTTGCAGACTCCAAATCTGACCTCAAAGCCGTGACAAGTGGAGTACAACAGGGTTCCGTCCTGGGACCTCTCCTGTTTGGTATCTACTTCTCTGAAGTACAGGCTAACACAGAAGGCCTCTGGCTAATGAAGTTCACAGATGACTGCAAACTAGGAGCCATAGTCAAGTTCTCAAATGATGTGGAAATCCTACAGAAGGGCCTCGCTGAGACAGATACCTGGTGTCAGAGCCATGGCCTCAAGCTCAATGCCAAAAAGTGCAGTGTCACCCCCTTTGGTAAAAACTCTGTACTCATGAACTACCAATTAGGCAGCAATCTACTTAACACCAAATACGTGATAAGAGACCTTCGGACCCAGGTGGGCAGTAGTCTCTCCTTTTATAGTCACATCGCCACAGTAGTCAGGAAGTCCTTCTATGTAGCACACCTCATCATAAAAGGGTTCTCATCAAGGAAGAAAGAGATCATTGTTCCCCTCTTCTCAACACTCATTAGACCCATTATAGAGTACAACGCCCCTTTTGGAATGTACATCACAAGACATCTGCAGCAGCTAGAAAGGCCACAGAAGTACCTCACAAAGAGGATTACTGGCCTCCAACAAATGCCCTACACTGATCGCCTCAAAAAACTCCAGCTTTACTCCATAGCATATCACCTACTCCGAGGTGATCTCTGCCTAACATATAAAGCTATGTCAAATCCAGAGCTGTTGGACATGCTACACCTAAATAAATCACAATCCCTCTGAGCTACACACTCTAGGGACCTAAACCTTGTCAACACAATAAACAGGACATGCTGGAGGTATAGATTCCTGTCCCAGAGACTTTGCATACTCTGCAACAGGCTACCCATCTATGTCAAGCAAAGTTCTTCATTAGCACTCTTCAAGAAAAATCTTGATGAGTTGATGGGAAATAGGAAATACACCCCGGGGATCACTTCTGTGTCTCTGTTCGACAGTGGCACAGGAAATAACTTTCTTGGGTGGCGTAAGCCAGGGAACCTTGTTGGCTAGGCTAATGTAGGCCCTTAGGCCAATAGCCTAGTACCTACCTATGAACCTATGAACCTAATATACAGCAGATAAGAACATGTCAATGGAAGATGGTTGTAGCAGCAACACCAATGACATATCAGTCTGGCACAGTAGGGACTGCTCAGTGAAAATGTGTATTATGTGACTGTCACACAAGATGACATAGTCTGTGTGAGATAAATATCCTTACATGAATAGTGCAGAGGACATACAATAGGGGTAGGACACATATTGTGAAGCTATGCACATGGATTTGTCTGAATATGAGTGTAATCTCAGCAGAGGTCTCCAGCAAGTGGGACACAGGTAAAGACTCAAAGACAGCATTAAAAGAAGCAAGCACGATCATGTACAATATCAGAATAATACCACCAGTCTTCACATGCCTCTGACATAACGTATGTGATTTAGAGTGATCAGAGATGATTCTGCACAAACACTGCATAAACACACTTGTACAATTATTATGAGAGTAATCACTTACACTGTTCTGACACTATAACTTCTGCTGGAGGTGTTAGGAGGGATACTGCTTTACCAGTATGCAATATAATGATCAATACAAGCTAGTTGACTGGTGTGCATGGCATATATATATATATATATATATATATATATATATATATATATATATATATATATATATATATATATATATATATATATATATATATATATGTATATATATACACACACACACATATATATATATATATACCACAATCCACACAGTCAAGAATGTTGCCAATTCCATTAATGTTGTCAAACAGCTATGTATGTGCTGTGTGCATCACTGGAACAGGTATCACACATGCATCTAGTAGAACAACTTGATGGTGGTTCTGTGCCATCAGACACTAATGTTTATGCCCCAAAAAGAATACCTAGGTATGGCCAGTAAGATGTGTGACAGCTTACTGTGACAAAGGTGGTATACTTCAGTTACACATCGCTGGAAGATGTTTAGGGAGGAACATGAAGAAGGGTGCATTGTACTCAGTTATTGGTGTAATGATATTTGTGAACTATGGAAGTATTATGGCCTTTAATGTGGATATCCTTCACATACTCAGTAGTCGTGTTACATACAAGGTAGTAGTCCTCACTGTGACCCAGGACACAGGTCACATACCTATTGGTCTATCTACAGGGAGTGATATTTGCATTATACTTGGGTTGTGTGTTTGATTTCTTGATGTAACAAATCCCCCCATGTTTTCTTGTCATAGCCATTGTTGTTTTGGCTGTGGCAGCAATCTTAGGTGTGTGTGTTGATACTGTCTGTATTATACTAATATCACAGTTGGAGTCAATGATTGCCCACGGTCTGTAGTCCTTCAAGCAGCTGTTTGGACACAAGATGTATATGTCATATGTGATGTCCATCACTTAAATAATGGACAGAAAAGGGCCTAGTAGATGCCCCTTAAGTACAGACCTGATCACCGGATGAGATATAGGTCACTTCACACATGTCAACATATTTAGATGCCATGTATGTGATACACTGGTCTACCCACTTGGTGATATAGGTGTATATGGCTAAATCTGATAGTACTGAGTGAATATCTCAGTGTGGATTTGTGTCAAATGCTTTGTGCTTGTCAAGTTCAAAAGGCTGATAGTGTTGTCATCATGCATGCCCTTGATGACCACTTTGAGGAAATCTAACATAAGTAGCAGACATTATATAGCAGGGTCTATATTATGTTGCAGAAATGGCAAAATAGTGAATGCCATTTCAGTGACACATTAACAGCAAAATACCACAAACACGAATGGCCAAGTCACCGATTTTTTTTCCTAGGGAAAAAAATCGGTAGACCAACCAGACATGACACACCATCCAAATCCTTACAAAGTGGGGCCTTCACCCCCCACACCCCCCAACTAAATATACCAACTCTGAGATCGAACTTCAGTGGGGTAAAGGGCAATTTCACAGTGATGGCCAAGCAATTTTTTCCCTAGGAAAAAAATTGGTGACCTGGCCATTCACATTAGTGGTATTTCGCTGTTTATATGTCACTGAAACGGCATTTACTGTTTTGCCATTTCAGCAACATAATATAGACCCGATGTAGCATTAACAACTCACACAGGTCTGTTGCATATAGCTGGGATATCACAGGTGTCCATTTCTAAAATATCCATGATGACACGTTGGTCTACCTCACAGATAAGGAGAATCAGGATGTGTCTATGCATGCATGCATCAGGTGCTGTCACCCCCTCCTCTCCCAAAATCACATGGATGCATGTTAAAAACATCTTTCTACAGCAACATAGTCTGTGTGGAGGATGTGTTAAAGTGTGTATTCAAACATGTCAGGAAGATGTATGTGATGAGTCATGCAACAAGCGATCTGTTATGTTGTCACAGCCCATTGATTCTGTGTGATAGGCCTGGATGAATGTAAGACAGTGCATACTGGCTATCCTCAACTGGCCTAGGGTTTGAACACAATCCCCTATGCAAGGATCATTGAGAAACTCTCCCAGCAGGGGATCAAACCTCATGTCACTAGATGGGTAACCAACAGGCTCACTGACAGAACACATAGAGTAGAGAGTCGATTATCTGAAGTAATTGGGACCTACAGTAGTTTGTATAATCAAACTGTTTGAATAATGAAACATATAACTGAACTGGATAAAAAAACTTCTAAAATCTTGTTTTTTTCTGCATGCAGGAATACACTTTTCAACCATTCAGTGATTCAAGTGGACAATAAAGAATATTTTTTACACACAAGCTGGATAAAAGCTCAAAAAAACATGCTAAAGTGAGTACGTATAATTTGTACATATTCAGACTTTATAATTTTTCCTACCTGAAAACTTTGGAAGGCTGGTTCGGATAAACTGACATTTCTGATAATCGATGTTCAGATAATCAACTCTCTACTGTACTTTGAAATTTGGTGAATCAACCTGTACCAGTAGAGCTGTCACTATTGTTGTACTCCAGAGGTCTGTTCTTGGCCCTTTACTGTTTGGAATCTATTTCTTGACAGTTCAGTCTAATGTATACGGTCTTTGGCTTACCACATTTGTTAATTCTTGCATACTGTGTGCAATCATTGAGTTCAGCTATGGTGATAACATACATCAGGAGGGGTTAAAACAAAGAAATGATTAGTGACAAGCCACACAATCGACATATAAATACAGAAATGTGTCTTTATTTTGGCCTTTTGCCAAATAGAGATCCCTGCTAATTAGAGTTTTTACAGCAGTCCCACTATGCTGAAAACCAGTGATGCAGGCACTGAGAACACACCTACATAGAACTTTGACCATCAAGTGTGCACACTGGTAATGAAAGCCTATGTTGTGCACATCGTAAGTCACACCATTGTATTTAGATCTCAGGATTATGTTTCAGCACTGTACTCAAACCTCATCAGAGCACTAATATAAAGTATAATGTTCTCTTTTGCATGTATCTAAGCAGATACATACAGCAGCTGGAGAGACCACACAGGTTACTCACCAAGAAAACACAGTGCATGCAAATCATGCCATGATGGATGTGGATAGACTGAAATCCATGTCACAGTAATCTGTATTGTATAGCATGAGGTGCCTTCTACCTGGACTCCAGGCCAGTCTATGACCCTGCCATAGTCACAAGAGTGCACATCCACAAATCAGATACAGCTGATAATATCAGCAGTGTCTGGTGAGGAGAATATGGCAATAACAGTGTCCCACATGCTGGTGTAAAAGGCTCTCTGTAATGTCAAGCAAGTGCACCACACACCCCAGTTGACTGTACTGAGACTAAAACCTGTACCTACTTAAGCACACAGACTACAAAACTCTCTATTTAAGGCAAGTACCACAGCTCAAATATAACTTGGAATGTCTCAGACAATACTTTATAACTAATGACATCAGCAGTGTCTGGTGAGGAGAATATGGTAAAAACTGTGTCTTACATGCTAGTGAAAAAGACTCTATAATGTCAAGCATATGCACACAAGTTGACTGCAGTGAGAATAGAACCCCTATCTATCCAAGTACACAGACTACAGAACTCAGTATTTTACACAAGTGCCATGGCACAAGTCTGACTTCTATAAGACTGTAGGCCAACTTATAGTGCATGACATCAGCAGGGCATTTTGGAGAGAAGATGTTGGGAGGCCTACATAGGTTCATAGCTTCATAGGTTCATAGGTGGTTACTAGCCTAATGCTCCTAGGGCCTTTGCAAGCCTAGCAATATAAAAACACAAGTACCCTTATTATTTTATTTATTTATTTTACATTTGGTTACCGAGAAAGTCTGACTGGACACAAGTCCTTTTTCAGTGGAGGGCCATTGAGTAAATCTCCAAATTTATGACAGATTACATAACATAATAAAATGACACATTACATTGCACAATAAAATAAAAATACATAATATCGACGTATAGGAATTATGGAATTATGTACTACAAGTTCTAGTACTTTTAATTTACAAAGAAGTATCATAATACTGATAAGTGAGAATATTAAGAACAGTACATATTTGTCAAGTGAAGAGATGTAGAACAGAGCAAATCTTAAAAGTGTTAGAGAGATGTAGAATGGTTCCTATATAACAATTCAGATAATTAGCTAGAAGGATTCTATATATCTATCTATTATCTAACTTGTATGTAGACACATGGGGAGTAGTGAGAGATACACTAATAAGTGATATGAGAGCATGTAAGGAAGATTAAAATCTGTTGATAGGATAGAATGTTTGCAGCTGGGTATGGAAAAGAAGAGTGGACGCCAGATTATCCTGGACTGACACAAGTACAGAGCCATTATTGAGCATAGTTAGATTGTCTCTGTTAATAAAGAGATGTTGTGATCAGCACTGACTGGAATTGTCTATGAGGACATAGGTGCCACCCCAGGGATGAATTTCAATCACCCATCCAGTTGTCAAGGTTGTGCTTGCAAAGGGTCTTTGAGGAGAACTGTTTCACATGCATTGGGAGTCTGTTACAGAGAAATGACAATTGCTGGGAGATATATCTGTCTCCCCAGCATGGTCTGTTTATGTCATAGGCTACTTTGATATGCCTGGAGAAAGTTATTCTTGTCCCATGTGACTGACAAATGTTCAGCATTTCCAGTAGGTCAGGGTCTGAGACTGCTCTGTAAGGCCAGGCTTAGGTCACCTCTCAGCAGCCTGCATGATACTGAATACAGTGACAGATCTTTCAATCTTTCCATGTATGTCATGTTTTGGAGTCCCTAGATTCTTTCAGTCACAAGCATCTGTGTTTTTTCCAGTTCCTGAAGGTGTCTGTTGAGGGACAGATGGAAGGGAGCATTGTACTTAATCAGTGATCTGATAAGGGTAGAGTACAGCAGAGCTATATCATCCCTGGTCTTGAATGTGATGGTGGCATGCAATGTAGAATGTGTGTCTCACCAATGTAAACACATAGTGACTTGAAGTGTAGATTACTATCAACATGTGTTCCTAAGTCTAGCAACAGTATATTTGAGCTTAGAGGGGTGCTATGTATGTCATAATTAGCAGGAGTATGTCATATCCAAAGGAGACAATGAGACATTTTTTGCTTTAAGGTTCAGTCCATGAGATTGGTGCCAGTCATTTGTCTTTGTCAGCCCCTTCTGTAATATGTTAACATAGTTGAGGGACTGTATGTGACTGCATCAGGTTGACAGTCATCTGCAAACTTGGTAAGCTACAGGCCATCTACATTTGCTTGGACTTCAGATACATAGTTTCTAAACAGTTGAGGGCCCAGTACAGATCTCTGTGGTATTCCACTGATAAGTGGTTTAGTGGTGGAGGTGCAGTCCCCAACTTTGACAGTGTGTGTTATGTCCATGAGTCAGTTGGCTATCCATCTAGTAATGTATGGGTTAATCCCCAGATGGAAGATTTTCTCTATGATAACTGAATGGAGGGTGGTGTCAAACACCTTTGATAACTCAACATATGCAGTATGTCCTATCATCTCTCATCCAGGCCTTTAAGGTCAGTATCAAAAAAGTCCACTAGTTTTAATAAGCAGGATCTACCCTAGACAAAACCAAAATGGGTTGGGTCAAGCATGTTCAAGATCACCTGTGTCCCTGTGGATAAGGTCCATGCTGATTCCTTTCCTAGCCTTGCAAATAAGGCTTTTTAGTATTATGGGTTAATAGTTCTAGATCTGCATGTTAACAGATTGATGTGCATTGCACATCACACATCATTTGATATTAATTTCTGTAGTGTAGGTGATATATGTGTGAAAAAGTACTTAGGCACTAGGGTTGCAATGCTTGGGGGGAGGCAACTCATGGCTGTATTGTAATTATGCAAGATATTATTAGATAGGGCCTTCAGGTTGTTGTGTTTCCACATGTAATTTTATAGACAGGAAATGGACAGTAATAGAGTATAATATTTACTTTTCCTTAGTGGGAGGAGTAGCGAGTTTGCATGACTGTTGGCAAAGTGTGCAAGTTACACATTTACATTAATTTTCCCTGTTTTTATGTAGTTAAGCAATGCACAAATGTGAGCCACATTGATGAAGTCTGAGAGTTAGTAATGAGTCTATAAAACATACCAGCTGCTAAACTGACTTTGTGGCAGGAGGTGTAAATGCAATGACACATTTCTTTTTAAGCACAGATGGTACTGGGTTCTAATCTAGGCGTATCTAATACTTTTAAATAAATAGTGATAATGCAATGGCATTCATTCTTTATAGTGCATGTGTTCTTGTATGTTGGCATAGCGCAGTGGGGTTATGCCAGTTTGTGCAGAGATAACTATAGCATTGTGCCGCCTTTCACCATCGCTTAGCATTACTGCACAATGCGAAACTCTGAGCAAACATAGAGGCCAAAAAGTGAAGGAATCCATTGCTTTTTCTGCTGCTTATGTGTGTTGTGTGTAATTCTATTTTTTTATCAGATTATAAGTGTTAAAATGGGGTATATAGGAAAGTGGTGAAATTGGAAGCAAGAAGGTGGAAGAACAAAGGGAAAGCAGTACAGGAATGTGCAGGAGGAAGGTAAGAAAGAACCATAGCAATTAATTTCCTCAACAGTAAAAACTAATCACATGTGCAAAATATTAGCTGACAAATGAAACAAGCTTCAAATAAAGCAAAACACTAGTAACAAAAAAATAAAAAAAACAACCGTCCCGTTTAGGGTTGTTTTTTTTTTTTTTTTTTTTTTTGCTACAAATATTAGCTGAATTTGGACTATCACTTCCAGAGAGAGGGGTACAACAATTGTATAGCCAATGCAGCATTACTTATGGGTCTTTTTTTTTTTTTGTTTGTGAGAAAGGTTTCCATTTTTTAATTCAGTAAGAGAGAACTGCTGGGTATGGGACATAGGTATGTCTGGATCAGGTAAGTTGTGTAGGTGAGGAAATAAATGCAAACAAACAAGACAAACAAGACGAAAAGTAGGGATGGTGAGGGACACAAAAGGTTGGGGGACATCAAGTCCTCACCCATTGGTCTGTCATTACTGTCCCATTACTTTACTGACAGCTGGAGTGCTTGATATCCTCTCCTCCTATGGACCATGAGGGAGAGCAGCCTCTTCATCTGGCATAGGCATACACCTATGGTGCAGTGCATGACCCTATACAATAACCCTGGCATCTCCTGGTGGGTGATGAAATCACCACTTCCACCACTGCTCCCAGAAGGTACCACTGCACCAGTTTCTGTGGCAGTACTACCTGAGTGCACAGGTAGTGCAGGGACAGCAGAGGTACTGCTGTCAGGTAAACTCCCAGATGTGCTGGGCATCAGTGCTGGAGCTGGTGGAGTGGGAGAAGGCTGATCCACTGGGGCTACCCTACCTCTCTGTGCTGTGTAGCATTTATGTATTACACATGGATGACATGGAGACATATTGATGACACATAATAGAAACTAAAAAAAGAAAGATAAAAGTTGGGGGTGAGAAAAGAGATAAAATTAGTATCATCATATGTGAGATACAGTGCATTAATATAGTTATACAACTCTTTTATCTGAAGTATTACATTTAAGTATACCTCTTAGATGCACACTGTACTACAGATTGCTGAAAGTAATCCTTGAAATGTGCATATATTGCACATATGCATGTTCCAGTTAAACAGACTACAGTTTACAGCATGATGTTTGTGTCACTGGTAAAGACTTTTTAATTTAATGCAAATATTATTGAAGAAATAATATTGTATAGTTATGAAGGGTGGTATGTAAATCCACAACCTCTGACTACAGTCTAATATTGGACTCCTACAATTGGTTTCTACTACAGACTTATGCTTGCATGCATACTTGCTTTTACAGTCAGAATATGCATGCTCAGTTTGATACAACTCTATAAAAAGACCAAAAAAGCTATATTTCACTTTTAAAGTGACAGTTACACTTTTCTTCTGCTGCATACATACCACTTGCTTCCCTCAGTCTATCCAGTGGAGAAACATGAGCCTGTCAATTGAACTCATACTCAGTGAGAGCTGGGTAAAGAAAAGCGAAGAAAAGAAGAGCATTATGAATGTTAGTCTTGCCCATATTTAGATTTCCAAGTCTGAGAAATACTCACTTATTGTCATAATTACACAGCTGGTGGATGCCCACAGGCTCAAACTAATTTAAACAACAGTGGAAAATATCCCTCTTTCACCTATCTAGGTCATGAAAATGATGCCTACACTGTTCTCCAGTGAGTGGGATACCAGTGGCACTGGGTACCCTTTTGGTCACACTATTCCATGCCTCAGACCTGTACTAGGAGCCAGAATAGCCCCCCTACAGAACCTGAATCCTGAATTCCTGGACACCCCACATCTGTGACTTAAACTTGGTACCTTCCTCTCTAATGTCAGCCATGTCCAGCAGCTGTCTAGAACAATGAAATCTGATGCTTTCCCACTAATTCCAGTTGTCATGTTTACTAGTAGTGCAAAAACCCAAGCACTGATGCCAGCCACATTTGCTCAAAGTTAAGTGGAACACAGCAGTGCCAAGCAGAGAGGAATTAAGTAATTGAAATTGGAAGGTTAATCTGATACATGGCCTTAGTTTGAGGGGTGTCTACTGATGTAGCCTGGAAATATGCACTGAAGATTGGATAGTAACTGTTACATGAGTTAAGTGTGCAGACATACACTAGGGGTATAAATTTAATGACCTGACACACTTGTTTGTGCCTTTATAAATGAAGAAAATTGATTTTTACACCGTGGGATTCAAATCTTGGCATAAGGGGCAACAAATTCCTTCCACAACATTGATTTTTCATCTTTGCCACAGAGCAAGTGCTGCTCAGACATAGTCTAGAATCATATATAAATACAGGTGACAGTTGGAGTTGTTACACTTGTATATGTGTGACCTGAAAAGGTTATTGGATATAGATCCAGGCGTGCAAGTGTTATATCTAATTGAGAAGCCCATGCAAGTCCAGATAGCAGAATTCTACATATAGAAATACAGTAGACAGTATACCCTCAGTCATACATCTGAAAACACAATAATAGTGCCTCATCCCTCATACATATAATTCATAAGAGCTACACTATTTAAAATGTCATACAGGAGAATGAATATAATAGAAAGTGGGACAACAGTAACAGTTTATAGAAAATCTTGTGTTAGAACCCATGACCAATGACCATGTATATGGCAGTCCTACACTTACACATGTTGCCACAAGAATGTTGAAATAACATTTGTCTATTTTAGCTCATTGCTATAAACTGTACTGTGACTACAGTAAAAATAGGTTGCGCACCCTGCACTAGAATCCAAGACCATCCACACTCCAACCCTACACTTAAACCTGTTGCCACAAGACTAGTTACATGCCATTTTATAATTTCCTATCATTCTTAAGGTCTCTGTGGTAACTGCCATGCAGTGCTGCTTAGTGTGTTTGCAAGGTGCCCAGCATAATTAATTGAATGTATCTGGTTCCAATTATTCGCTGTCTTAGTCCTGTCTAGAGGTGTTCAATGACTGCAGCCATTGGGTTACCTTGATAACCACTGCACATTGCTTCTAAGTGCAGTTGTATGATGGAGCACATAAATTGCAACAATGTATTGTTTTTGACCTTTGCCCTAGTACAGATGCCCTGTTTGCAGGTGTTATACAGGTGTTCTGTCTGCTTCATAGGTGGACCACAGTCTAGTTTGCGCATTGCCTCGCTTTGCGCAAATTATATGAACACAGCCAAACTTGACATTCATTTTCTCCCTTTCTCTCGTTTGCTGTAAGTGGTGCATCACACAAACAATGCCCCCCCCCAAAAAAAATGAAAAAAAGGAAAAAGTAGTTGAAATGATGAAAAGCAGTCTATGACATCCACACTACAAAATGTTAGTACACATGGGATATTTCTACATAGGTCTGGATTTGAACTTTCACTCCAATGAGCCTTCATAACACAGTAAGGGTGCCTTATCCCTGTTTGCCACACAAACAAGTTTGCAGCAAGAGACTGACATTGTTCTGCATACAACCAACCAGAACATAATCTGCAATAATATAAACCCATACAAGTGTTATTTGTACATTTATTATTTTTGGATGTAATACACTAAGTGATCACAGAACCAGTTAGGAATATTGCTTGCAAATATGCAGCTCTGTCTTACATTTCTGTGATTGTTGCTCATTTTTCTCTTATTAGACCAAATATCTGAGGCATGCAGTCTGTAAGCCATTCTATATCATTGCCCTTAAAATGTGTGAGAATATTAAATGGCAAAAATATAATATAATATGCAATTGCCAACAAATGAAGTGGGAGGTACGATGTTAATGAACAGATCATGTGAATTGTGTGCTGCTTATTTCCAACTTTGATGAAATTACATCCAACACTTTGCAAGTCTAACCTGACACACCCACTATATGTAGCAGTCTGTGTTGCTGTTGTGTTTTCCTTCTCCCTACAAGTAATCATTTACAGTTGCAATCCATTAAAAACAAATACTGAGGAAGTGTCTGCACTATGTTTACATCTGCTACAGTGCCAAGTATTTGGGATTCAGCAACTCTATTAAGTTCACAACTCATTGCATCTTAACAATGCTGACAACCCTGAAGCTACACCATAAAAAGGCAGTCATGCAGCTAGGGAAAACTGAAGGTGAGGAGACTTGTTCATGTGGATAATACAGAAAAGAGACTGTTACTTTGGGATATCTTTGCACAGAGGATTACTGAACTTCAGAAGGTATGCTTGCATTTGTCAGCTATATAGTACATATGCTGAAATGTAATTACGAAAAATCTGTTTAATTGTTTTATACATATATATATATATATATATATATATATATATATATATATATATATATATATATATATTGATTTGCCAAACCTTTTACACTTTTAGTTAAAACTGTATTGATGGCATGGGCATGTTTGTCATGTCATTTCACAAGTATGCATGACTGGCAATACCTTAGCATGGAATGTTCTGTGTTAAATCCATAAACATGTTTCAGTGATAGTTCATTTGATAGCATTTGATAGCATTTTCAACATTTCAAGGATGGTTTCTTAGCAAAATATGACATTTGCCTGTTCTTTTTGGGGTGGGGAGCAAAGCTGCATTTCTGTTATGGCACAAATAAGGATATATTGCTGTTGTTACTCTCCTTTGTTAGTATTCAGCCTGTTGTTCATACTTCAGATCTCTAAATTGTTTTATTTTTCTCCAGTGTGTAATACTAAAATGTTACCTTTTCTGATTTATCTGGGAACAGTCACTTTATAGTTATATGAGCCTTATATCTATAATCCTTCTGTTGTCTTTCAGGACTACGAGGACTATGGCACCCAGACATCTCAATCCTCAAGAACCACCCTTCACTGACCCTGATAATCAGGTCATTATTGAAGCTTTTAGGTGACATGGTGCCTTCCTGTTTGAAATAGGACATGGAGATATGTCAGGCAGAATGCACATTTAACAGCAGATATTTGCAGATGTTAATGCAGCCACAACATGACATATCACCATAGGTCCACTGGCATGATCTCATTCTTCAGATTCTGAAGAAGTCTTTATATACTACAGATGAAAGTGTTCAGTTGTTGAAATAAAAGGTGCTACAGTTTATGGGTCCATTCCATTTTTATTGTTTTGAACTTATACTGATTTTAGAAAGTTACACAACTGTTAGCATCAACAATTTTCCATCTTTATTGCTAATGATCTTATGAGGGTTGTGAAGTCTGACACTGCAATGTGCATTATTACGTTTCAACTTCTCTCTTTAATGATTTTCCAATACAAACTTATGGTGCTAAACTGAGGGCATGCAGTGGCCATCACTACTTTTGAGAAGTATGCCTGTGTGAATCTTTGATGCCTGAGGCCATCAACTTAATATTAGACACATATAAGTCCACTAAGTCCTATGCTGTCACATGTTAAGTTCATTTCTGTACAAATCTCCCACCTTTTAATTGCTTACACTACCAAGTAACATGCAAGGATATGCCAGTCATGCATATTATTACATAATACACTCCAGGTTCAACACTCGCCTTATAAATCCAGCATCTGCAACAGTTTTACTTCAGGGCTGACTCTGATGCAAGCAGTACACAGGCAATACATGGGGAGGTAAAGGTTGTGACAGTTGTCTGGCATCAATGTTACTGTATGTTTATGCATAGGAGGAAGATTTTAGACCCTTAGGTGGTGAATGAGTGTGTTATGCATTGTCTCTTAGCCAGTGTGAGGATATATTGAGCATGCCTATATCTGCCTACACCTACAGCAGCTGCTGCTTCCCCCACTGACTCCTCACTTGTGTTTGGCTATGATGACTTTGCCATTGGTGGTGGGATGTGTGCTCCTTCCCCTTGTTAATCCTGCTGAAGTTGTTTTCTCAGGTTGATGTTGTGTAGCATGGCATATACTGTGAATATTTCAGTACATGTCCATGGATTGTACTGCAGGGCTCTGCCAGATGTATCTAGGCACCAAAACCAGAACTTCAGCAGCCCAAGCACACGTTCTATGATATTTCTGGTTTGAGTGTGTGGCTCATTATGGCATTCTTCAGCAGGTGTGTATGCATTTCTGATGGGTGTCATCAGCCACAGTTCCAGTGCATAACCTGCATCCCACAGTAAATGACCCTGTGGGATATCACCCTCTAGTGAGCATCTGATACAGTTGGGAGGTCTACCAGATATGTTAATTGTATTAACTGCCTGAGTTTCCAGCACACACGTTCAAGATGCTTCACTTGGCATTACACATGACTTGGCTGTTAACAGAGTGGAAGCCTTTTCTATTAATGTGGAGGCTTCAGTGTTCTCTGAGTAGTGCCTTTATTTCTACAAGTGCACAATCTATGGCACCCAGTACTTCAGGGTAGTGTGCTACAAGGTAAAACTCCTACATATTTCTGGCCCTATTCTCAGGAGTATGGGGAAAATATATGTGGTCACTAGCATGTTGGAGCATAGCATTGAAAAACTGATGGAGGATCCTGGATGCTGATTCCTGTGATACCCCCAACATGTCCTCTGTTGGTGTCTGAAAGGTACCATGTAGCTAGCATTGTAAGTGCTACACATGCGTTGTCTTCACTGGGATGGGTTCCCCTCAGTTTGTGCTGGCTCTGAGTTGAGGATGATAGAAGTCACAGATTTCCTGTAGTGTGTTTCTATCCACCCTGTAGTGCTCTACAATTGCCATATCATGTAGATTGTGATAAATTACCTGTGGTCTGAAAACTCTTCTCCTTCTCAGCTTAGGCCTATTTGCAGCAGCAGCAGCATTGGTTTCAGCCTGTAGCACATACAAATGAATTAAAGCAGCAGCAGCCCCTAACATTCTGTCTTTGTAGACTCCTTTCTATGGTTGTATTCCAAAATTTTTGGAATTTGCAGAAAAAAAAACAGCATGGAGTCTACATGGATGCTTTATAGCTTGTTGAATAGTGCCACTGTGTTGGAATGGGCGATTAGCATGCAATTCAGCTGCTTATGCTGTAATTAGCATGCCGCAGGGTTTACCTTGTTTGAGCAGGGGTGAGGGCCTCTACATGGCGCTTACTGAATCTAAATTTCACTGCTACTCTGTAGGCTTATTGAATCCCCATTATCTTTTTTTTTTCTTTTTTTTTTGTCTAGATGCGAGTGTTTTATTGATGATCACTTGCTGTCAGTGAAATGATGGAGGAATTTTATATGTCAACCTCTGACTTACACGTCAGTTGACATGAACTCACATACAATAATCTGTCCTCTTGGAAAATTCACTTTTTCTTAGAATATTCTTTACTGTCTCTGTTTTTGAATTTGCAAGCCTCACAAGATCATTCACTATAAAGTTGGGAAAGTTTGATGATATTGACTGTCTAACTTTCCAAAGCCAATATATGTCAAAGGTACAATTAACAGTTCAACACCACGAATGTCTGGACTACCATTTCTACCAGTCTGTTTGACTGTGGCCACCATTACCATTATATGCTATAATTATATTCCCACTGCTTTAAAAATTATGAAACTCTAGATTAACAGCCTGCACATATAAAAATGAAGACATCCCAGAGGAACAGGGTAGGCTCTACATGAACAGAAAGGGCTACCAGTCTGTCAACTGACGAGTTGTGTGTAATGCCAAGGGAATAATCTTGAACGTGTGTGCTGGCAACCCTGACAGTTACCATGACTCACATATCTGGACACCTCTCAGCTGTACCCTATATTTGCTGGGGGGATATCCCACATGGTCATTTATTGGGGGTGCAGGCTATACTCTGGAACCATGGCTGATGACACCGATCCGCAATTCACCCACACCCACAGAAGAATGCCATAATGAGGCACAGGCTCAAACATGAAATATCGTAGAGCATGTGTTTGTGGTTCTGAAGACATGGTTCTGGTGCCTAGATATATCAGAGGGAGCCCTGCAGTACAATCAACGGACATGTACAGAAATATTCACAGTATTTGCCAGGCTAAACAACATAACCTTGAGAAAACAGCTTTAACAGGATCAGCAAGGGAAAGGGGTAGACATCCCACCATGGTAACCACAGCCACACAAATGAGGAGTCACAGGGAGAGTCACTAGCTGCTGTGGGTGTAGGCAGATGTTGGTGTGCTCAGTATGCCCTTGCATTGGGTAAGAGACAATGCATAGCATACTCACTCACCACCTAGGGGCCTAAAACCTTTCTCCTACTCACATACGTATAGTAACTGATGCCAGACAACTCACACAATGTTTACCTCCCTATGTATTGGCTATGTACTGCTTGCATCAGACAGAGTCAGCCCTGGAATAACACTACGAGAACTGCTGCATTTACAAGTTAAGTCCTGAACCTGAAGTGTATTGCTTAATAATATGAATGTGTGGCATAGCCTTGTATTTCGTTACTTGGTCCAGTAAGCAAGTAAAAGGTGGGAGACTTGTACAGAAAGTGCCTTAATATCTGACAGCAGAGACTTATTTGACTTATATGTGTCAATTATTAAATACTAGGCCTCAGGCATGAAAGATCCAAACTGTCATACCTTTCAAAAGTACTGATGATCACTGCATGCCCTCAGTTTAGAACTATACATTTGTGCTGGCAAATCATTAATGAGAGAAGTTAGAATGTAATGATACATATTGCAGTTTCTGAATTCACAACCCTCACAAGATCATTCACTATAAAGTTGGGAAATTTTGATGCTATCAGCTGTCTAACTTTCCAAAGCACTATATGTCAAAGGCACAATTAACAGTTCAACACCACAAATGTAGATATACTAAGCATTAAGGCAGCTATGCACCCTGAGCATCAGACACAAAACTTATGTATCCGTGAATCCAAATGAGAGAAAACAGGGATATGGCACAGTTATCATGACTTGCACAGGGTTGGTGAGTGTGTGTGAGTAAGAGACTCAGACAGACAGTTGGATACACCAGCAAATGGCCATTAAGGCAAAATGAGTAACTGTTCTTTGTGTGTCTGTAGGGGTCCTCCAGGTGAAATTGGTGTGTGAGTGTCTGCATGAATACAGCCAAGCACTGCTCTGGTTCTATGTATTGCTATGTCAGACAGATGTGAGCCATGCATAGTAGAGGTATCAGTTTCTCATTGTTGTCCCCCACCACAAGAACTAGGTCTGCCAGGGTTGCATTAGCATATACATGCCCATAGTCAAATGCAGTGACTGATGTCTGCTGGATAAGCTCCCTTCACAGGGACACCCAGGACCATGACCCCATGGCCTGCCATATCCGGATGTGGGCAGCACACTCATTGATAGAGCAGTGGAAGTGCTGTCACTATTGAAGCATGATTGGGCACAGCCATGTTGGCTGACAATGAATGGAGTGGCTGACCTACACCACATGGATGATGTTCACCTCCCAGCAGACTTTCCTTCACAGACAGTGCTAATGCTAAAGTGTTATTCTTGTGATCATTTGAATCAGCAACATGGTGGAGGCAGTCACACATGTCAGACTGTGCCACATCTACATCCCTGAGCATTTGTTTGGAGCATCTATGGGACCATGCCTGTCCCTCCATCATGGCCCTAAATATATGTTGAGTGGCACAGGAAGAAACACCTGCACCAGGTGGAGGAGGGAGAGCATGACCCCTCTGAGCACCTTATCAAGCCTCCTCCGTGGCACCTCGCATACACTTTGGCTACACTCAGACTCAACAGGCACTGAAAATGCAGTAGCCACACTTCCCTGATCAATGACCTCACCCTCCACCTGTCCAATATCTGTGACCTCACTTGAATGGGTAGGTGTAGGCCTATTGGCTGTGTCCAGTGAAATTGCATGTGATGGCTGTATGTCAACCTCAGTGTCAAATTCAACCTCTGTACCCCCTGACTGTGCATTAGTTTTGCCATCATCATGATCAGAGTCTGCTGATACACTGACATCAGGTGGCAGAGGGCCCAAACTCCCATTGTCATGATCACCTGTGATAAAAAGCAACAAACACGTGAATAAATTAATACCTACACTACTATGTTGCTATATATGCTAACAAAGTAACAGTGCTGCCACTATTGCAGACAGTACAGCAATACAAACAACAGACCTGACATCAATAACACACATTAAACTATTTAATTAAATTGCTCAGCAGTATTGACATAAAAATGTTTGGCTTACCATCTGTAGAAGAGATTCTCCTTTGTAATCCATATGGTCCTGGAAGAAATAAAGCCGGAGGTAAGAGCAACATCATCACATTTAACAGTAACACAGGAGATAATACTTTTACCCCTTTATATGTCCATTAACTACACTTTCAACAAGAATGTGGTTGACATCTCCTACCTAAGCTTATAACTGTAGCAATCATCAACCCCCACAAAAAATAGATGTGACACAGAAGTACATTTTTTATTTCAGTTGTTTTACTATATAACAGTATTCAACTGTTGAGATACCAAAGCCTACCAGGAAGGTCCTCCTGAGATGTGCTTGCTGTCTATGAAAAGTTTGCTCCAACATGCAGCACATGCTGTACTACAATCTCCTGTGAGCTGTCTGGATCCCTGGCATGGGCCACAAACTCTTCACTGGGTGTTAGTGGTGGCTTCCTAGCAGACCCTCCTCCAGTAACCACCAAAAAAATAAATAAAATCCAATAGTTCAAGAATAACAACAAAAAAAGCAGGATCCAACACTAGTTTATTGGATAGTCTCTCTAGCGCCTGGTCACAGCCCACTGCAGCTGCTCTCCTCCATGCAGATCTGATCATGTCAGTGGCCCTGTAGCACACCTGCTCATATATCCTGCCACGGCCACCCACATCATTCACATCAGCTACTTATCTGGTACCATATTTGCAGCTTACATGCCATATCTCCCTGTCTCCTTTCCAGCAGTAAAACATCATGTTGCCTAAAGGTATCCACAATCACCTGGTTCTCAGCATCGGTGAAGGGGGGTATTCAAGAATTGACACACCTGGGTGGCATAGCCCTATGTGTCCAAAAAGACAACAGAAGGATATTACACATAAGTATCACATAACTAAACAATACCTGTTTACAAAACAAACAGAAAAGATAGCCACTCAGTATTAACTACTGGAGAAGCATGAAACAGTCTAGAGATGTGAAATACAAACAACAGGTAGGATGCAAAACAAGTAGAGTAACAAGAGCAACATATCCGTGTTTGTGCCATAACATTAACTCACCTTTGTCCCCCCACAAAGAACAGTGTTCCCTTGTTTGCATCATAACATTAACTCACCTTTGCCTACCCCCCAAAAGAACAGGAAAATGACACATTTTGCTAACAAATCATCTTTGAACTTCTAAATATGCTATCAGAGTTGCTGTCCCTGAAACATTGTACATACTTATCAGATTGCATTCCATTTTCATGTATTGGTAATCATGTTTATCTTTGAAATGGCTTGACAAACATGCCCATGCTATCAGTACACTTCTGACTAACCCATGCAAATAAAACTGTAAAGGCCCTTGCATCAGAGTTTTCTTAAATACATTTCAGCATATGCAGTATATACAACCAAAAAGTATATAATAAAGACCTCTAGAGACAGCATACATGGATGATAACTTCGATCTCCAAACCAAAAAGTATATTTTGGCACAAAACAAAACAGTTTGCTGTCTCTAGAGGTCTCTATTAAATACTTTTTTGATTTACCTTTGTACCTTAGATATGCTTAATTCTTGCAGTGCATTTGTTGCCTACTTGATATGGAGTATGTAGCTGACAACATGGAAGCATACCTTCTGAAGTTCAGTAATCCACTGTGCAGATCTATCCTGATGAAAAAGCATTTGTGCATTCTTCCCAACATAAACAAGTCTGCTTGCCATCAGTTTGCCTAGCTACACGGTTGCCTTTTTATGTGGTGCAGATTCAGCACTGTCAGAATGCTAAAGATGCAAATGACGTGTGAACTCATTAGAATTGCTGAATCCCAAATACTTGGATCCATGTTGGAGATGTAAATATAGTGCAGACACTCCCTTAGTGTTTGTTGTTAATGGATTGCAACTGTGAATGATTACTGGCTAGTAGAGGGAAGACACAGCAGCACTGCAGGATGCCTTACTTCTACTAGGTATGTCAGGCTAGATATACAAAGTGTTAAATTTAAGGTTGGAAATGTAAGTAAGTAGCACACAATTCAGTGGTTGTGTTCCTTAACATCCAACCTGCCCTTCGTTTGTTTCCAACTGCATGTGATATTATTTCCACTTAATATCCTCACACATTTTAAGGCAATGATATAGAATGACTTACACAATGCATGTCTCACATCACTGGTCATATAACTGAAGAATGACCAACAAACGTATAAATCTAAGACAAAGCTGTATATTTGCAAGTAATAATCATAACAGGTTGTATGATCACTTGGTGCAGCACATCTAAGAATAATAAATGTACAAATAACAGTTGTATACTTTTATATCACTGTAGATTGGTGTTGCAGTTGGTTGTGTGCATATTGAGTTCAGTTCATTGCTGCAAAGCTGTTTGTGTGACAGTTAGGGATAATTCACTCATCCTGTGTTCTGAAGGTGCATTGGAGTGAGAGTTCAAATCCAAATATATGTAGACATCTCATTTGAGCCATCCGTTTCTTGTGTGTATGTCATACATTGATTTTCTTTATTTGAACTACTTGCCCTTTTTTTCTTTTTTTTTTCTTTTCTGTCTTTGTCTATTTTATTTTGGGGGGGCAGTATTTGCACATTGCAGCAAGTACCACAATCACAGGAATGGAAGAAATGAATGCCAGGTTTTGCTACACTTATCTCATTTGTGAGAAGCATGGCAGGGCACAAACTGGACAACTTGATCCCCCAGGAAACAGATAGCACCCAAAGCCAAAAACAGTAACTGGTTGCATTTAATTCATACTACTGGGTATCACGCAAACCCGCTATATGACATTGCATGGCAGTTAACAGTGAGACAGTAAGACTGATTAGTAAAAAAGGGAACATCATGTAACTGGTCCTGTGGCAGCAGCTGTAAGTAAAGGTATGGAGTACAGATGGTTCTGTGTTCTAGTACAGGGTACGCAACCATTGTTTTACTGTTGTGATATTGCAGTTTATAGCAATAAACTGCAACACAATGAAGGGTTTTCTCAACCTTCTTGTGGCAACAGGTGTAACTGTAGGACTGCCATGCACATGGTGCTGAGTTCGAATACAGTACATTCCATGCACTTTTACTGTTGTTCCACTTCCCATTATAGTCAGTCTCACTTATAACACTTGACATAGTGGAGCTGATATGAGCTATATGTATGAGGGCAGAGACACTAGTATTGTGTCAGTGATTTATGTATATAGCTATGTATTATCACATTTATTATGACATATATTACTGTGGGTATACTATGTACTATATTCCTGTAAATATATTTGTGCTACCTGAACTGACATGGGCCTCATATTTGCATAACACACATACACAACTGCATGTAGATCCAATAACCTTGAAACTGCAACTGCAATTCTGTAATGCCTCACTGCTTGCCACTGCTGCACTCTGCTTACTATCATGCAAAATTGATGTTCTGGGGTGTGCACTGCTGAGCACCATATTTTGCAGTAGTAAGCAGAGTGCAACAGTTTCAGTGTGTGCACTCCCGGTAAAAGCAATAACTGGAATCGGCTGGAAAGAAACAGTCTCAATTGCTCTAGATCTGTGGCAGACATGGCAGGTATTTGTGGGGAAGATGTCAGGTTCAAAGCACAGAGATGGGGTGTCCAGGAGTTCAACATTTTTATTGGACTCCTATTTAAAATGCACAGTGCCAGGCTTTTGCAGGGGGACTATTCTGATTTCCAGTGTAAGTCAGAAGCATGTGATAGTTTAGCCTAGGCTGTAACCAGTGCAACTGGTATCCCACATATTGGCGACAAATGTAGGCATCATAACAATGATCTACAGAGGAGGAAGAGGGATGCTCTTGACTGTTGGATCAGAGAACTTGTGACTGTGGACATCTCACACCTGTGTATCAACTACAGAGTGTAACTGTAGACTTAAAAGGTGAATATAAGCAAGACTGATATTCATAATGGTATGCTGTACTGTTCTGTTTCTTCCACAGATTTTCATGATCATGAGATCAATATCTGATCCCATAGAGCTAGATTGGCAAGGATGAGGGAAGTATGAGGTATGTATGCAGTAGAAGAGTAGTGTTATTGTAGCATTAAAAGTTAAAGATAGCTTTTTAGTATTTTATGGTGTTGTATCAAATTGGCCAAGCATATCTTAACTGTAAAAGGAAGTATGCATGCATTAGTCTGTAGCACAAACCAAGAGTACAATATTAGTCTTTAGTTAAAGGTTGTGGGTTCAAAGTCCACATTTCCCAAATATGTAATACTGTTAAATATTCAATAATATCTAAATTTAAATTAAAACGTCTATACCAGTGGCACAAATGCCATCCTGTAAACTGTAATCTGTATAACTGAAACATGCATATGTGGAATATATGCACACTTCACAGATTACTTGCTGCAATTTGTAGCATACTATGCATCTATTAGGAGGTGGTAGTCTTAAATGTAAACATTAAGATAACCAAGTTAAATAATTGTGTTAATACATTTATGTCACATAAGAACATACTAGTCTTATCTCTTTTTTCTTCTCTCACCCCAACCCTTATCTTTCTTTTTTATTACATTTTTATTTTATTTCCTATTGTTTGTAATAAAATATGTTTGATATTATTTTTTAATTTATTTTTTAATTTTATTTTTATGTTATTTTATTTTATTGTAAAATCAATTTTTATTTTATTTTTTATTTTATTTTTTAATTTTTATAACATGTTGTCAAAATGTGTCCATGTCATCCATGTGTCCCAAATCACTAAACACAGAGGGATAGGCCTGCTCCACAGGATCTACCTGTTGCCCCTCCACTGACTCCAGCACCATTGCCCAGCATGTCTGGGAGACAATTTGTCAGCACTGCCTCTGCTTCCCCTGCACTACTTACCCACTCGGGTAGTCCTGCCTAAAGGCTGACCCAGTGGTTCCCTCCAGGAGTAGTGGCAGATGAGGTAATTTTATCAACCACATTTAGATGCCAGGGATGGTGCATAGGGTTGTGCACCACACTTTTGGTGCATGCCTATGCCAGCTGGAGAGGCTGCTCTGTCTCATTTTACATTTTACAAGAAGGAGGAGAAGGAAACATCAAGCACTCTAGCCAGCAGCTGAGTGAGGTGACAATGATGATGGTCCAGTGGTTGAGGACTCAATTCCCACTGTCACCCAGCATTTGGGATGACCCCACCCTCACCCCAATCATAGTGTCCCCAACATTTTGTGTCCATCACTATCCCTTTCTCTTGTCTTGTTTTGTCAAGTCTGTCTGCAGTTGTATCCTTATCTACCAAACTTACCTGACCCAGATATTCCTAAATCCCTTCCCCAACATTCCTCTCTCTCATAAAAAAAGAAAAATAATGGGCACCTGTCGCAAAAAAAAAATATGGCCCATACATAGCTCTCCATTTCACACATGTCTCCTTGAAACACTTCATTCAGTCCAGTGGGCTATACAACATAATTGTGTTGTGGTCACCCATTTCTCTGGAGAAATTCAGTTAATATTTTCCATATATGTTCACTTTACACTCTTAAGGAAATGGATGGCTATGTATTTTTTCTTAGTTCCTTCCTGCGCATTCCTGCCCTGCTTTTCCTTTGTTCTTCCCATTGCTTTCCCCCATTTCTCCACTGTTCTAGCTACCCATTTCACCTCTTTAAGCTATTTTTGTTTGAAGGTGCACATTGTGCACCAACATGCATCAACGGGGAACAGCGGCAATGTACTTAAATATATTTGAAAGTGTTAGATACACCTGTATTTGAAGCCAGTACCAGCTGGCCCTAACAAGGAATTCATCGGTGCACTAACACATGCTGCCACAGAGTTAGTTAAGTAACAGGTGTATTTCATAGACTCAGTGCTTACTGTCAGTCTATAGCAATGGGGTCTCTTTTATGCACTGCTTACCTACATGCAAACATGTGTGTTGCATATGTGTATGCACTTTGATAACTGTCGTGCAAACCCACTGCTTGCTGCACTATCAAAATGTACATATTATGCTGTATTACTTCTGTTTACTGCCCATTCTCTGTGTATGACATGAAACTGCATGTGCAAACATTGCAAACCGCAGACCCTATACAACAATATGTTACATATTTACAACACATCCATCTGTTGTCACCCACCGAAGCACTGCAACCCTGGTGTCTCAGTACTTTTCCCACACATATATCAACCACAGTACACAATATAATATCAAATGTTGTGTGCTCTGCAATGCACATCAATCTGGTAACATGCAGAACTGCATCCAGAACTATAGCCCATATGGCTAAAAATGCTTATCTGGAAGACTACAGAATGAATCAGCATGGACCATATCCACAGAGACATAGGTGACCTTCAACACACTTTACCCTACCCTTTTTATTTTTGTCAAGTGTAGATCTTGTTTACTGAACCTTGTGGACTTCTTGGATATTGACCCCACAGACCGGGATGATGGATAATAGGATATGCCACCTATGTTGATTTATCCAAGGCCTTTGACAGTATTTCTTGTTCATGTGTCATAGTGAAGATCTCCCATGTGGAAATTAAGCCATAGAGTAGTACAGAAATATGTAAGTGGCTCATTGGAATAATGTACACTCTCAAAGTTGAGGATTGCACCTTCACCAGTGGGCAATTTACATTAGAATACCACAAGGACCTGTGCTGGGCCCTCAACTGTTTGCAAACTACTTCCCTGAAGCACAGGCACTGGTAGATGGCCTGCAGTTTACCAAGTTTGCAGATGACTGGTAACTGGATGCACTAGCATAGAGTCCCTTAGTGATGATAACATATTACTGAAGGGGCTGCCACACACAAATGACTGCTGCCAAAACTCATGGAATGAACCATGAAGTATACAATGGCTCATTATCCTAAATTTGGCAATGAAGTACCCCTGCTAATTATGATATACATAGTACCCCTCTAGCTCAAACACAGTGTTGTGAGACCTGGGAATACATATTGATAGCAATCTCCACTTTCATCACTGTGTGCCCATAGTGGCAACACACACATTCTGCATTGCACACATCATACATATGGACATCACATCCAAGATCAGGGCGGTCATACCTCTGATGTGTTCTACCCTTATCAGACCACTAGTTGAGTACAATGCTCCCTTCTGTCTGCATCTCACCAGACCCATGCAGCAATTGGAAAAAACACAGGGATGTACCTGGGAGACTCCAGACCCTCCAAGCATGACATACATGGAAAGACTGAGATATCTGTCAGTGTACTCAGTATCATGCAGGCTGCTGAGTGGTGACGTAGGCCTGCCCTACAGTACAATCTCAGACCCTACCCTTCTGGACATGCTGCACATCTGCAAATCAAATGGGACAAGGATAACCTGGCCTAGGATTCTCAACCTAGCTTGTAAGATAAACCTAACACACTGGGGAGACAGATATAGCCCCCAACGAATCACAATACTCTGTAATAGGATCCTGTTTCATGTGAATCAGTGATCCTCAAAGACCCTGTCCAAAAGCAACATTGACTACTGGTTGGGTGATTGTAAAGTTACCTCTGCAGTGGTAGCTATCTCCCTTATGGACAGGGCCAGTTGTTGCTGCTCACAAAATTGCTCTGCTAGCAATGATCATCCAGCTATGCTCAATAAGGGTACTTGTGTTTTTACACAGCTAGGTTTATAAACACCTTAGGGCCATTAGTCTAGTTGCCTCCTATGTACGTATGAAGTTATGAGCCTAAGCAGGTCTCCCAAAATTTTGTCTCCCACATAGCCTGCTAATGTCACCTACTGTAAGTTCACCTGCAGTCTTGTAAAAGTCAGACTTGTGCCATGATGCTTGGGTAAAGTACTGTGTTCTGTAGTCTGTGTAGTTAGATAGATAGGGGTTCTGTTCTCACTACAGTCAACTGAGAGTGTGTCTGAGTCTAGCCAGAAGAGCAGATGTATGTATCCTGCAGTTACCACTCCAATCTCATGACTTGACAGTTTTTTGATACTTGTATATGCCTACATACCCATTTTATGCAGGCTTCCCAACCTATTCCCTCCAACATGCACTGCTGGTGTCATCCACTATAAGTTGGCCTGTAGCCATATAAATGGCAGGCTTGTGCCATGGTGCTTGTGTAAAGTATTGCATTCTGTAGTCTATGTACTTAGAGACGGGATCTGTTTTTAATGCACTGAACTGTGTGTGTGTGTGTGTGTGTGTGTGTGTGTGTGTGTGTGTGTGTGTGTGTGTGTGTGTGTGTGTGTGTGTGAGAGCTATTCCTTGACATTACAGAGAACATTTTACACCAGCTTGCGTTACACTGTTATATTCTCCTCAGCAGACACTGCTATCATCAGATTTCTGGATATTCAGTACTCCTACCAGGGCAGGGTCAAAGACTGGCCTGGAGGCTGGGCAGAAGTCACCTCATTCTATACAATAAAGATGACTGATAGAATTGTATAAAGTAAAAACTGTTTTTCCTCATAGTAATACCATGTATTTAATGGAAAATTATATATACATAATTTGGTAGAACAGATTTTTCTTCAAAATAACAGAGGTTTGGTAATCATAGTAGCAGTGTAATACTTTTAGAACATAGCATCGGCAACTACAGAAAAGACATATACAGTAAGCAAGTGTGATTAACTTAATTGAATGTGTTTGTGTGGAACAAAAAGTATTATAATTCTGAATATTTTTGTAATAAAAAACATTAACAATCGAGGCTTGTTGAAACATCATAAAAAGTTGAATGTATACAGATATTCAAAGAATGAACTTGCTAAAGGGAAATAGCTAACACAGGAGACAAAAATTACAAACTATCTTATCAATGAAAGAATATTTTGGTCTGCTGAGAACTGGTTTTCTCTGTATGAGATATGAATGCAGACAAAGAGTGCTTCAATACAGGAAAAGAATGTTTCATCAAGGACAAACTAGATAAAAGTGGCTGTGAAAGGCTTTCTGGTAGACATTTCATAATCTGAGTCAGTTCAGGAAGTGCAGTGTATCTGACAGTGATCTGTGTTATAAAGAAAATGCTATAATCTCATAGTAGTACTTGGCCAGCTTGTTTCAATAAACATTTTAAATACACAAGTAATACAGTTGTAAAGTCAGTCTGTGTACAATTACAGTTACGTGGCTTTTAATCTATCCACATGCATCATGGCATGGTTTGTAGGCCCTGTGTTATCTTACTGAGAAAGTCTTGTGGTCTCTCCAGCTGATACATGTGTCTGGTGAGATACATGAAAAAGAGAGCATTATACTCTATTATTGTTGTGATGAGGTTTGATTACAGTGCTGTCATACAGTCCTAAGATCTCAATATGATGGCATGACTTAGGATGTTCCCAACATAGGTTTTCAACACCAGTGTGGAAACTTAGTGGCCAAAGTTCAGACTGCTATCTACATGTGTTTCCAGTGCTTGCATCACTGGTTTTCTAGATAGCAGGAATGTTGTCAATGCTATTAACATGGAATTCCACTTTTCAGATGGACAACATTATAAACACACATTTCTGTATTTATTTGTAGATTGTGTCTTTGTAACCATTCACTTGTGTGTGTTAGCTCCTCCTGCAGTACGTTATCATCATTGTTGGACTCAGTGATTGCAGACAGTATGCAAGAATCAACAAACTTGGCAAGCCAAAGGTCATATACCTTAGCCTGAACTGTCAAGAAATAGAGTTCAAACCGTGAAGGGCCAAGCACAGATCCCTGGGTTTTGCCAGTGGTGACAGTTCTACTGATACAGGCTGATTCTCCATCTTTCACATTATTTGTTCTGTCAGTGAGCCAACTGGTTACTCATCAACTGCCATAAGGTTTAATCCCCAGCTTACAGTTTTTCTCAATTATACCTGCATGGGGGGTTGCATCAAATCCTTAGGCCAGATCACTATAGGCAATATCCAGGCCTAGGACATGGAATCAATGGGCTGTGATAACATCACAGATCACATATGGTATGACTCAGCACATACACCTTCCTGATACAGTTGAATACACAGTTCAACACACCCTCCGCATGGCTTATGTTCCCATACAAGGGTGTACATCAGCATGCATCCAGCTGAGTTGGGGGTCAACACCTGATGCATGCATGTATATAGATATCCTGACTCTCCTCAACTGTGAGGTAGACCAAAATGTCATCATGGACCTCTTCTACATGTACACTAGTAATATTCCAGGTGTGTGCAACAGACCTGTATGAGTTGTTAATGCTACATCAAGCCTGTTTCAGCTGACAGGCATCCTCAAAGAAGTCATTGAGGGCATGCATGATGACAACAATATCATATTGTGGAATTAGGAAACAAAACCAGATACACAAATGAATGAATGAATAACACACCACCTTTGCAATGCACAGAAGGACAACTCAAAGCCAGCTGTAACGTATCCAAGCTTTATTCCAAAGTTAAGCGTTTTCGTTCTTATTGTTTTCAGAACTTCATCAGAACTAAAATCATTCATTAAAATACTGTTTAAATAACCCATCAAATGTCACATGATATAACAGTCACATGATTAAAAAGAAGAAATAAAATCACACACTCTCAAAGTGCTTCAATTTTAAAATTGAATGAATTGAAACAGTCTAATTTAAACCAGGGTAGCTTGTGGGATTTAACTCAATTTGCACCTCAGTTCACAGTCATCCAAATGTTCATCCATTATCCTACCCTGAATGTCCTTCCTGATTTGTTCAGTAATTAAGAAACCAAAGCTGTGTGTACCTCTCTGTGTCTCTGTGGTGTTTTCTTCCACATCTCAAAAGCATGCTGAGTGTTTCCATCTCAGACTCACCAATGCATGGACCTGTGAGCAGCAGCACAGACTCTACATGGTGCCCTATAGAGTGAAGAATTGTACAGACCAACTGCTTTGGGCATCTACTGTGGTGCACAGTATCCTCATGATAGGAGAACATGGATCACAGACTGCATGCCGTGGCAAAGCTAACTACTGAATGGTGTAAAATATGGCTCTAGGTGATTTGGTCATGTTGAATAATGTTGCCAAAATGGGCATAGGTAGTTTCTGGTGATAAGTGGGTTGAGGACCTGGCCTACTCTGACATACACCAGGGATCCTTGCTAATGGTGGGAGGTGTATATGTGCCTCTATTGACCAGTGTGTGCCCGCCATAAAGCCCAGCAGCCCTAGGTCAATAAGCTACTAGCCTGCCAGTGTCTAGTTGCCCAACCTCGGTTACCTGGCATAGTTCTGTTGAGCAAAAGCTGGACATAAAACTAACCGACCTGCCAAACATGAACTGAGAATTGCTACACTTAATGTAGTTTCACTGATAGGATGCAGCTTGGGATCCAGAGTCTACTACTCAGAAGAGGGACAGGCTAGAAATGGTGTAGGAATTGTGGTGAGAGAGAAGCTTCAGAAGGCAGTGAGGGATATCATCAGAATTAATGACAGACTCATGGCAATGATAGGGCAGTATTCATAATCTCATCCAATGGCCCACAGCAGGGTTGTGATAGTGAAGAAAAGAGTGCATTTAGACAGCAGTTGCAGGACCTACCAGATAAAGCAGGACAACATGAACTGGTGTTGATAATGGGTGACTTGAATGCACATATCTTGACAGACAGAACAGGATATGAGGACTGCCTGGGTCCACATGGGTGGGGCAACAGGAATAAAGAAGGAGAAGCCACTCTAGACTTCTGTCTGGCAAATGGCTTGATAGTAGCCAACACATGGTTCTGAAAGAGACACATTCACAAGATCACATGCAAGAGTAGTCAACATGCGACTCAGGTAGACTTCCTCCTAGTAAGGAAAAGGCACTGGGGTAGAATCCATAATTGCAAAGTTAACCTCAGTGAAACAGTCAGCCCACAGTATAAACCATAAGTTGGCACAATCAGCTGCAAGCAGTGGTCAAAGAAGGCTCTAGGGTCAACAGAGACCAGGCTGAAGACCTGGAAGTTGATTGGGGAAAAGTACAAGAGTTCAAGGAATTACTCAGGGCACTAGCACCCCAAGAAGAGGTGAAAATAAGTGGAGTTGATAAAGAATGTCAGTACCTAAACAAGCATGTGCTAGGACTTCAGAAAAGATTTATGACCGAGCCAAGTATGGAAATAAAGTACCCAAAGAAAGCTGGTGCTTCACAGGTAGAGCCACTAGAGTGATTCCCCGGGGTGAACTCTCTTTTTCACATCCGCTCATCAAGATTTATCTTGAAGAGGGGCAGTAAAGTTCTCTGCTTGACATGTATGGGAAGTCTATTATAGAGCATGGGCAGTCTCTGGGTTATGAACCTGTCCCTCCAGTATGTTCTATTGATTGTGGTAATGAGGTTGAGGTTTTTGGACTGTGTGGTAAGGAGGGATTGGGATTTCTTTAGATGTAGCATTTCTAACAGAGCTGTGTCAGACATGGCTTTGTAAGTCAAACAGAGATCACCTCTTAGTAGATGATATGAGACAGAGAATAACTGGAGTTTTTTTAGTCTGTCCATGTAGGACATGTGTTTAAGGCCTAGGATCCTCTTCATGAGGAACTTTTGTGGCCTTTCCAGCTGTTGCATGTGTCTAGTGAGGTACATGCCAAATGGGGCATTATACTCAATGATTAGCCTAATGAGGGAAGAGTAGAGAGAAAGATGATGACCTCTTTCTTCCTGGATGCAAAACCCTTGGTAATGAGATGTGCCACATAGAAGGACTTTCTGACCACAGTGGCAATGTGGTGGTCGAAGGAGACATCGCTGTCAATCTCTGTCTCCAGATCTCTTATAATGCATTCAGTGTTCAGTGGGCTCCCATGAATGTGGTAATTAGTGGTAACTGAGTTTTCCCAAAGGGGACAACGATGCATTTTTTGGCATTGAGATTAAGGCTATGGTTTTGACACCAGTCATTGATCTCAATGAGGTCTTTCTGTAGGATGTCTGCATCACTTGGGGAGTTAATAATGGCTCCCAGCTTTCAGTCGTCTGCAAACTTGGTCAGCCAGAGTCCCTTTGTGTTGGCCTGGACTTCTGAGAAGTAGATGCTGAACAGGAGAGGACCCATGACGATCCCTGTGGGATTACACTCGTAACTGGTCTGTAGTCTGACTTGGAGTCCGATATTTTTACACTGTGGGTTCTATCTGTGAGCCAATTTGCAACCCACCTAGTGATATAGGGGTTGATGCCTAGTTTGGTGAGTTTATCAATAATTCCTGAGTGGGGAATGGTATCAAAGGCCTTGGCCAGATCGAGGTAGACTGTATGAATTGCCTTGCCCTCATCCGCAGCTCTGGTGACTGACTAAAAGAAGTCAACCAAGTTGAGCAGGCATAATCTACATTTCACAAAACCAAATTGCATGGGATCTAGAGTTTGGAGCTTCCCTATATCTTTATTAATTAGGTCCATGATGATGCGCTCCATAGCCTTACGTATAAGACTCTTCAGGCTAATGGGGCAATAATTCTCAGGGTCTGTAGTCGCTCCCCCTATTTATGGAGTGGGATGACTGTAGCAGTACGCCATTCGGTAGGGACAAAGCATGAGGTGAGGCTGTGATTATACAGACCATACAGCTGTGGTGCTAGTTCAGTTTGTAGTTCATGTAGAACACATTCAGGGATATTGGTGTGTCCCATAGAAGCTGTATTCTTGGCCTTGGACAATGCAGCTTTAACCTGGGCTGCAGTAATGCTGGGTGCCTGGCATTCTTCCGGTATTGTGATTGGTCTTTTGGGGGGGGAGGGGTAAAGTTGGCACTGAATCTGTTGGCCAGTATGTTGGCAATATCTGTTGGCTCAGTATAGGAGGTACCATTGTGCAGTAACTTAGAGCAAACCTGGGTATTGCCATGGAGATTCTTGATATAACTATCGAAGACTTTGTGGTTGTTTTTAGTGTCTGCTACAATTCTGCCTTCATAGCTGGCTTTAGAGGTTTTGATGAGGGATCTCAACTTTTTGTTGAGGCTATTAAGGGACTTTTTCTAGTCTTGGGACTTCAACTTTTTCTACAACAGTTTCTTCCATTTATTGTAGAGTTTATTAATGGCAGGGGACCACCAGATTGGCTTCCTTTTTTTGGAGGAGAACGTCTTGATTCTGTTGTGTATGGCTAGTTCCATGCATTTATGTACATGTTTATACAGTGCATTAGTATATGATGCATGAAATGGTGAAATGCAGAAGTCCAGGAAGTCATCAAAAGCAAGAAGGAGTGCAGGAAGAAGTGGGAGAAAAGACTGACCAGGCTAGGAAGGACTACTGGTTGGCTAACAAAGAAGCTAAGAAATAAGTTGCAATAACAAAGAATAGAGCATCAGAGGCACTCTACCAAATTCTGGAATGTGACTCAATAAGTGGCACAAATAAACTATGTCAGGTTGCAAGGCAAAGACGGAAAGATAAAGTAGTCAGACACCTTTCATAAGGGATGCCAGCAACAACCTGCTCACCAGTCCACAGGACATCAAAGGCAGATGGAAGGAGTATTTCTTGCAGCTTCTGAATGAAGAAAACCCCACAGAAGCTGTACTGCCCCAGAAACAGCCTACAATGAGCGAAGAAGAGAAGCCCACCCTAGAAAAGGAAGAACAGTCTAAGAAAAATGAAGTCAGGGGAAAGCAGCAGGCTCAGATAAGGTCACAGCAGATATGATAAAGATGGTGGGTGAGATAGGGGAGAAATGGTTCCTGAGGGTACTAATAGTGTGGAGAGAGAGGCGTAGCCCAGAGGACTGAAGAAATAGCATATTCATACCCGTGTACAAGAACAAAGGGGACATCCACAACTGTGGGCAGTATTGAGGCATCAAACTCCTATCACATTGCATGAAAGTTCTGAAGAGGGTGACTGATAAATGGATATGCAGAATAATAGAATGTAAGATGGGAGATGAGCTGTTTGGATTCAGATCAGGATGCAGCACAATTGACCTGATGTTTGCAGCAAGACAGATACTTGAGGGATTAGTTTTGAGTCTAACTAGGCATTCCTAAACGTTGAGAAAGCATATGACAAGGTCCCAAGAAAGCTGATCTGGGCAGTACTGTGGTGGTTTGAAGTCCCAGAAACAGTGGTAAATTTTTTCAGGCTATGTACAAGGACCCAATGACTCAAGTATGGACAGTGTTCGTCCTCACAGATGGGTTCCCAGTTTCAGTGGGTATACACCAGGGTTCAGATGTGAGCCCACTGCTGATCATACTGGTGATAGACTACATTACCAAACAGGTTGGAGGAGACAGATCAAGAAAGTTGCTGTATGCAGATGATGTGGCATTATAGGCAGACTCTGAGCAAGAACTTCAGCAAAGAATAGGAGCATGGAATGCAAAACTGAAGGCACATGGGATGAAACTAAGCACAGATAAGACAGTAGAAATGGCAGCAAACTGGGGAAATCAGAAGAAGCTAAGAATAGAGAAGAAGGGAAGATAGTGGAACAGATAAACAGCTTCAAGTATCTGGGAGGGATGGTTGAGGAGAAGGAAAGTCTGAATGAAGAGGTCAAAGCTAGAATCAGAGGGGCTACAGGAAAGTGGCATAGAGTGGCAGGTTTAGTGCATGACAGAAAAATGCCAAAGAAACTGAAAAGTAAGGTGTACAAGACGGTGGTGCAACCAGTACTACTGTATGGTACAGAAACTTGGGCAGTAAAGGCAGAACAGTTGAAGAAGGTAGAGATGATGAGAATGAAGTGCCTGATAAGGGTGGTAGGATGCAAACTGTTGGGACAGATGAAGACATGAGGACATAAGAGCAGAAGCCAAAGTAGCTCCAATCACAGAAAAGATCAAAGAGTACAGATTGCAGTGGTTTGGACACATGCAGAAAAGCAGAAGACAATCTGGTGAGGAAGATTTGGGATAGACAGTAGGAAGGAAAGAGGAAGCAAAGATGTCCAGCAAAGAGGTGGATGGATTGTGTGAAAGAAGATCTGTGAAAGTCAGGCATGAGTGTTGAAGAAGGCAGGAGTGTGGCACTTAATCAAGAGAGTTGGCAACAGTTAACACAATACCCCGACCACATGTAGGAAAAAATGGGAAAGGGGGGGGGGCTGCTGATACACATGCTGTATACAAACAGCTGCCTAAAGGACTACAGATTGTGGGCAATCAATTATTCCAACTGTGATATTAGTATAATACAGACAGTATCTACACATACAAAAACTGTAGCCACAGCCATGACAGCACCTGCATTGACAAGAAACATGGCGGGACTTGTTGAATCAAGAAACAAACATATCACTGAAGTATAATGTGGACACCACACCCTATAATCAGATAGGTCTACTTCTAAATACCATAATTCCACAATACTGATGACCAGAATATCGAGATGAGAATCACAAAACTGAAAATCCCGAACTGCATAAGTATCCCCAAGGCATATAAACACTGGCCTAACATGGGGAATTATGCCCTTTCTCCACTGTAGTGCGATTCCAGAATTGAAATATATAGTTAAGGGGAGTGTGGTGGGTGCAGCCCCCCACATCGTGGGATGTGGGGGTCATAGCCCCCCACCTAGGTGAGTTTTAGATAGTGCAATGCGTTTTGATGTTATGTTGGGCAAGTGTTTACTTTCCCTGGGAATACTTTCGTAGTGTGGGATTTTGAGTTTCGTGATTCTCATCTCAATATTCTTGTCTTTCATATTGGGGAATTACCGGAAATGTGAATAAAAGACTAAGAAACTGACTAAAAAAATGGTAACGAAGGAAAACAGGCTCACGGGTATTTATTAAGCCCTTTTCATTTAGTCAAAATAACTAAACTTCTTCAGATAAACTATACCTTAATAACAGTACATTTGAAAACCTAATCCATAAGTCATGTGTTCTATTATAAACCAATAAAACAACAGCTTATCAATCTACCCCTCCCCTAGACCAGTACTCTAATAAAACATCATAGTTACATATTCTTAAATATCGATTTAAATGTATACATACATGATTACAACCTACATGGTGTTTATAAAACAGTTTAAAAATCATATACATATTGAAATTTGAAGAAAACATATTTAAAGCTAGATATACATAACTGTTGAGCATTGTCTGTGTAACTCAAACTATATGCATAGACCACAATAACAATGAATCCCATTATCTAGCAAGACTTCAAAGTTTCAACAGACACAAAATTGAACATGCATCATTGATACCTGGATAACGATAAGTATTCAGGTGTATTTGCCAATAAAGTTCAAGTTCATCTAACCTTAATAAGTAAGGGCCACTGTTACTATCAGGAACAATTTGGTCGATTACACAAAACTTAAAGAAATGCTCTTTCTCTACCGCAATATGTTTCACAAGTGCGTTATCCATCGTACCCTTATTGATGGCGTAAGTGTGTTCATATACTCATTCTCTAAGTTTCCGTTCTGTCTTACCTACATAGTAGATGGAAAGGCACTGGCATTGGGACAGGCAAACTACCATTTTGGAGTTACAGTTGTATCTTTTGTTAGTTTTACATGTAACCCCTTTGATGTTGAAAGCTCTTCCCACATCCATAAATTTACAATAGAGGCACATTTCATATGTATACATACCCGGATGGTTAGTGGGGTGAATAATTCTCTTTTCTAACAGGCTTTTTAAGTTAAATCCCCTCATAAAAATTAGCTTTGGACATTCGCCAATTTTAGTCAAAATAGAAGTGTCATTCATTACTAAGTTCCAATTTTTATATATGATACTGCTAAGTATAGGAGCATCTGAGCTAAGTGCTATCTGTGTAACACTAGTATTATTCAAAGAAGTTCTGACATTATTAGTCTGTAATTCTTCATGTTTAAGAATAGGTTTATAAACTCCAACCCATCTTTTTGCTTTGGACCTCGCCAACTAAGTTCGATAACAGTGCATTAGAGTAACCACCTGTGTGGGGCTAGTTTCGCAAACTTAGTTATGGCCTATTGAGAGGGTGAATTATTTTTTAAGAATAGCCAAGCACAAGAAAGTATTCACTTTTATACTAGATACCTTGGTGATATTTTATAATACTCAAGGGTGACTTTGAAACGGCCTCCCATTTAGTGAATTACCTTAATGCTACCACCAGTTTTCTACAGTTTATGTTCAGTTTTAGTCAAGAAATCATATCCTACTTAGACATTGAACCCCATAAGGACAGGACTAGGGGTAGTTAAATGTCAAAAATTTATAGGAAAAGTACATACTCAAATCCATTCCTTCATTATTCTATCTGCCACACATTTAATCAGAAACGTTCAGTGGTCAAAGACCAACTTGTCAGGGCAGCTAGAATGGTAACTAATGACGAAGACTTCATCAATGAGTGCGATAATTTCAGAGGTTTGTTCCAAAGGCTTGGTTACCCTAATTTACTGTTATTAAGGTTTAGTTTATCTGAAGAAGTTTGATTATTTTGACTAAACTAAAAGTGCTTAATAAATACCTGTGAGTCTGTTGTCCTTCATTACCATTTGTTATATTGTGGAATTATGCTATTTAGAAGTAGATCCAATCAGATCAATAGGTATGTGACTCATGTCTTGGGGTAGATGGCAAGTGGTACATCCACCAGCATGTGGTCACAGTGCTGACTACTTCCTTGAATGTAACAAAAGTACTGACTATATGAAGGACATGCACATCAGAGGCCATAATACCTTCATGGTTCCCAGCCTTCATCAGACCAATAACTGTGTACAATGCACCCTTATTCATGTTCCTTCCTACACATCTTCCAGTGATGTGTAATTGAAGTGTACCACTTTGTCACAGTGCTCTGTCACACAGCTTATTGGCCATACCTAGGTATTCTTTCTGTGGAATATATATGACTATCTGATGGTGTGGAACACAAAACAAGTTGTTATGCCATATGCATGTGTGCTCCTTGTTCTGTGTATGTACACACTATATACATAAGTGCAAGTATATGTCTATAAATAAATATATATATATATATATATATATATATATATATATATATATATATATATATAGTTCCCCTTTAGAATCTCGAATTGCTGAAAACTCGAACTTCAGATGACCGAACCCAGAAAATCTAATTTTCAGAAACTCGAAATTCTAAAGCGTAGGGAAAAGACATTGCAAAAATGTCTTTACAATGTTAACCCCCCAAACTCCCCTACTTAAATATACCAACTCCGAGATCACACTACAACGGGGATGAGGGAAATCTCCCCTTCCACACTGTATGCAGAAGTGCACAACGGGAGAATTTCTGTTCCTCCGTATAGTGCAGTCACGGAGCTGATATATTTAAGCAGGGAGAGTGCAGGGGGACTCAGCCCCTGCAAACATGCAAGTAAACTTGTTTTTTTTTTTCCTTCTCTTTCCTTCACAATTTTGAGTTACTGAAAACTCAATATTCTGGGCTCGAGCTTATGAATTTCGAGCTTTCAGTAACTCGATCTTGTGAAGGGGAACTATATATATATGGGGAACTATATATATATATATATATATATATATATATATATATATATATATATATATATATATATATATATATATATATATATATATGGCATGCACACAAGGCAACTAGCCTGTATTACCCATACTGTCATATACAGGTATAGCAGTGTCCCTCCTAACACCTCCAGCAGATATTACAGTGACAGGACAGCATGCATGGTTACCCTCATAGAGTGTGTGTGTCATAATAGTTGTTCAAATGTGTTTGCGTGTGTGTGTGTGTGTGTGTGTGTGTGTGTGTGTGTGTGTGTGTGTGTGTGTGTGTGTGTGTGTGTGCAGGCTCACCTCTTATCACTCCACATAACATATGTTATGTCAGAGGTATGGGATTATTGGTGGTATTATTCTGACGTTGTCCTTGATTTTGGTTGGTTCTTTTAATGTTTTCCATGATCATTTACTGTGTCCACATTGCTGGAGACCTCTGCTGAGAGTACACTCATATTCAGATAAATCAGTTTACACAATTTCACAATATGCACCCTACCCCAGTTGTATGTTAGATCTCTGAAAGGTGTCCTCTGCATTATTCATGTAAAGATCCTTATCTCACACAGACATCTTCCCCATTGTTATGTCATCTTGTGTGACAGTCACAGAAAACACATTTTCACTGTACAGTCTATACTGTACCATATAGGTATGAGCTTGGTATTGCTGCTACAGCCACCTTCCACTTACATGCCGTTATCTGTTGTACATGACGTAGTTTCACCTGTTCCTCTTTCCCTATGTATATTCCGACAATACATCTGTGTGTCCCTATTCAATACTCACACTTCCCCTGAGTGATCATTTTACATGGCAATCCATGTCCTGTTACAGATCCATAACACATCTTCAGTACAGAATGCCAAGAACTGGATATCACAATACTATGCACTATAGGTACACTGTCCTGTACTGTGTTTGGACCAGATACATCACATTAATACTGCTCAACTGTCCAGATATTCCCAGGATGTCCAGATGTTTTCCTTTTAAAATATGTGTCTTTCTGCCATATCACTGGGATGATCTCTGGACTGATGTGACTCAATATTACATACATATGAGTGCATACCTCCCAGCTGTCCTGATCCGAGCAGAATGTCCAGTTTTTGTCTCATATTTGTGATCTTTTGCACATGACAGTTTTGTTTTCTGGCAAATCATTGGCATGTCATTGTGAAGTGAAGTCAGAAACTGATGATGTATATTTGAGTTTCAAACTTCACATTCTTCAGAAAGTTCATACTAATGTACAACCTATTATTCTATCAAGTTTCTAAGTTTGGAAGTGCAATATTAAAAATCCATCCCTATTTTTGGGCCTTTGTCCCCTCATTATGCATTTCTTTGTCCACATATCTTACTCAAAGAGAATGGCAGGTATGTTTGAGTTTCTTTCTACTACATTTTCATGAGACATCTATGGCAAATATGTCCTTGTTTATGGTTAAATATCCCTATATTATGTTGGCCTTTGTGGAGATATGTTGCACTAACAGATTCACAGCTATCTGTAAAGCCCTGGTTGTCACTATGGCATTCCGCACAAATCTGTGGACCGTATGTGCTCTGCTTTAAACAGAATTGTATCTGCATTCATTTACATGGTTTCCTGTGTTGCCAGCCATATAACCTAACTTAGGTGTGTCACGCGTCATTAATGTGTATTGCACAGTACCACTCGCTGTGCACAGCCATGCAAGCATGTAAACTCCATGTAGGCTCTGTGCAAAGCCTACAGGGAATTTATTGAATCCTGGAGGAAAAGTTTTTCTACAACAAAATCTAAAATAGTCTGGCCATATTAAATGAACAATAAAGAGTCAGAATAAAGCAATAATCTTGTTTGTAAAGTCAGTGGTCTCAAAATCCAGGATATTTCAATTGTCCCAGACCACATTTAGTCCAAGGAGATGCCATTTAGATATAGCAAAGAAACATGATCTATCTTCAGAAACTAATCAACTTATAGTTTTATCAGCAGATACCAGAGGTTAATCAAGGCTCTTTAAGGAGCTTGCTGAAGTTTGAAAAAGCCATTTCAGTTTCACCTTCCAGTCTTGTCTCTAGTCATAATGTTCTGGGTTCACAATAATAAATACCTCAAAAGTGTACCACCGGTCCTGCTGATATGAATGTTTACTAGCAGTCCAGTGACTGTAATAGAGAGAATATTTTCTGTAAATACTGAGGATATGACCATCTCATAAAAAATAAATAAATAAATAAATTACTTGGCTGCTGAGACTAAACATAAATTAATGTAAGATTTATAATTTTTGAAAACTGCAGTTTTGTAATTTCACATGACTTTCATAGATATAGTATAATGCAGTTATCACATGATATTTGTAATGATACCTTTAACACCTATAATAAGGGGATGGCTATCTTCTGTGGTAAATCAGGATGCCAGAAATAGCTTATGGGGTTAATGTAGTAATTTTAACCTGAAGCATGAAAATATTCTTATTTTTAAGTGCAAGTAGCACCTGCGCACGGCTATTCCTTATTTGCTTAAAACTGAATATTTTTTAAACCAGTATGCAAATGTGATGGACACTTAACAGGTGTATGACTAGTAAAATGTTTGCTGGTGGTGAAGTTGAAATAGGAGATTACTGAGGTCTTCAAAAAAGGGAAAATAGAAAAGGGGAAAGATGAGTTTATTTGCTGGTAAAGGGAGTATCAAGTAAATACTGGAAAGAAGTAGAAGAAGTTATACGCAAAGTCTAAAGATAGGTTATAAGGGAAAGTTCTCAGAGAATGCAGAGGCTAAGTCATAATATAGCTCTCACTCTGCAATTTTTATGGAGGTGTGTGTTTTCATTAAATAGAAGCTTCTCATGTAAGAGCTACTGCCCCCCAAAATAAGGAATTTAATAGGAATCCTGCCATAAATGTTACAATGTTGTGAAAAAGTGGGAACAGAAAGGGTAAAGCTGTGTCAGTAAGCAGATCATGGTCAAATGGGACCCAAGGCAATGCAATGGACCAGCACCCCCCTCCCTGCAGCTATTGTGTTATTCCATTACTGGTCTGTCTCCCCAGCTATCGTAAACAGTGCTCAGAACTGTAGTGCAGACTATTTTCTTCTTTTCTTTTGAAATGAAGGTAGAGATATGGATTTAATTAAAAATATTTAATTTAAATATCCTTTGTTGACCAGGTTAGTCCCATTAGGCTAGTAGCATCTTTTCAGTGGAGACCCTCAGTGGTGTTTATACTACTGGCTGGGGGAGTTTGGCCTGAGCATTGGGGAAATTCCTCCTACTCTTTTCAGTAGCACGGGTGGATGTAAAAAATCTAACAGCACTTACCATTAATGCAGACAGATGGGACGTCAGTTAAATATCTCATTCAAAAGACAAGACACATACCCTCCACTCTTTTAAAGTGGACTGCAGTAGTAGCAATCCGGCTATATGATTTGGGAGTAGAACCCTCAATCTTCTACATCAAAGCCAAGTATACATCCTACTGTGCAACCAACACTGCTTGCAACTTCTATTGAACAAATACTGACAGACATTTGCTAGACAAACCGTTGCACATTGAAAGACACTTAGCATGAGGAACAGTAAACTTATCATCCCTTGAAGCTCACATTCCTGGAAAATGCACCAAAGCTCACATTCCTTGAAAATGCAACTACCCGGTAGTTTTGAAGATCGTTTCCACTAATCAATAAAATAGCTGAACCAATAAAAGGCAAAATCACCCATTTCAGAATAGTTCAATAAACTGTGATGACTAAGCAATCTGGTAGTTAGTGTAGAGGATCAATGCTGTTGTCGCCTGTAGTTAAGGTACAGGGTTTAAGCCTGAGTAAGTTAATTAACTAGCATGCCATCTCTAGTATGGGTATTTTATGTATACACACACACACACACACACACACACACACACACACACACACACACACACACACACACACACACATGCACACACATACCTGCTGAATGTTCCTCTTGGTTTATGGCAGAACTCCCTCTTGGTAGCAGAGCATGAATATAGTATGGTATCAAAGTTCTAAGCAAGCAAATAGCTTAGCAATCACAAAGAGTGTTTGAGAATTCAAATCCAGTATATGCATCATGCATGCACAGTCCAAAGACACAAGTGTATCACTTAAAGGGGAAATGCACGTAATGTGAGTGTATCACTGAAAGAGGAAATGTAATAATTTTTCTTTTAAATTCATTAGGTAATTGCAGCCAGTGAAACCCCCCCCCCCCCGCCAGCCTATGTAACTGCTTGGGTCACTAGATCCAGTTCTGTCAATAAGGGTGGCCAATAAATAACTAGTAAAGAGTAATATTTTAATATGTGGCATAAAATGGGGAATTAGAATATTTGGTATAGCTCTTAGGGTGCTATAGCTAATAAAGTGGGGGATGCTCATTTAGAACTTTAATATGAGACAGAAACTACATGAGATGATCTATTTCAAAGAGAGCTGGATGACTAGAAAGTGGTGTATTAGAAGATACGCCTTTTTTATAACTGGAATGGGACTTATTTGGAAATTAGGCTAACTGCTTTATGGTTTTAAGAGAGGAAAAGAAGATTAGGAAGAGCAGAGCAACAAGGAATGGGTAAATATTTAACATATGCTGGAAGAAACATACAGCAAGTACATAAGGCATAGTGCCTAAAAGGAAGAATAGCCCTTTCTGCTAGATGAAGAGAGTATAAAACAAAGGAAGATGAAGGACTTGGGAAGATGAGAGAAAATTTTAATTCATTAATAGAATGTAGTTGGGCAGTGTGTTTAAGAAGCAGAAGAGGGTTGTTGGACCTATGGTTTTGAAATAGGAGGGGACATAGCAAAATACAAGATCATTAAATTAATTGTGACTATTCTGGTTTAATGCATGCTCAAAACATTTCTAATAGTTTTGGTGGCTTTATTCACCTCGCATGGAAATATGGACTGATGTAGACAGTTAAAGTGCAAGTGACTTGCAGTCCAGAGATAAAAGCTTTTCTACTATCATTACGGTCATAAAACAAGACTGATAGCAAGCATGTTTTGAAGGATGATGAAATTATGGCCAGTGCTAAAAGATGATAGTTTGAGTCTTTTGTATTTCCTTCTTGAGCTTGATGTAAATTTAAGACTGAAAAGTTATGTTAGTAGAAACTGTAAATAGTGTGAAAATCTACAAAACTTAATAGCAATGCATTACAGAATGATAATGCCCCTTGGTGCTGTGAACTAGCTATGAGGAAATATAATTAAAGAGTATCAATGAAATACAACAAGGGGAAACATTTTGATATAAATGGAATTAATGGAGAGCTATAGAGGCACAGATGTCATTGTTTATTATTTGGGAATATTGTGGCTTAAAGTAAGTCACAATAAGTTTACTTATGTCCTGCTATGATGAGTGGAGAGGATATGGTGAGAAAGTAAAATGGCACTGACTGTTGAATATAGCATGCAGAGACAAATTACTATTCAATTTTCTCTCCATTTTGCTTTAGTATCTTCAGCCTAGTTAAGGTAAGGTGAAGAACTGTGGGCAGTCTAAAAGGGAATGCTTCCAAACTGGATGCATAATTTTATACTATACGTTTGCATGCTGTGCAAAATTGTCTCTCGTTGCTTTCTGACAACATTATTTTGAAATATTCTGATGTTGGAAAGCACAGCATTTGCCCTCGACTCCAGTACTCAGGACTGAAGCTTAGCAAGAAAATTACAGTTAGTTGGAAAGGTTAAAACTGTAAGAAAAATAAGATGTGCTCTGATACATGTAGGATCACTGAAAGAACTGAAGTAAAGCATGTGGAATAAAATTTTAGAAAATACCCAGTACAGATTATTCCTATTATAAATAACTTCATTATTAACTGTTTTGTATCTTAGAAAACTGGTTTATAAAAGAACATGCTCAAAAAAAGGAGCAACCATTAGAGAGGCCAGGGTTAAGAGACAGGCTGGGGGATGGAGTATGGAGAGCAGTGTGAGAGGGAAGCTACAGTAAATGGTTGATTTGGTATAGGAATGGAAGCAGGACTAATTAGGGTACTGGAATGGCTTACTATATGCAGTACAAGACAGTAAGACAGAACATGTGAGAAGCTAAAAATAGCAAATGGCATAAACAGGAGAGCTCAGGAAGAGGGTGAAAGTGGTAGCTAGTAAAGTATGTGGGCAGTGTGTGATACCATCTAAATGAGAAGGCTGACCATAGACATTATTGTTACCAATGAGCAGAAGGATTTAGTAGTAGAGGTCTTCTTGTTTACTTTTGAGGCTTAGAGGCAGAAGGGGAGTAATAATAGTAAAAAAGACAAGGGAGAAAACTGATAGTTTCACAGAGTGCTGGTCAGGTGTCAAATTTGCCTCACACTGAGTGTATAATGAAGAGGGTGGAAATGGAAGGAGTAGCTGTGTGTTTACTGTGGAAAACTAACTTGAAAGCCTAAAAAGTATGGAAACTTTGGACAAAAATATCTGATGGCAGTTGGGGAATGCAATAAATACAGGAAAGGGACAGAGTATGGTTTATGAGAAGGTTACTGACTGTAAAAGAAAGGATAGGAAAAGTGTGGAGAGTTCATAGATGATATGGTGGTGAAAAGCTGAGAGGAGGTTAGAAGCTGAGATAGTCTTCATACACCGTGCAATGATACCAAGCTTTTCTAGGAAGCTTTTTAATGCTTCCTGAAAAGCTAAAGATGAGTAACTGGCTGTAAAACAAGAATCTTACAGCAAAGAAGAAAATAATGAAAAAAAGCCAAAGCATATGGGGATTGGATTGATATATATAGATGGAAAAACTCACAGAATATTTATGGTTCGTTTTCTCTAGGCAAACATAATTATAAGCAGATTAAACTGATCCTTAGTGAGATATTGAAGCAGCTGATGTGTAAGAGGTGTCAAGATGTGTCAAGGAAATGTATCTGATCAAATACAAACTTTGTATAAATCTTGTAAAAGTGATCGAGGGAGAAAAGTGCAAAAGCTGAAAGGGTGACAAGAGCAAGTAGTGAAAGGGATTAGGTAGAGATTAAGAAATAAAAGACATAGACGTTTAAAATAAGAATAAGGAAGGCATGACATAGTATACAGGAATATTAGTAAAGCAGCAGTGAGGACTTTGCTTTTGAAAAAGAAAGGTAGAATGAGACAGAAAGGCATTGCAGCAGAGATGCCTGAGGGACAGTCATAAAAAATTTAAGGTAGGCTTGATGAGGGATAGCATAGCTACAGAATGAGGTGGAAGGAAATAGCATCACCTGAAGTATCAGACAGAATGGATAAAGGTAAAATTATTATAAGCAGAGATAGAGGAAAAAATTTACTGAGGATGGTAGTGATTAGATTTAAAAATATCTGGTCAGGAAAAATCAAGTATAGAAAAGAAAGTAACCTGGTTGACAAGTTGCTGAGCATGAACGGAGAAACGGTGGATGTGGTCAAATAACAAGGGGATGAAATTTTAACTTTCCATGAGGAAATATAGCATTTAAGAGTAGGCAGATCTAAATGAGAGTTAATCCTTTGGTAGAGGAATGAGTTACAGAAGATGGAAATGTAGTGCTGTGTGTAGGGGAACCAACTATGAATACAGAAAAGTCAATTAAAGACTGTCGGTCAGATTCAATAAGGGATGCATGGTAGTGTAGTGTTTTGCATTCAATATGTGGTTCTACATGGTATGTACAGCCAGGCAGAGCTGTGCAAATAAAGTAAACACTGTGGCATGCTAATTACAGCATAAACAGCTGAACTCTATGCTAATCCACCAATTCAGGATGAAAGAGCTATTCAACAAGATATAAAGCAGCTGTGTAGACTCAGTGCTGGTTTTCTGTGCAAATTTTAAAACCTATTAGAATACAGCCACGTAAAGGAGTCTACACTGAAACAATGTTAGGGTCTGCTGTTGCTTTAACTCATGTGTATGTGCAACAGGTTGAAGTCTATGCTGCTACTACTGATAGTAAACCAAGGCCAAGAAGGAGAAGAGTTTTCAGACCCTGGTCAACTTATCACAACCTACATGACATGGAAATTGTAGAACACTACAGGGTAGATACAGACACACTACAAGAACTCTGCAGCCACTGTTCTCCTCAAGTCTGAGCCAGGGCAAACTAAGTGGAATGTATCCCAGTGGAGGTAATGGTATGTATAGCAATTAAAATTTTTGTTAAATATACCTTTCAGAGACCAACAGGGGACATCCTGGGGGTGTCACAGGCATCAGGATCCAGGATCCTCCATTAATTTCTGAATGCTATACTTCAACATGCTAGCAATCACATACATTTTCCCCACTCCTGAGGATAGGGCCAGAAATATGCAGGAGTTCTACCCTGTAGCATACTACCCTGAAGTACTGGGTGCCGTATATTGTACACATGTAGAAATTAAGGCACCATCTGGGAACAAGGAAGGCTCTACAGAAATAGAAAGAGCTTCCTCTCTATTAACTTCCGAGTCATGTCTAATGCCAAGGGAATCATCCTTGAATGTGTGAGCTGGCAACCCAGGCAGTTATCATGACTCACATATCTGGCACACCTCCCAACTATATCAGATGTTCACTAGAGGGGATATCCCTCAGGGTCAATTACTGGGGGATGCATGTTATGCACTGGAACCATGGCAGATGATACCCATGAGAAATACACACACACCTGCCAAAATGCCGTAATGTGGCACACACTCAAACCAGAAATATCATAGAGCATGTGTTTGGGTTGCTGAAGTTGTGGTTCTGTTGCCTAGATACATTTGTGGGAGCCCTGCAGTACTTAAATATTCACAATATGTACCATGCCACACAACATCATCCTGAAAAAAACTCTTCAGCAGGATCAACAAGGAGAAGGGGCACATATTCCACCACCAATGGCAAGGTCAACACAATCATATGCAGGTGAGGAGTCAGAGGGGGAAACAAGCAGCTGCTGTAGGTGTAGGCATGCTCAATATGCCCTCACATTGACTAAGAGACAATGAGCAGCACACTCACTCATATCCTAAGGGCCTAAAACCTTCTTCCTACACACATACATATAGTAAATTTGTTACCAGGCAATGCTCACAACCTTTAGCTACCCATGTAATGGCTGTGTACTGCTTGCATCAGACAGAGTCAGCCTTGAACTAAAACTGTTGCAACTGCTAGATTTATAGGACAAGTATTGAATCTGGAGTCTATTGTGTAATAATATGAATGATCGCCATTTCCTGGCATGTTGTTACTTGGTAGTGTAAGCAAGTAAAAGGTGGGTGTTTTGTACAGAAGTGACCTTAACATCTGACAGCAGAGACTCATTTGACTTATACATGTTCATTATTAAGTAGTAGGCCTCAGGCATCAACGATTCACACAGTCATACCTCTCAAAAATAGTGGTGGTCACTGCATGCCTTCAGTTTAGCACCATACGTTTGTACTGGAAAGTCACTACAAAGAAATTAGAAAGTAATGATACATATTTCAGTTTCAGACTTCGCAATGCTCACAAGATCATTAACATTAATGATGGATAAAAAGTTTGATGCTATCAACTGTCTAACTTTCTAAGACCAATATAAATCAAAGGTACAATTACCAATGCAACACCATAAATGCATATTTACTAAGCACTAAGCCAGCTATGCACCCTGAACATCAGACACAAAACCTATGTATCCCTGAATCCAAAAGATAGAAAACAGAGATACGGCACATATATCATCAGTTGCACAGAGTGTTGTGGGAGGGGGGCAGAAAGCCTAGGCTGACACAACAGGTTGGTAAGTGTGTGTAAGTAAGAAAGAGAAGCAAGCAGACATTTGGCTAAAGTAACAAATGGCCAGTGAGACAAAATGTAGCTGTTGTGTGTATGTCAGTATGGGTCCTCCAGGTGAAATTGGTGTGTGTGTGTCTGTATGAGCACAGCCAAGTTCTGTGCTAGCTCTACATCTTGATATGTTGGACAGGTGCAAGCCATCCATGGTAGAGATGGCAGTTCATCATTGTTGTACCTGATCATGAGAAATGACTCTGTCAGGAGTTGAACTAGCATGTCCATACCCTTGGTCAGATGCACTGCAGTTACCTGAACGTGAATGATGCCTGCTGGATGAGTTCTCCCCATGAGGACACCCAGGACCATGTCCCAATGGCCTGCCATGTCAAGGTGTGGACAGCTCAACCACTGACAGAGCAGAAAAAGTACTGTCACTATGAGAGGGTAATTGGGTATGGACACATTGGCTAACAGCAGATTATGTGACTGAACTACACCCAAAAGGATGCCATTCCCCATAACAGACATTGCCTGTTCCAGTGTGTCTTTTATCAGATCCATTAAATCAACCAAACAGTGGAGGCAGTCATGCATGTCAGCCTGTGGCACATCTACAACCTTAAGCATTTCTCTGGAGGACCTATGGGAACATGCCTGTGCCTCCATGACGAAGTTAAGCATACATTAAGTGGCACAGGAAGAGATATCTGGGTCAGGTGGAGGATGGACAGCAGGCCTCCTGTGTGGCACCTCACCCACACTTTGGCTATGTCCAAAGTCAACAGGCACTAAAGTCATAGTAACCATACTTCCCTGATGGATTGTTTCACCCTCCACCTGTCCAATATCTGAGGGCTCACTAGAATGGGTAGGGGTAGGCCTACAGGCTATGTCTGATGGAATTTCCAGGGGTGGTTGTATGTAAACGTCAGTGTCAAATTAAACCTCTGCACCCCCTGACTGTCCCTCTGTTTAGCCACCATCATCACCTGAGTCTGCTGATACTCTGACATCAGGTAGTAGAGGTCCCACACTTCCACTGTCAGGATCACCTGTGATAATAAGCAACAAACACAGGAAAAAAATTAATACCTACACTACTATAGTTTAGTATATGCTAACAAACTAACAGTGGTGCTACTATTGCAAACATCACAGCAATACACACAACAGTCCTGACATCAACATCACACACTAAAATATTTCTTTGAACTGCTCATCAGAACTGACGTAAAAATGTTTGGCTTACAATGTGCAGATGATGGCATGCTCTCTATGCCAGATGGTCAGACAATTAACAGTAACACAGGGGGTTACATTTTTTTGTCCTTTATATGTCCATTAACTATACTTTCAACAATTATTTGGATGTCAAGCGCAACCTAAACCCCATGTGTAATCAATCAGAATGTTTTAACTGTAGCAATCTTCAATCCCACTGAGCCAATTTCTTGTTAAACAGAACTAACATATTGATGTAAAAATGTTACTATGCAACAGTATTTAAGAAATTAGATATGAAAGCCTACCTGGATGCTTGCGTGGAACATACTTGCTGTCCCTGAAATGGTAGCACCAATGTCAAGCAGATGCTGTTCTGCACTTTCCTGGGAGCTATCCGGCTGTTTGTGGTTGGTCTGTAGAAGGAATTCACCCCTGGTACCAATCTGATCACAGGCCACTGCAGCTGCTCTCCTCCATGCAGACAAAATCATGTCAGTGGCCCTATAGTGCACCTGATCATATGTTCTGCTGTGGTAGGCTACTGCATTGACATCTGCAACTAACTGCTGGCAAATTTTCATTCTGACTGGCATATCTCCATCTCCATATCTCCATCTCCTCTCTCAAACAGAAAGGCACCATGTCACCTAAAAGCTTCCAAAAGTATCTGATTCACAGGATCAATGAAGTGTGTTTTTTAGGGATTGAAATGTGACAAGCCTGGGTGCCATAGTCCTAGGTGTTCTAAAAAACAGATGGACAATACACTTAAATATCACATAACTAGAAAATAACTATTCCAAGATAATACAGAAAAGGTAGCATTTCAGTATTACCCACTGGAGAAACATAAAACAGTCATAGAGATCTGAAATATGAATAACAGGCTGGATGCAAAAAAAGGGAAAGTAACAAAAGCAACATATCCTTGTTTGTGCCATAACGGAAATGCAGCTTTGCTTCCCTACCCCAAAAAGAACAGGTAAATGACACATTTTGCAAACAAACCATCATTGAAATGCTAAAAAATGTTATCAAATGAAATGTCCCTAAAACATGTCTCCAGATTTATACAGAACATTCCATGACAAACATGCCCATGCCATCAGTACACTTCTAATTAATGCATACAGATAAATGTATAGCATCTGCTAATATATATATATATATATATATATATATATATATATATATATATATATATATATATTGAACAGATTTTTCTTAATGACATTTCAGCATATGCAGTATATAGCTGAAAAATGTAAGCATACGTTCTAAAGTTCAGTAATCTTATGTGCAGTTATATCCCAAAGTAATAGCCTCTTTTCTGTATTCTCCACATAAGCAATTCTCCTCACCTTCATGTTCCCTAGCTACCTGGTTTTTTTTTTGTAGTGTAGATTCAGGGCTGTCAACATGGTGAAGATACAAATCAGGTGTGAACTCATTAGAAATGTTGAATTCCAAATACTTTGCTCTGTGTCGGTAGTGTAAACATTGTGCAGGCACTCCTTCAGTTTTTATTATTAATGGATTGCAAATGTGAATGATTACTGGTAGGGAGAAGGAAACACAACAGCGATGCAGGCTGCCCTTCCATCCAGTGGGTGTGTCAGGTTAGACTTACAAAGTGTTAGAAGTAATTTTTTCAAGGTTGGAAATGTAAGTATGTAGCACACAATTCACAGATTCTGTTCATTAACATCCAACCCCTTTCAGTTATAGGCAACTGTATATTATATTATTGTCATTTAACATTCTTCCACATTTTACAGACAATGATATAGAATGGTTTGCAGGCTATATGTCTGACATTACTGGTCAGATAAAACAAGAATGAGCAACAAACAGAAAGAGGTAAGACAAAGCTGCATATTTGCAAGCATTACTCATGAATGGTTGTGTTATCACTCAGTGCACTACATCTAAAATTAATACATGTACAAATAACTCGTATATCATTTCATAGTACTGTAGATGACATTGCAGTTGGTTGCATGCAGAATGATTTCAGTTCCCTGCTACAAAGGAGTTTGTGTGCCAAAGAGGGAAAAGGCACCCTTACTGTGTTCTGAAGGTTCGTTGGAGGGAGAGTTCAAATCCAGACCTATGTGTAAATATTTCATGTGAACTAACATTTTCTAGTGTCACAGATTGTTTTTCCTCAGTTTCCTTTTTTTTTTTTAGTTTCATTTTTTGTCCAGTGTTTGCATGGTGCACAGCTTAGTGTAAACAAGGGAAACAGAAAAAAAATGAATCTCAGGTTTGGCTGTGCTTCTCTTGTTTGTGAGATGATCGGCAGTGTGCAAACCCAGATTAGTGGCCCACCAGGAAAGCAGACAGAACATCTGCAGAACACCTGCAGACAGGGCGTCTGTAAAAGTGCAAAGGTAAAAAAACAATACAATGTTGCAATTTTTGCTTTCCATAACTCAACTTCACTTAGCAGTATTGCGCAGCAGTTAGCAAGGTTCCCCAGTCCCTGCAAGCATGACTGAAACAGCCAATAATTGAAAATGGACACATTCAATTAATTCTGTTGGGCACTCTGCAAAAATGCTAAGCTGTATTGCATGGGGTTTAACACAGAGAACTTAAGAATGAGCATGAAATTATGGAAATGTTGTGTAACTAGTCCTGTGCCAGTAGGTGTAACTGTAGGGCTGCAGTATTAGTAGAGGGTGAGCAACCAATTTGCACAGTTGTGACAGTACAGCTTATAACAATGAACTGAAAAATAGACAAGCGTTATTGCAACATTCTTGTGGCAACAGGTGTAAGTGTAGGACTGCCACAGACATGGTCCTGGGTTCCATACAGAATATTTTATCATTTTTACTGTTGCTCCGGTGTGGCGATCCCTAATGGAGAAAAGCCGAATGAAGAAGAAGAAGAAAAAGAACAACAACTGTTGCTCTACTTCCCATTATATCCACTCTCACTTATAACACTTTAAATACTGGAGTTGATATGAATTATATGCATGAGGGATTTCAGATGTATAACTGGGGGTATACTGTCAACTATATTTTTGTAAGTATAATTCTGCTATCTTGACTTGCATTGCCTTCACAACTACATAACACACATACACCACTGGATCTCTATACTAGAACCTTATCAGGTCACACACATGCATGTGTAAAACCTCAAACTGTCACCTGTATTATGAATGATTCCTGAGTATGTCTGAGCAAAGATGGAAGATCAGCACAGTGGAAGAAACAGTTTTGCCCCTTATGCCTAGGTTTGAATCCCACACTTTAAAAATCAATTTTAGCAGTGTATAGAGCCAAAAACAAACGTGTCAGGTCATGACATTTATGGTCCCACTTCATGTCTGCAAACCAAGCTCACCTAACAGTCACCTTCCAATTTTCAATACATATTACATAGCTACATCACCAGACACCCTCAAACTAAATTCAAGTGTAAGATTAACATTCCAGTTTCAAGTATGTATTTCCTCCCTGCTTGATGCTGCTGTGCTCCACTTAACACCACACAAAAGTAGTTGGCATCATTCCTCAGGTTTGCTCACTATCAGTCAACATGATAACTGGAATTAGCAGGAAAGCATCAGTTGCCATTGCTCTAGTTCTGATATTAGACATGTCTGCCATTATAGGAGAAAGGTGCCCAGTTTAAGGTGCAGAGGTGGGGTGTCCAGAAGTCCAGAATATTTATTGGACTCCTGGCAAAGTGCCACAGCCAAAGGCTTCTGTAGGGGGACTATTCTGGCTCCCAGTGCAAGTTTGAGATGTGGAATAGTTTGGCTTAGTCTATATCCAGTGTTACTGTAATCTCATGCACTGGAGAGCAGTGTAGGCATCATTTTAATGACCTACACAGGCACAAAAGGGATAACCTCAACCGTTGGTTGAATGGATTTGAGACTGTGGACATCCCACATCTGTGTAAGTATGATCATAAGACAGTACTTGTAACTGTTAGAAAGCCAAATATAGGCAAGAATAGTATGCATAATGCTCTTCTGTTCTTTTCTGTTCTTTCCCCAACTAATACCAAACGTGAGTTCAAAAGACAGGCTCATGTTACTCAAATATGTGCTAAGTATGCAGCACAAGAGAAGTTTTACTGTAGCTTTAAAAGTTAAAAATAGATTTTGGGTGTTTTTATACTAATGCATATCCTAACTGTAAAAAAAAGGTATGCACAAATCAGCTTTAGGGGTCAAATATTAGGCTATAGTCAGAGCTTGTGGATTCAAATACCAGGAATCACAAATATACAACACTGCACTTCTTTAATAATATTTACATTAAATTAAACTCTATACAAGTGGCACAAATGCCCTGCTGTTAACTGTAATCTGTATAACTGGAATACACACATGCACAATATATGCACATTTCAAAAATTACTGCCAGCAGTCTGTAGTTACAGTGTGTATTTGTTAGGATGCATACCTAAATGTCATACTTCAGATAAAATAGTTGTATAACTATGTTAATGCATAGTATGTCACATATGATGGTACTAATTTTATCTCATTTTTTTTTCTCTCATCCCATCTCTTATAATGTTTTTTTTTTATTTTCTATTATGCTTTGTCAAAATGTCTACATGTTATCCATCTGTACCACATCTGTAAATGCTTCACAGCACAGCGAGGTAAACCAGACCCAGTGGATCAGCCTGGTCCATCTCCACCTGCTCCAGCATCGATGCCCAGCACATCTGAGACCCAACATGGCAGCACTGCCTCTGCTGCCCCTGCAGTACCTGCACTCTCAGGTAGTACTACACTAGCAGCTGGTGCAGTGGTGTGTTCCAGGAGCAGTGGCAGAGGTGGGGATTTCATCATCAACCAGGAGATGCCAGGGTTGGCGTGTAGGGTCATGCACTGCACCATTGGTGTATGCCTATGGCAGATGGAGAGTCTGCTCTCTCTCAAGGTCCATAGGAGTAGAAGACATCAAACACTCTAGCCAGCAGCAGAGTAAGGAGTAAGTGATGACATTCTAGTGGATGTGGACTCGATTCTCACGGTCTCCAAGTTTGACGGGCATGAGCTTGTGTTGTCCCTTCCCTCATCCCAATGATGGTGTCCCCCAGCTTTATGTGTCCCGCACCATCCCTGTATTTTGTCCTGTTTGTCTTGTTTGTTTGCATTTGTTTCCTCAGCTACGCAACATATCTGATCCAGACATACCTGTGTCCCTTACCCAGCATTCCTGTCTTAGTGACTTTAAAAAATAATTGGGGACCAGTCCTATAAAATATATTGTCACATACACAGCTCTCCATTTCACATATGTGTCTTCTTGACACACTTGATTTGGTCCAATTGGCTATCCAACATGATTATTATCAGTTTTCATGGCTGAAGAAATGGATATCTATGGTTCTTTCCTACCTCCCTCCTGCACATTCCTGTATTGCTTTCCCTTTGACCCCCCTTGCTCCCCATTTCACCACTTTCCTGTGTACCCCATTTTAACACCTATTATCTGGTCTAAAAATAGAATTACACACAACACACATAAGTAGCAGAAAAAGCAATGGATCCCTTCACTTTTTTGCCTGTATGCTTGCGTGAAGTTTGGCATCATGCACCAATGCCAAGCAATGGTGAGCAGCCGTACAAATCTGCAGCTACCTCCATGCAATGCCACTTAAACCAGCTGAGCTATGCCAACCCACAGCAACACAAGTACAAAGAATTGATGTCATTGCATTATCACTATTAATTAGATTCACCTGGATTTAAACCAATTATCATCTGGACTCAAAAAGAAATGTATCAGTGCATTTACACCTGCTGCCACAGAGTCAGCTAAGCAGCAGGTGTGTTTCATACACTCAGAACTAACTCTCAGACTTTTAACAATGTGGCTCATGTTTACATACTGCTTAACTATGCACAAACAAGGAAAATAATGGAAATATGTACCTCACATGCGCAAACACTTTGCCAACAGTTGCTCAAACATTCTGCTCACTGCTGCACTATGCAAAGAAAAAATTTTAGCATGTATTAGTGCTGTTTACTGTCCATTTTACTCCTTAAGCCATGAAACTACATGTGGAAACCTAATAAACTGAAAAATATACTACATGTTTACAGTGCAGCCATGTAATGCCTCCCCCCATGCACTGCAACCCTGGTGTCTCCAGTACTGCTTCACAAATATATCTACTACACTACATAAATAAATATCAAATATGTGACATGCAATTCATATCAATCTGGTAACATGCAGAACTAGAACTATCTTCACAGATGAACATGCATACACATCAATCAAATGACCCTGGGAGCTATTGACCTATAAGCTTAACCAGCCTTCTCTGCAAGGGTATGGAAAGATTCATCTATGACCTTATCCACAGAGACATAGGTGACCTACAACACTCTTGACCCCACCCATATTGGTTCTATCAAGGGTAGATCTTGCTTACTAAACCTAGCTTACATCTTTAATAATGTCCCTAAAGCCCTGGATGAGGGACTACAGGACATATTGTCTAGCTTGATTTAGTCAAGCCCTTTAACACAATTCTCCATTCAGGTATTATAGAGAAAATCTCCCATCTGGGGATTAACCCATACATTACTAGATGAGTAGCCAACTGGCTCACATGGAGAATGCCCAGTGTCAAGGTAGGGGAATCCACCTCCACCAGTAGACCAGTTACCAGTGGAGTACCACAAGGATCTGTGCTGGGCCCTCTACCATTTGGAAACTATTTCTCTGAAGTAAAGGTGAAGGTAGATGGCCTGTGGCTTAGCAAGTTTGCAGAGGACTGTGAAATGGGTGCAATCATGTAGAGTCCTCCAACAATGTGAACATGTTACAGAAAAGCCTGACACAGACAAATGATTAGTGCCAAGTTCATGGACTGAAACTTAATGCAAGAAAATTCCTCATTGTCCCCTTTGGCAAAAAAGTATTCCTGCTAATTATGTTATACATAGCAGCCCTCTTAGCTCAAGCTCAGCGGTGTGAGACTTGGGGACACAGCTTGAGAGCAATCTAAACTTCAATCACTATATGTCCATAGTGATAAAACACATTCTACATTTCCCACATCATAACTAAGGGCATTGCATCCAAGACCAGGGAGATCATAGCTTTGCTGTCAACCCTTACCAGAACACTAATTGAGTACAATGCACCATTTTCTATGTACATCAACAGACACTTGCAGCAACTGGAGAGACCACAGAGGCTTCTGAACAAGAGAATCCAGGGTCTCCAAAACATGACATACATGAAAAATCTGAAAGCCCTGTCACTGTATTCAGTTTCATATAGGCTGCTGAGATGAGACCTGGACCTGGCCTACAGAGCAGTCTTAGACCCTGCCCTAACTTAAATGCTGGACATCCACAAATCAAATGGGACAAGAATAACTTGCTCCATGGATCTCAACTTAGCCTGTGACATAAACAGAACATGCTGGACAGGCAGATATATCTCCCAGTGACTGATGCTCCTCTGTAAAATGCTCCCACTGCATGTGAAGCAATGTTCTCAATGACCCTATTCAAGTGCAAATTTGACAACTGGATGGATAATTATAAATTCACCCTAGTGGTGGCATCTATATCCCTCATGGACAGCGCCAATTGGTGTTGATCACAAAAATCAGTCTGCTAACAATGAACATCTAACTATGCTCAATAAGGGTACTTGGGTTTTTATGTAGCTAGACTTGTAAAGGTCCTAGGACCATTAGCCTAATAACCTCCTAGGAACCTACGAAGCTATAAACCTGTGCAGTCCATCCATCATCTTCTGTTCTGCATACATTGCTGATGTCATCCACTATAAGTTGGCCGTCAGCCTTGTAAAAGTCAGACCAGTTCCATGGTGCTTGCATAAATTACTGAGTTCTGTTTTCTGAGTACTTAGATAGATAGGGCTTCTGTTCTCACTGCAGTCAATTGTGTGTGTGTATGTGTAAATACAAAGTTCTGTAGTTTGTGTACCTAAGATAGGTTGGGGTTCTACTCTCACTACAGTCACCGGGTATGTGTGCAGCTGCTTGACATTACAGAAAGCCTTTTACACCAGCATGTAGGACACATATTGTCATATTCTCCTCACCAGACACTGCGGATGTCATCAGTTATATCTGATTTGTGGAAGTGCACTATTCCCACAAGGGCAGGGTGACAGAGTTGCCTGGAGGCCAGGCATAAGTCACCTCATCCTATACAATGCAGATAACAGTGACATGGCTTTCAGTATATCCACAAACATAATGGCATGGTTTGTAGGCCATGTGTTTTCTTGGTGAGAAAACCCTTTAGTCTCTGCAGCTGCTGCATGTGTCTAGTGAGGTACAGCATTATACTCTGTATTAGTGTTCTGATGAGCTTCAAGTACAGTGCTGTAATATAATCCTCAAATCTGAATATGATGTTGTGACTTATGATGTGCACAACATAGACTTTCAATACCAGCATGGACACTTGGTGGTCAAAGTTCATATTACTATGTATGTGTGTTTCCAATGCTTGCATCACTGGGTTTCAGCACAGTAGGACTGTTGTCAATATTTTTGCAGTTATTTGTAGACCGTGTTGCTTTGTCACCAATGATTTGTCTGTGTTAGCCCCTACATGCATCTGTCTGAGTCGGGAGGGGGATAGCACCCAATGCATGCATGCATAAAAACATCTTGACTCTCCTCATCTGTCAATTAGACCAACATGTCTTCATGGGCCTTTTCTACATGGACAATATTAATATCACAGCTGTGTGCAACAGACCTGCATGAGTTGTTAATGCTACATCATGTCTATTACATCTGTTAGATGTCCTGAAAGAGATCATTAAGGGCATGTATGATGTCAACAATGTCTTCTTTTTGAATTTGACAAGTCCAAGACATTTGACACAAATCCACACTGAAGTAGTCGCTCAACAATGTCAGATGTGGACATAAACACCTATATCACCAAGTGGGTAGATCACTGTATTACATACATGGCATCTAACTATGTTGAAATGTGTGAAGTGACCTATATCACAAGTCCAGTGATCAGGTCTGCACATCAGGGTTGTCTGCTACACTCTTTCCTGTCCATTATTTAAGTGACAGACATCACAGATGACATACACATCCTGTGTCCAAACAGCTGTCTGAAGGCACTTAGGAAGGATGACTAGTACTCCAACCACAATATACTCAATTTATTGATCCACAACACAAATATTCCAAGCACGAAGAGAAAATACATAAATGCTCTAAATCCAAATATGTTTTTGTCATGAAACAGACTTCATCAAATACAAACCATAATTAAGAAACAGATTTTAAATGCACTATGTAGTTAAACAGACACCAATCAACAACAGCAATACATAAAACAATTAACTCAATGCCCTTGAATGCATACTTAAAAACACAATCCTCAACTAATATTCAATAATGCAAAGTTATAAATGTATGTATACATTTAAAACCTATGTATTTCATGTGCAGTGAATCATATACAGATAATGTATATAAAAAATGTATGTATATAAAAAAACAATCTTAAAAACTTAAACTAAAATGTTAATATTGCAAGGTTCTCAAACTCCATCTAATGGACAAAGTGAATACTACACCTCAAAGTTTGGCAGGTTTGTGTTATTATGTATTAGGTGAGGATTGTGTTTTTAAGTATGAATTCCAGCACATTGAGTTAATTGTTTTATTTATTGCTGTTTTTGATTGATGTCAGCTTAATTACATAGGGTATTTAAAATCTGTTTCTAAATTATGGTTTGCATCTGATAAAGTCTGTTTCATGATGAAAACGTTTTTGGATTTAGAGCGCTTATGTATTTTCTCTTTGTGCTTGGAACATTTGTGTTGTGGATCAATAAATTGTGAGTATTGTAAATGGAGTACTAGTCATCCTTCCTAAGTGCTTTTTTCTTGGTTTTGGCAGCTGTCTGAAGGGCTACAGATTGCAGGCAATCATAGACTCCAACTGTGATAATAGTATAACACAGACAGTATCAACACCCACCCAAGATTGCTGCCACAGATATGACAACACCTGCAATGACACAAAAACACGGGGAGATTTGTTATGTTAAGAAAATAAACACACAACCCAAGTATAATGTAGACATCACACCGTATAATCAGATGAGTAAGTATGTGACCTGTGTCCTGAGGTGGATGGTAAGTGGAACATCCACCAGCATGAGGGCACAGTGCTGACTACTTCCTTGAATGTAACACAACTGCTTAATATGTTACACCAGATGAATGTGTGCTACCTGTACCAGTGATGCATACATTACATACATAGCTGTTTGACAGCATTACTGGCATGGGTAATATTCGTGACAGTGTGGATTGTGCCATAGATGTCTGCCATGCTCACCAGTCACCCAGCCTGTATTGATCATAATATCAAATACAGGTATAGCAGTGTCCCTCCTAACACCTCCAGAAGATGTTACAGTACCTGGACAGTGTGCATGATTACTCTCAAGTAGTGCAGACATGTCATAATAGTTGTATGAGTGTGTTTGTACAGAATCATCTCTGGTCACTCTAAATCACATATGTTATGTCAGAGACACGGGGTTACTGGTGGTATTATTCTGATATTGTCCATGATTGTGCTTGTGTCTTTTATTGTTGTCCATGAGGCTTTACTTGCGTCCCACTTGCTGGAGACCTCTGCTAAGATTACACTTGTATTCAGGCAAATCAGTTTGCACAGCTTCACAATATGCAGCCTACCCTAATTGTATATCACATCCCTGATAGAGGTCCTCTGCATTGTTCATGTAAGGATGCTTAGCTCACACAGACATTCCCTATTGTTATGTCACCTTGTGTGACAGTCACATAATACACATTTTTACTGTGCAGTCACTACTAGACCATATTGATATATGATTGGTGTTGCTGGTACAACTGACTTCCATTGACATGCCCTGATCTGCTGTACATTAGGTTGTTTCACCTGCCCACTTTGCTGTAATTATTGTAAAACTGTATCCTGTAAAACTGTTATTATTTGTATTGGAGCTTTTCTCCTCAAGTCTCCACTGAAAATGGGCCTGTGCCCAGCTGGACCAACCTGGTTAACAAATGTGAAATAAATAAAATAAAATAAAACATGCTAGTCCATTTACCCTTACAGATCATTTACACAACCTTGGTATGGAATGCTAGGAATGAGTTTTTGCAATACTCTGCACTGTATACACTGTCCTGTACTGTGCTTGGACCATATACATAACTATCATACTTCTCAGCTGTCCAGATTTTCACAGTTTCCAGATTTTTGTGTTATATACCTTTTGGTGTGTTTCTTATAAACACTGTGGTTTTCTGCCATATCACTGGTATGATCTTAGGACTGATGCCATGCAATATTTACATGCATTTGAGTTTCAGACTGACATCCTTCAGAAAATATATCTTCACACAAATGTTTTTATTCTAGCACATTTCTATGTTTAAAAGAGTAAATATGTAAAATCTTTCCCTATTTCTGGTATATTGTCCCCCCATTATGTTGTGTTTTGTCCAGATTTGTGTGTTAAGAGATTGAGAACTATGAAAAATATATGTTAACCCCTGGTGATTATTGTGGCTAATGTGCTACGCTCTGACATAAGCAGGTTTGCTATCTGCATTGTGTTACAAGGTTTCCTGGCTGGCAATACTGTTGTCATCTATGAAACCACACTTATTTATATTTTAGCACTGGGCAGCATGTATATGAAATTACTGCTGCTGCTCATCGCACATCATCATGCACACATGTAAACTCTGTGTAGGCTTCATGCAAAGTCTACAAGGAGTTTGTTGAATCCCAGTGATAGACTTCTTTTACTTTAGAAAATGTGCTTTAATTCATATTCTCTTATTCTGTCAATGTTTCATGTTAATAGTGCTAATATTTTAAATGTGTCCCTCATTGTCCCTAGTCATTTGCTGATTTCTCCATCATTTTGTTATTCCCCCCTTATTCATTAACAGCTATGCAGAGAATTGCAGATCAGTTATCCAGGTATGGTTATCACCATCTCATGCCTGTTCTTGTATTTTTTCTTGTTAACTGCAGAAGTACACTTAAAAAGAATGAAGTGAAATCTAGTGGTGTAGAGAAATATTATGGCTCACAGTCTACACTGTCATTTTTCACAGTATGTGCTTCACAGTGTGAAGTACATATGGCCATGGAAATTAAGTGCCGTGTAGAGGCACACACTCCCATACTAACCAAGTAAATGCTGAAATACTGAGGTATACTAATTATAGTATAAGCAGCTGAAATGCATGCAAATCAACCAATCCAACATGGTGCTGGGATAATGGTTAAAGTGTTTGCCTGAAAGACATAAGATCCAGGGTTTGATTCTCACATGGGGTAATTGACTAGGCTTAAAATGTCTCATGAGGACAGTTTGCCTAGTACTAATCTATGGAGCTATTCAATAAGCTATGAAGCATCTGTGTAGACTCTGTGCTTTTTTGTCCTTCTTATTCCAAAACTTTTGGAATACAGCCACTGAAAGGAGTATACATGGGCAGAACCATGTCAACTGCTGCATTTAAAAGGTATGTCTTGAACCTAGAGTGCATTCTATAATAATAGGAATGAGTTGCATATCCTTCTATCAAACTAATAGAGCAAGGTTTACAATAAAATGGGCAATCTAACTTGTTGAGATTTCCATTAGTCTGAAATGGCCCATTTGATAGAAACGAAAGAATGAATAATGAAATGTAGAAAGCCACAACAGCGAATGCAATACAGCGTTCGCTGTTGTGACTTTCTACATTTTCATGTAGATCGCACTATAATGGGAGTCAGGAAATGTTCCCTTTCTCTCACTGTAATGCGATCTTGGAGTTTGTATATATAAGTAGCAGGGAGTGTGGGGGTGCAGCCCCCCACATTGGGGGTGCAGGGGGCTTGCTCCCCTGCAAAAAATGTTTCTTACTGTGTGTTGCACAGTAATTCCATTTGCGGAAATGTGGTGAATGCTCAAATTGTGTTGAATTTGAACATTCACCACTTCCGCATTTGATTTTTTCTTGTTTACTGAAGTAGATTTTCATTTCTACAGTTCATAAAAATGATAATTTGCTTGCAGTGCAAATGATAAAATCATAATAAACCTAGAGCAACATATCCTTGTTTGTGCCATAGGTCCATAGGTTCATAGGTATGTACTAGGCTAATGGCCTTGTAACCTTTACAAGCCTAGCTTAAAAAAATTGCCCAGGCACCGTGCCACCCGATGATAGTTCACAGTACCCTTATCCAATAGGCCAATTGGAGTGATTCCTGCGGTGAACTTTCTGTTACCCATCCACTCGTCAAGATTTCTCTTGAAGAGGACCAGCAAGGTGCACTGCCTGACATGAATGGGAAGCTGATTCCAGAGTATGGGCTGTCTTTGGGAGATGAACGTGTCCCTCCAGCATGTTCTGTTAATTGTGGTAATGAGGTTCTGATTTCTGGAGCATGTGGTGTGGGGGTATTGGGATTTCTTTAGGTGTAGCATTTCAAGTAGGGCTGGAATGGACATGGCTTTGTAAGTCAAGCAGAGATCACCTCCATGTAGATAATAAGAGACTGAGAACAGCTGAGGTTTCTTAAATCTGTCCATGTAGGACATGTGTTTCAGGCCTAGGATCCTTTTAGTGAGGTACTTTTGTGGCCTCTCCAGCTGTTGTAGGTGTCTGGTCAGGTACATGCCAAACAGGGTGTTATATGGTCTAATGAGGGATGGCCTCTTTATTGCTGAATGCAAAACCTTTGGTTATAAGATGTACCACACAGAAGGACTTTCTAACAGTGGCAATGTGGTGGTCGAAGATGAGGTGGCTGTCGACCTGGGTGCCCAGATCTCTTATGGCCCCTTCAGTTTTCAGTGGGGTTCACATCAACGTGGTAATTCATGGGAACTGAGTTTTTTCCAAAGGGGATGGTAACGCATTTTTTGGCACTAAGCTTCAGGCCATGGTTCAGACACCAGTCACTGGTCTCAGAGAAGCCCTTTTGTAGGATGTCTGCATCACTTGTTGATTTGATAATGACTCCTAGCTTGCAGTCATCAGCTAACTTGGTCAACCAGCATCCTTTTGTGTTGACCTGGACTTCTGAGAAGTAGATACCAAACAGGAATGGCCCAAGACAGAGCCCTGTGGGACTGCACTTGTGACTGCTCAACAGTCTGACTTGGAATCCACAACTTTCACTCTCTGAGTCCTGTCTGTGAGCCAGTTTGCAACTCACCTAGTGATGTAAGGATTGATGTCTAGTTTGGTGAGTTTATCAATAACACCTCAGTGGGGAATGGTATTGAAGTTCTTGGTTAGGTCAAGGTAGGCTGTATGCATTGCCTTACCCTCATCCACAGACTTGCTGACTGCCTTGAAGAAATCAGCCAGGTTCAGCAGGCAGGATCTCCCCTTGACAAAGCCAAACTATGGAGTGAAGAGTTTGGAGATTGCCTATATCTTTGTTAAGCAGGTCCATAACAGTGATTTACCTATGCCCCCCCCAAAAGAACAGGAAAATGACACAATTTGCTAAGAAACCCTCTTTGAAATGCTAATAGTTCTGTCAAAGGAACTGTCCCTGAAATATTTGTACATATTTGTCACACAGCATTCCATTGCCATATATTATCAGTCATGTATACCTCTGACATGGCTTGGCAAACATGCTCATGTCATCAGTATACTTCTAACTAATGCATACAGATAAAAGTTCAAAAGCCTATGCTTCAGATATTTTCAAATACATTCCAACATATGCTCTACCTTCTGAAGTGCAGGACTTCTCTGTACAGATTTATCCTGAAGAAATAGTGTTATGTACAGTCTTTCCAACATGTCTTCACCATCAGTTTGCATAGCTACATTGTTGCCTTTCTATGGTGTAGACTCAGGGCTGGCAACATGGTGAAGATACAGATGAAGTGTGACCTCATTAGAATTGCTAAATCCCAAAAGATTGAATCCATGTAGGGATGTAAACATAATGCAGGCACTCCCTCAGTGTTTGATTTTAATGGATTGCAACTGTGACAGATTAGTGTTTGGGACAATTAAAATGCAACAGCACTGCAGGCTGCCTTACTTCCAGTGGGTGTGTCAGGTCACATCTACAAAGTGTTAGATGTAAGGTTGGAAATGTAAGTAAGCAACACACCAGTCACAGGTAGTGTTTCTTCACAGCCAGCTTGCCCTTAATTTTTTGGCAACTGCGTATGATATTATTTCCACTTAATATCCTCACACATTTTAAGGCCAATGATATATAATGGCTTACACACTGCATGTCTCATATTTCTGGTCATATACATGAAGAATTGCCAACAAACACAGAATTGTAAGACAGAGCTGTATATTTGCAAGCAATAATCATGACAAGTTGTGTGGTCGCTAAGTGCACTATATCCAGAACTACTAAATGTACAAATACTACTTGTATGGTTTAATACCACTGTAGATGCTGTTAAAATTGGCTGTTTGCATATTAATTTAAGTTCAATGCTGCAAAGCTGTTTGTGTGGCAAAGAGGGATAAGGCACTCATCCTGTGTTCTGAAGGTGCATTGGAGTGAGAGCTGAAATCCAGACCTACGTAGTAATATCTCACGTGTACTAACAATTTCTAGTGTGTATGTTATAAACCGCTTTTCCTCATTTCAACTGCCTTTCCTTTTTTTAAAATTGGACAGGGTTTGCATGATGCACTGCTTAGCATAAACAGCGGGGGTGGAGAAAAATGAATGTAGGGTTTGGCTGTGCTTATCTCATTTGCGCAAAGTGCATCAGTGCATAAACTGGACAATTGGCCCACCCAGGAAGCAGGCATGACCCATACAGCTAAAAATAGAAACTGGATCTATTCATTTAATACTATTGGGTATCATGCAAACCCATTAAGAGATGTTGCATTGCAGTTAAAAGCAGGCACTTAAGAATGATTAGTAAAATAGGGAATGTCATGTAACTAGTCCTGTGGCAGCAGATGTTAAGTGCAGTGTGAAGAACAGATGGTCCTATATTCTAGTACAGGGTGTGCAGCCTTTGTTTTACTATTCTGACATTGCAGTTTATAGCAATGAACTGCAACATAGACAAGTGTTTTCTCAACCTTCTTTTGTCAACAGGAGTAAGTGTAGGACTGCCATACAAAATACAGAATATTCCATGCACTTTTTCTGCTGTTCCACTTCCCCTTATAGTTACTCTCACTTTTAACACTTGACATGGTGTAGTTGATATTAATTATATTTATGATAGCTGAGGCACTAGTATGGTGTCAGTTATGCATTCATTTATCTATGTATTATCATATTTATTCTCAAATGTATGACTGTTGGTATATTGTGTGCTATATTCCTGTAACTAATATTTCTGCTATCCGGACTGCCATAGCCTTCACATTTGTCTAACACACATAAAAAAACTGCCTGTACATCCAATAACTTTGAATTTGCTTTGCTTGCTACTGCTGCTGTCTGCTTCCCATCACACAAACACAGTGCTTGGAAGGGGTTCCTATCACGTAGTCAAACTTTTACAAGTTCAAACCATATATGGTCGAGACCATATGTTCAAATTTGTAAAAGTTTGAGTGTTTGAAAAGAAATCTCCGTAAGCAGAGCTTTCCATTCACCTCAATATGATGCGATCTCAGAGTTGGTATATTTAAGTAGCGGGGGTACAGGGGTGGTTTTGTGCATTGTGTTGTTATTTTTTTTTTAGATAATCGAAGTTCTGTAACTTCGAGCATAATGGTTTGACCATTAGGTGTTCCAAGTTAAGGAACTTCAACTATCTAATATAGACCCCTTGAAGGTGTGCAATGGGACATCACACAACTGTGTAAGTATCAACTACAGAAAGTACTAGTAAGACTTGAAAGCTGAATATAGGCAAGGCTGGTATTCATAATGGTATTCTGTTCTGCTCATTTTTTTCTACAGCTGCCATGGACTGGGAGGTCAAAGCAAAAACCCATGGGGCACAATTGGCAAGGATGAGGGATGCATGTGGTATGTATGCAGCACAGGAGTAGTGTTATTGTAGCATTAAAAGTTAAAGATATATTTATTTTTGGCATTTTATAGAGTTGTATCAAATTGGGCATGCATATCTCAACTGTAAAAGCAAGTATGCATGCATTAGTCTGTAGCACAAACCAAGAGTAGAGTATTAGACTTTAGTCAGAGATTGTGGGTTCAAAGACCACACTTCCCAACTATACAATACTGTTAATTCTTCAATTATGTGTAACTTAAAGGTTTAAGGTAAAAGCTCTACACCAGTGTCATACATACTGTGCTGTAAACTGGAATCCGTATAACTGGAACATGCATATGTGCAATACATGCACATGTCAAGGAGTACTTGCTACAATCTGTAGTAAAGTGTGAATCTGTTAGGAGCTGGTAGTCTTAAAAGTAAAAGTTCTCTGTTAGGCGGTTGTAGTCTTTAATGTAAAGGTTAAGATAATAGAGTCATCACATATGTAGGTACTAATCTTATCTCTTTTTTTCCCTCTCACCCTAACCCTTATCTCTCTTTTTAGTTTATGTTATGTTACTTTATTTTATTTTTTTGTTGTATTTTATTATGTGTCATCAAAATGTGTGCATCTCTTTCATGTGTACCACATCACTAAATTCTCATAGCACAGCAGGGTAGGCCTACCCCTCAGGATCCACCTGTCCCCCCACCAGCTCCAGCACCATTGCCCAGCATGTCTGGGAGCCAGTCTGGTAGCACCACCTCTGCTGTTCCTGCACCACCTGCCCCTTTACATAGTCCTGCTCTGGAGGCCCATCTTTGGTACCCTTTGGAGCAGAAGATATAGTGATTTTATCACCCTCTCTGACATGTCAGAAATGATGCATAAGGCTGTGCTCAGCACTGTTGCTACATGCCTACGCAAGCTGGAGAGGCTGCTCTCTCTCATTTTACACAGTAGCAGTAGGAGGAGAAGGAGACCTCAAGTACTCCAGCCTGTGGTCGAGTGATGTGACAGTGATGACAGTCCAGTGGGTGAGGACTTGATTCTCACTGTCACTCAACTTTACAGCCATGGGCTCTGGATGTCCCCACCCTCACCCCAATCATGGTGCCCGCAACCTTTTGTGTCCATCACCATCTCTGTCTTTTGTCTTGTTTGTGTTGTTTGCCTGCAATTGCTTCCTCACCTACCTGACATAACTAACCAGACATACATTCTTCCCTTTCCATTTATTACTTTCTCTCACAAAAAAAAAAAAATGGACACCCGTCTCGGAAAAAAAATCATCCCATAAATATAGCTCCTTCTTGACACACTTAATTCAGTCTAATTGGCTATACAACATGATTGTGTTGTGGTCATCCCAGTCTCTGGAACCAATAGTTCAAATTCAGTTTATATGTTGCACATATGTTCACTTTACACTGTTAAAGAAATGGATAGCTATGGTTCTTTCTTACTTCCTTCTTGCACATTGCTGCACTGCTTTCTCTTTGTTCTTTCCCTGCTTGCTCCCCATTTCACTACTGCCCTACCTTCTACATTTCTTTTCTTTAATGCATTATTGTGTGGTGGTGCAAATCATGCACCAACACGTAGCAACAGTAATGCTAAAGTATTTAAAAGTATTACCTACAGCTGTATTAGGATCCAATACCATCTGGCAACAAAAAGGAATGTATCACTGCATTAACTGCATTAACACCTGCTGCCACAGAGTCAGTTAAGTAGCAAGTGTATTCCAGAGACTCAGTATTAACTGTCAGACATAGTTCTTCCCCCTGCTTGCTCCCCATTTCACCAGTTTCCTATCTGCCCCATTTTAACACCTTTAATCTGGTTAAAAAAAACAGAGTGATACACAACACACATAAGTAGCAGAAAAAAGAATGGATCCCTTCACTTTTTGGGCTTCATGTTTGTGAGGACGTGAGCATCATGCACCAATGCACAGTGATGTGAACTGCAGGAAAATGCTGCAATTAGCTCCACACAATGCCACTCAACCCCACTGTGCTATGCCAACACACAGTAACGCATATATAAACAGGTCATGTCTTTGCATTATCACTCTGTAATGAAAAGTATTTTAAAATATAATATACACCTGTATTTGATCCCAGTATCATCTCGACCAAAAAATAAGGAATCTATCAGTGTATTAAAATGTGCTGCCACAGAGTCAGTTAAGCAGCAGGTGTATTTCATAGACTCAGTACTGTCAAGCTTTAGTAATGCAGCTCCTGTTTGCGTACTGCTTGCCTATGTATAAGCATATGTATCTGACATGCATAAGCACTTTACTACGTATATCGCAAATCCACTGCTCACTGAGCTATGCATCTGTTTATATTATGCTATATTACTGCTGTTTACTGTCAATTTCGTGTGTATGATGTGAAGATACATGTGTAAGCATTACAAACTGAAAGCCCTATCTAACAATATGTCACATATTTTTAATACATCCATCTGTTGCTGCCCGTTCCCCCAAGCACTGCAACCCTGGTGTCTCAGTACTTTTTCCACACATATATCAACCACAGTACACAATGTAATATCAAATGTTGTATGCTATACAATGCACATCAATCTGGTAATAAGCAAAACTGCACCTATTGACCCATATGCTTAAAAACATTTATCTGCAAGGCTAGGGAAGGAATCATCATGGACCTTATCCACAGCAACATAAGTGACCTTCAACAAAATTGACCCTACTCATTTTGTTCTTGTAAAGGGTAGATCTTGCTTATTGAACCTTATGTACATGCCACCTATGTTGACTTATTCATGGCCTTTGACACTATCCCCATTCACGTGTCATAGTGAAGATCTCCCATGTGGGAACTAAGTCTTATAGTAGTACAGGATAGGCAACTGGATCATTGACATCACATACACTCTCAAACGTAGGGAATGTACCTCCAGCAGTAGCCAGTTACCAACAGAATAACACAAGGATATGGGCTGGGCCATCAACTGTTTTGCATGCTACTTCCCTGAAGGGCAGGTAATAGTAGATGGCTTGTGATTTATCAAGTTTGCAGAAGACTGGTAACTGGACACACTAATATAGAGTCCCCAATGATGGTAACATATTAAGGAAGGAGCTTCCACACACAAATGATTGGTGCCAAACTGAAGGACTGAACCTTAAAACATACAATGACTCATTGTTCCCTTTGGCAATGAAGTACCCCTGCTAATTATGATATACATAGGAACCGTCTAAGCTCAAACACACTGTTGTGAGACTTGTGAACACATGTTGATAGCGATCTCCACTTTCACCACTATGTGTCCATAGTGGTGACACACACATTCTGCATTGTGCACTTCATACATATTGACATCACATCCAAGACTATTCATATCGCTGCTGTACTCCACCATTATCAGATCACTAATTGAGTACAATGCTCCCTTCTGTCAGTACCTCACCAGACACCTACAGCAATTGCAGAAAACACAGGGTTGGGTCTAGGAGACTCCACGGCCTCCTACACATACCTTTATCTCCACTGGGATGTGTTCCCTTCTGTTAGCTCTGGCTCCGAGTTGAGAGTGGTAGAGCTCAGTGAGTTCTTGTAATATGTCCCTGTCCACCCTGTAGTTCTCTACAATCTCCAGCTCATGTAGTTCCTAGAAGGTTACCCTGGGCCTGAACACTCTTCTCCTTCTTGGCCTAGGCCTGTTGTCAGCAGCACCTGCAGCACTGACTTCAGCATCTAGCACATACAGATGTAGCAGACCTGCAGCATCCTCTAGCATTTTCCCAGTTAAAATTCCCAAGTCTCTACTCCAATGGTCCAGAGTATTGTGGGAAAATCAGAATGTAGGGTGCATGCATAATTTATACAGTCTGCTTTAGGTCCATCATGTGGGATTGTCTAATTATGATGCAGTTCACCAGCCCAGGATATAATTAACATTATTTAAATGTCCTTCTTTAGTATGTGATGTGGTGCTATGCACTGCGGCCCGCAGCATAGCTTATACAAAAGTCAAAAATATTTATTGAATATATCCAGTTTTAATTGATTGCTGCCTATGTCATCACAGTTATGTGGGTTGTCATTCCACACAAACACACTAAGCTAGGCGGCGCTTGCATAAAGTACTGAGTTCTGTAGTTTGTGTACTTAGATACATACAGGTTTTGTTCTCACTGCAATCAGCGTTTGTGTTTGTCTACGCAAAACAGCAGAAATGTGTATCTTGCAGTTACTGCTCCAATCACATAACTTGACAGTATTTTGATACCTGCACATGCCTACAGATCCATTTCATGCAGGGCTCCCAACTTCTTCTCCCCAACATGCACTGCAGATGTCATCCACTATAAGCTGACCTGCAGCCATGTAAAAGTCAAACTTGTAGAGTGGTGCATGTGTAAAGTATTATGTTCTATAGTCTGTGTACATAGATAGGGTTTCCATTCTCACTGCAGTCAACTGTGTCTGTGTGTGTGCTGTTGCTTGACATTACCATCTTCATCCTTACCAACTGCCTCAGTAGTGCAATATGCTGACGACACCACCCTTATATGTGCAACCCCCCACCCTAAGTGAACTACAAACCCTAACCCGAAACACCTTGACCCTAGCCGAAACTTGGTTCACTAACATCAAACTTCTTCTTAACCCCAAAAAAACAAACTAATTCTCTTTGGCCCAGGTAGATCTCCTCCCCTGAGCAACAACTTCATCATCAACTCCAAAGAAAACATTCAGATTAGTCCAACCACACACGCTAAACTGCTAGGCATAGAGATAGACAATAACCTGAAATTCGACATCCACATAGCACAAACCATCAAGAAAGTTAATAAAAAGCTAGGCCTCCTCTACAGGAACAAACAGTTTATGATTAAACATACCAAAGTCACCATCGCTAGGACTCATCTCCTATCCACCCTCCTCTAAGCCTCTCCCATCTTGATTAATCTACGCCAAACCAAACTAAAAATGGAATCTTGCTATAATAAGATTGGCAAGTTTGCATCTGATGCTTCTTACAGGTCCCACCACTGTCTATCCCTAAAACAGCTTAATTGGCTTGAGTTGCCTCATATACTCATACTCAATCAACTCTCTATAGCTCACAAGCTCTACTACCTCCCACAGTTAACCCCAGCACTTCAGCATTTAATACTGCCCCACATTCCCACTAGAGCCCTACGATCTAACAGCCAGAACCTAATAACTGTCATCCAACATAAAAACAATGCCGGTAAATCACTCTTTGCCAGCAGCACCATTGCCAAAACCTGGAACACACTACCAATCCATATAACTTCTAGCACCTCCTTCAATCATTTCAAAAAACTCCTTAAAACCCACTACTTAACTAACTGGCTATGCTCATGTTATACTCCAGGTTAAATCTAATTGTATCACATGTTCAGATAAGTATAAACAGATTTGCCCTAAAAAGCTTGTAAACCCAGATACTGGTAAAAAGAAAATAAAAACTTTATTTTTTTTAAGTTTTTGACTATGTACCTCAATGATTGTCTACTGTACTGTCTAACTAAAACTGTTAACTTCTAACCTATTATGTATTAAAATCAATTGTATGTTCTATATTTTGTTCTCTCATGTACTGCATTCTATTGTACTGTGGAGCTTTTCTCCCCGGGCCTCTGCTGAAAATGGACTTGTGTTCAGTCGGACTTTCCCGGTAAACAAATGTAAATAAATAAATACATAAATAAAATTACAGAGAGCATTTTACACCAGCATGTGGGACACTGTTATATTCTCCTCAGCAAACACTGCTGATGTCATCAGCTATATCAGATTTTTGGATATGTAGTACTCCCACCAGGGCAGGGTCAGAAACTGGTCTAGAGGCTAGGCAGAAGTCACCTCATCCTCTACAATAAGGATTACAGTGGCATGGCTTTTAATCTATCTACATACATCATGGTATTGTTTCTAGGGCCTGTTTTAGCTTGCTGAGAAAGTCCTGTGGTATCTCCAGCTGCTACATGTTTCTGGTGAGGTACATGAAAAAGACAGCATTATATTCTATTAGTGTTGTGATGAGGTTTGACTACAGTGCTGTCATACAATCCTAAGATCTCTGTATGACGGCATGACTTATGATGTGCACAGGCTTTCAATACCAGTGTGGACACTTAGTGGTCAAAGTTCAGAGTGCTATTTACATGTGTTCTCAATGCTTGCATCACTGGGTTTCTGCAAATCAGGACTGTTGTCAATGCTATGATTAACATGGAATTCCACTTTTCAGACAGACAACATAACAAACACAGATTTCTGCATATATTTGTAGAGTGTGTGCCTTTGTCACCATTCAGTTGTGTGTATTACCTCCTCCTGTACTATGTTATCACCATTGTGGACTCAATGATTGCACACAATATGTAAGAATCAGCAAACTTCATAAGCCAAAGGCCATATATTTCAGCCTGAACTGAAGGGCCATGCACACATCCCTGGAGTTTGCCATTGGTGACAGCTCAAATGATACAGGATGATTCATCGTTTTTCACATGATGTGTTCTGGCAGTGAGTTGGTTACCCATCAAACGCCATATCCCCAGCTTGGACATTTTCTCAGTGATACTTTCATGGGGGATTGTGTCAAAACCTTAGCCCAGATCACAATAGACAGTATGCAGCACTGCCTTACCTTCATCCAGGCCTATCACATGCAATCAGTGGGCTGTGACAACATCACAGATCACCTCTGATGTGACTCAACACATACACCTTCCTGATACCATTGAATACATAGTTCAACACACCCTCCACACAGCCTATGTTCCCATACAAGGGTGTATATCAACATGCATCTACCTCAGTTGGGGGGACAACATCTGATGTATGCCTGTATTGAGATATCCTGACTCTTCTCAACTATGAGCTAGATCAACATATCACCATGTACCTCTTCTACATGTACACTAGTAATATTCCAGGTGTGTGCAACAGACCTGTGTGAGTGGTTAATGCTACATCAAATCCATTACATCTGAAAGATGCCCTCAAAGAGGTCATCAAGGGCATGCATGATGACAAAAGTATCATCTTGCGGAACTTCATCTGGTGAAGGCATTTGATACAAATCCACACTGAGGTATTCAACCAACACTGTCATGTGTGGCCATAAACAGCTATATCGCATAGCATCTCACTATATTGAGATGTGTGACTTGACCTATATGTTGGGTCCAGTGATCAAGTTGGTACTTCAAGATTATCTGCTAGGCCCTTTCCTGCCAATTAGTTAAGTGATGGACATCACAGATATCATACACATGCTGTGTCCAAAGAGCTACCTGAAGGACTACAGATTGTGGGCAATCAGTGACTCCAAATGTGATATTAGTATAATACAAACAATATCAACGCATACCAAAAATCCGCTGTCACACCCATGACAACACCTGCATTGAAAAGAAACATGGAGGTATTTGTTGAATCAGGAAACACACACACCACCCAAGTATAATGTGGACATCATACCCTATAATCAGACCAATAAGTGTGTGACCTCATGTCCTGGATGGTAAGTGGTACATCCACCAGCATGTGATCATAGTGCTGACTACTCCCTTGAATGCAACACAAGTACTGGGTATGTAAAGGACAGGAATGTCAGAGGCCATAATACCTTCATGTTTCCTAGCCTTCATCACACCAATAACTGTGTACAATACACCCTTCTTCATTTACATCCCTATACATTTTCCAGTGATGTGTAACTGAAGTGTAACACCTTTGTCACAGTGCACTGTAACACAGCTTATTGGCCATACCTAGGTATTCTTTCTGTGGAAATTACATGACTGCCTGATGGTGCAGAACACCACTGAAGTTGTTACTCTAGATGCATTTGTACTACCTGTTCTGCTTATGCACACACTATATATATAGATGTTTGACAACATTAATGGAACATTTATCATTCATGACAGTGTTGACTGTGATATATATATATATATATATATATATATATATATATATATATATATATATATATATATATATGCCATGCACACAAGACAACTAGCTGTTGCATACAGGTATACAGGTATAGCAGTGTCCCTCATAACACCTCCTGAAGATATTAGAGTGGTAGGACAGTGCATGGTTACCCTCATATAGTGTAGATGTATCATAACAGTTGTTTAAGTGTGTGTGTGTTCAGGCTCATCTCTTATCACTCCACATCACATATGTTATATCAGAGGCATGGGATTTCTGGTGGCATTATTCTGCTATTGTTCATGATTGTGGATGGTTCTTGTAATGTTTTCCATGATCCTTTACCTGTTGCCAGCTTGCTGGAGATGTCTGCTGAGGGTACACTCACCTTCAGGCATATCAGTTTGCACAGCTTCACAATATGCACCCTTCCCCAATGTTATGTCAGATCTATGATAGATGTCCTCTGCATTATTCATGTAAGGATGCTTATTTCACACAGCCATCCCCCTCACTGTTATGTCAACTTGTGTGACAGTCACAGACAACGCACTTTCACTCAACATTCTGTACTGTACCATATATGTATATATATATATATATATATATATATATATATATATATATATATATATATATATATATATATATATGTGTGTGTGTGCTTGTTATTGCTGCTGCAACCATCTTTCATTGACATGTCCTCCTCTGCTGTATATAAGGGAGATATACCTCTCCTCCTTCCCTGTGTTCATTCTGCAATTCATCTGTGTGTCCTTATTCAATACACACACAAACTTTCCCCGAGTGAACATTCTACATGGCAGTCCATGTCCTGTTACAGATCTTTAACACAGCTTCAATACAGAATGTCAGGAATGGGATGCCACAATATTCTTCACTGTAGGTACACTGCCCTGTCCTGTGTTTAGACCATATACTTCACATTTATACCTCTCAACTGTCCAGATATTCATAGGAGGTCTGGATGTTTCTCTAATCAAATATGTGGCAATACCACTGGGATGATCTCTGGACTGATGTGACTCAATATTATATGGATTTCAGTGCATACCTCTTAACTGTCCATATTTGTGCAGAATGTCCAGTTTGTGTCTCATATTTTTGAAATTTTCCTCATAACATGTTTGTTTTTTGGCAAATGATTGGCATGTCAATGCGAAGTGAAGTCAGAAACTGCTGAATGACATTTGAGTTTCAAATTTCATGATCTTCAGAAAGTTCATGCTAATGTACCACCTACTTATTCTATCAGCTTTCTAAGTTTGGAAGTGCGATATTAAAAATCTGTCCTTATTTTTGGGCCTTTGTCCTCTCATTATGTATTCCCTGTCCCCATATCTTGCTCAAAGAGGATGACAGGTATGTTTGAGTTTCGTTCTACCACATATCTATGTGGCATCTATGGCAAACATGTCCCTAATGCTGGTTAAATGTCCCTGCATTACATTGGCCTTTGTGGAATGTATGACGCTCTAACAGATTCACAGCTATCTGTGAAATCCTGGTGGTCATTGTACCATTCTGCACAAGTTTGCAGACCATAGGTGCTATGTTTTACATGGAGTTGATATCCACATTGGCTGGCAACATTGTTGCCAGCTACGAAACCTAGCTTAGGCAAACCACCTATCATTAATATGAATTGTGCTCTACTGTGCACAGTGCACGCATGCTAAAATGTAAACTCACTGTAGGCTCTGCTCGAAGCCTACGCAGAGTTTATTGAATCCTGGGGAATAATTTGAAATTTTTTCACAAATGAGACAAAATATTTATATGTTTGTGTCAAAGGAAAGCTGAAAAATATATGCATAATTATGCAGGATATATATTTTCATATGATTTAAGAAGTATTCTTATTTTTAAGTGCCTTACAATTGCATTTTCTCTAACAGCAAACTGTAGTGAACTGACAGATTGTTAAAGGCAAAGTAAATGCTAAAGTAGTTAAGAGATGTTATGCTATGTTTGAAAATCTAGTTTCAAAAAGTTAATGATAAAACATAGAGGCCCCTGAGTGGATCACACTATAAGCTCCATACCTCTCAAAAACTGTACCAGTCACTTCTAAAACCAAAAGTTAAGCACTTTCATCTCAGTTATACAATAGAGACTTCTTTATAACTAAAAAGCATTCAATGATCAAGCAATTTATAGCATTACTAACAAAAATTAACTACCAACATTTTTCTCTCTTTTGAAGACATAGTAACATACAAGAACATCTAACAGTGTAGCTACATATAACATACTGTACAACTTAAATAATAATACTTTAACTATTCAGTAGCCCTAACTCATATGGAAATCTATAGAAATATATAAAATGTAGCAAAATAAAGTATAATATATGTAATGTTAAATTATGTGCAACATGCCATAGCTCAAGAGCTCTCCTTTTAAGAACTGGGGTCAGGGAGCAATACTCATTTATACCTGGTGGTATGTTAGACTGCAACTTTATAATCCAGTACAGTTCTCTTAGCGCAAGAGACAATGCCCACCAACCACCCCTAGGATGTGTTGGTACTTGTTCCAAAATAGCAAACTTAAAATGTCTAAATCCATGACACTGAAGTGAGTGTTTATATTATATAGAGAATTATTGATGTTCTCCTTTAAAATTGCCTAAAAGTGTTCATAAATCCTAGTTTTTAACTTCCTTTTTGTTTTCTCTATATAGTAACCCGCACAGGTCTTGCAAATCGAAATATATACCACACCTTTCGAGTTACAATTATCCTTGGCTAAGTTTACTTTATAACCAACTTCCCTTAAAACAATGTTATTAAGTTCCAGAATATAATGACATTGCCAACAAATACTACATTTTATCGTACCTTTATCAGGAAGGGATGTTAAATAAATAGGTTGTTCAAAAAGCGGCTTCAAATTACTCCCAGTACTATAAACAAACTTTGGTTCATACCCCAAAATATCCAATATACCGGGATTACCTTTAAATCTTGTCCAATTTCTGGAAATAATTTTCCTAACCTCTGGTGCACCTTCAGCATATGGAATAACCATGCTATCACTATGTTGACTGTAGGATTTGTCCTTTATAATAGTATCTGTCAAGTTGCTTTTGCCTAGTGATGGCTTAAGTTTAATACCTCAACTTGCCATCACTTCAGATTTGATAGATCCCAGAAGGTTAATAGGATAACCTCTATTAACAAACATGTCTGTAATAATATCTATTTCTGATTTAAAACTTAATATATCTGAACACATACGTGCTGCTCTCACCAATTGTCCTTTATATATATTTATTTTCATAAAGTTGGGATGACAACTCTAATATAGGGTTACCACCTGTCCCACTTTGCGAGGGGAGTTTGGGCAGTTGTGTCCTGACCAAAAATATTGCAAATGGCAAATGCCCTGAGATTGTAGGACATAATTATGTCCCATATTTCATGTAATAGTTGCATAAATACCTAAATGTTACAAGAAACAGAATAAGCAACTAAATTGCTACAAGAATAAGCTCTCATTTAGGCAAAAAAGTAAAGTCCTATCCTTTGTACTGACCATGGGTATGTGTCAGCCTGTAATATCTCATGTGTGTCCCGAATATGTCCCACTTTGGCCATTTGAAAAGATGGCAACCCTACTCTTATAGTCCATATAGTTATTCGAAAAAGTATGTTTCCTAAAAATTCTGGAACTAAATGTCCCCTGTATGTCGTTTTTGAAAAGTGTCACATCCAAATAGTCAATTGTATTATCTGAAATTGTTGACGTGAATTTAAAATATTCACACACCCCATTTAAATTCTCCAAAAATAGGACTGGTTGAATGCCAATCTCTTTCCAAAGAATAAAAATGTCATTCAAAAATCTCAAGTACATGTACCATTTCAAGGGGAAATGTGTATTAAAAACAAATTTAGCTTCACAAGCATATAATACCATACTCAAAAATAGGGAGGCACAACTTTCACCCATTGCCACCCTTTTAAGCGGTTTGTAATATTCCCCTTCAAACATAAAAAAAAAATATTCTTAAGCATTATCTCTATACCAGACATAAGGCCTTAGTTGCTTCGTAAAATAACTCAAACCCTTCATCATGAGGAATAGAAGTAAGCAAATCTATGATGTCTATTGTGTAAAAACAACAGCTATCAGAAAACCATGAGCAATTGATTTTTATCAAAATATTCCATGAGTCTTTTAAAATATAGTCCACTGACCCAAGTGCTCCTTTGTAAATTCTATCAATATAAATAACTTGAGTTTGGTGACTATGTCAACTGTACTAATTTTTAAAGTAGGTATAAATTTGAAACCTTTGGTGTAAAGTGTAAAACATCTTTCATCTAATAAGGATGTGTAGTTAAAATATTAAAACTCTGTAGGGTGTTTAAAATGCCATTGCATTCTGTAACTATATTAGTGTATGCAGTACTAATATTTATTTCCATGTTTTCTCCCCTACCCCTGCCTCTCATGGAGCTCTGTTGTGGATTCTTGTATAAAAAAACTTGTCTGTTCTTATTATATAAACATTCTAATCTTCTAAGTGGTGGATATTCATCATCATAGTTGTTACTATTAATATTTCTGTTGTCTGAGTAGTGTTTATGCTGACAATTATTAATAGAATCATAGAATGCTTCAGGCTCCCCCTCTTGTTCGTTATCCAGCCCATGTGCTTGTGCTTCATCATAATTAGTCTTAGCATAGAATTTGGGAAAGGGGTATGCTTTGTTATTTGAATAATCTTGTACATGACATCTCTACTCAGCTTATGTCTCTTCCTAACTTAACAGAAACATTATTTTCTACTCTTGTAAAAATACTGTCATATTTAGCAGCATTATGTTCAGAGTAAGTCACTAATAATTGCCTCATTAAGCTTTTCTAGTTCACAAAACAATTCACTAATTCATTTGTCATTATATTTAACAATGAGCTGCTTTAACTTAAAACAAAAGCCATCAAAAAGTGACAACAGTTCATCTGTTTCAGAGTCATCTATTGAAAGCCCATTTGGAAATGTGCATATTCTTAGTCCCTTAGGTACATGCTTATTTTTTAGGCTTTCATTTAACTAAATGTTATCACTCTGTGTTTGGACCATATACTTCACACATATATTTCTCAACTGTCCAGATATTCATAGGATGTATGGATGTTTTCCTTATCAAATATGTGGCTTCCTGCCATACCACTGGGATGATCTCTGGACTGATGTGACTCAATATTATATGGATTTCACTCTCTCAGCTGTCCAGATTTGTACAGAATGTCTAGTTTGCATTTCATATTTGTGATCTTTTCCTCATACCATATTTGTTTTCTGGCAAATCATTGGCATATAATTGTGGAGTGATGTCAGAAACTGCTGAATGACATTTGAGTTTCAAATTTCATGATTAACTTTCTAAGTTTGGAAGTGCAATATTAAAAATCTACCCTATTTTGGGGCCTATGTCCCCTCATTATGTATGCCTTATCCCCATATCTTGCTCAAAGAGGATGACAGGTATGTTTGATTTTCATTCTACCACATATCTATGTGACATCTATGGCAAACATGTTCCTAATACTGGTTAAATGTCCCTGCATTACATTGGCCTTTGTGGAATTAGGACGCTCTAACAGGTTCACAGCTATCTGTGAAATCCTGGTGGTCATTGTAGCATTCTGCACAAGTTTGCAGACCATAGGTGCTATGGTTTACATGGAGATGATATGCACATTCACCTACATAGTTTTCTGGCCAGCAACACTGTTGCCAGCCATGAAACCTAGCTTAGGCACACCAACTCTCATTAATGTGAATTGTGATCTACAGTGCACAGTGCACCCTCATGCTAAAATGCAAACTCAGTGTAGGATCTGCTCAAAGCCTACAGAGAGTTTATTGAATCCTGGGGAATAATTTGTAATTGTTTCACAAATGAGACAAATAAAATATTTATGATATGTTTGCGTCAAAGGAAAGCTGAAAAACATATGCATACTTATGCAAGATACAGTATATATTTTCATATTATTTAAGAAGTATCCTTACTTTTTAAGTGCCTTACAATTTCATTCTCTCTAACAGCAAATTGTAGTGCACTGACAGATTGTTAAAGGCAAAGTAAGTGCTAAAGTAGTTAAGGGATGTTATGCTATGTTTGAAAATCTACCTTCAAAAAGTTAATGAATTGTGACAGATATCTGCACACATTGGATTAATCAGCAGTTACACTCTGGCCTTCTCAGGCTGGGAAATGAGTCTTTGTAAGGCTATATATGAAATAGTGTGGACTGATATTAAATGTTACATGACTGAAGGACATTACGTCTTAACATTGGTGGCTCATGTTTAAAATCCATATTTATAAAATGTTCTTGTAAAGCTCTAAGTGAAAAGTATGAGGATTAAAAACATTTTAAAGTACAGTAATTTGCTTAAAGTAATGTAGCATCAAAATTCTGCATGCATGCAGCTGACAAAAAAGCTATATGTATGAAGTGTTTTCTTTTTGTTCCTTGAGACTGATTCCAAATATTTTAGCAGGCAGTCTCACAGTGCTGTTTATGAAATAAGAAAGTAGTTTGCACATCCTGAAGTGTCACTCTTGACTGAGTCAAAAGGTAAAATTCTTTATTTAATTTGTCCTATAACATTTGGTGCTGTGACTCAGATTCAAACTGAGGTTGCTGTGGGGCAGTGTGGAACAAAGTGCAAGGGCCCAACACAGAAAGTTATTCTGTGAATTCCACTGCTTTGTTTGGAAAAGTCAGAGACTCAGATACCTAACCATTCATTCTGTATAAATATGATAGACTAAGTAGGAAAATTTTCTGTTTTGTGGAAAAGTTACAGATAATTGAAGTTAAAAGAGTAGAATGAGTGAATAATGGTTTTGTTAAATGATTGAATTTACTTGATAGGGTTTATGTAAAGTAACATGGGAAGTTCACATAGGAAATAAGAAAAAGTTTATTAATGCATATGTGCATAGACAAAGAAGAAATTAATACAAAGAGGCACTTTGTGTTGAGGGTGATACACTGGAGAGGGAAAACTAAAAGGTAAGAGCTATGAGAGGTATTGTGTGTTGTTAAATGCATGAGTAAGGAAATGTTAAATAAAATTCATGATCAAATAGCATACTGGGACATAGCTGTGTGCTGATAAATCAAATTCATGATCAAATAGCATACTGGGACATAGCTGTGTGCTGAAAATCAAATTAATGATCCCATAGCATGCTGGGACATAGGTTGGAATATGTGAAAGTACCCTTAGAGGGTCTGAAAGAGTGATCAGTTCTGGGTGCAGTACTTAACCATCCCATTTTCCCAACTGCAATGCTGGAACTGTAATTTTGACCTGGCAATGGGACAAAAGCAAAGTGTGACTGTGGGAAAAGGCTGATCAAAATCTTTCCTCTGTCATTGCACAATGACAGAATCCCTATCTTTCCTTCCCTGAATCATGTGTGAATTGGTGTAGTTATTTTTTGCTAAATTACCAGAATCCAGGATCCAAACAGTAATGTCTTAATAGGTAAAATGGAAACAACATTAAGTTTGCAAAATGAAATCACTGCAAAGGAAACACCTGCATATTTTATGTATCATAATTATGGGGAAAGAAGATGTAAGTATTTGAATGAGTGGATTCAGGTCACAAAAAATTACCTGGTGATGTATTTCCATTAAATGGAATTTGTGATAAGGATAGATTAAGGAATTTAAGGGGTATTTTTGAAAAAAAAAATAACAGGTGGGGACCAATGGGCAATATTTTATTCCTGGTATACCAAAGCCCTCTAAAGGTAAAAAATCAGCATTGAGGGGATTCTAGGGTATTAATAAATGTTGTTACAGCAAGTAAAACAGCCTAAAAAAGCAGTCCAGCCTAGTAAAAAGGGATCTCTTTATCCTGATGTCCTAAATGCAAAGAGTTCAGAAGAGGATGATAATCCTCCAGCTGCACCCTTACCCCCATAAGCACTGGTACTGGTGGCTGCTGTGCAAGACTCCACTTTTTCTCAAACACCTGCATTTTGGTCATCTGTCGATTGGACACCAGATCAGTGCAGTATTGTTACATCTCAATCTAGTTCCCCTGCTCAAACCTCCTCTTCAAAACAGGCATCAGCAGTTGGAGAGGTTTCTTCTTCTTCCTCTCATTTCTAATAAGATTTTACCTCTAACAAGAATACTAGCATTTGGCACACCCATAGCTCACCACACATGCTCACGTGACAGGGTAGTACAAAAGGCCATTGCCCCTGGCAAGGTCCTTTTGGCACCACTAAGGAAAATATTGGGGGGGCCAAAAATAGAGAACTTGTTCACCACCCTTGTACTCCAGCTGATTTGCTAACCATGCCCAATCATTTTTAAATATTAGAAAAACTTTGTTAAAGTTAAGGAAGAATTAAAAACTATAATAAAATGTTACAACTCTACTTTGACAGATTTAAACCAACTGCTTTGGGTAGTCACTTCAGATGAAATAAGCAACAATTACTTGAAAAGGCTTAAATAACAGATTTTACTCTCAAAGGAAATGAACTTAGACAAAAGGATGGGTTGTTAAATAAAATTACAAAAGTGTATCAGGTTAAGATAGATTGGCCTAAAATGCATGCATGTAAGCAAAATAAAGGGGAATTCCCTGCAGATCACTTGAGTCATCTCAAAGCATTGTTTGCTCAACATTCAGAAATACCAGATCCAGAAAAACAAGCTAAGTCAGCTATTGCAGCTGCTTTTGTGTAGGGTTTGCAAGCCCTGTATGAAATCAAAAAAAGCAAATGCTTATAGACTGACAGAGAAAGGACTCAGAGTCCCTATTAAGTGCTGCAAATAACTTTACTAAGTATCAGAAAAAAATGGAAAAAGAATGCCAAAAATAGGCTGTTAACTTTGCAAATAAGGCAGTTAGAAACCCCAAGGGGGAAATGTAGAGTTAGGGAAGGGAAGAGGAGTTGCTACAGTTTTAGTAAGTGCTGATTCAAGGAAACAATGTACAGCTGGTTGTCGATAATAAGCTAGCAGTGCCCATCCTGTCCCATGCGACGGATCTTGCTTCAATTGTTGTGAAGCAAGACACAGAGGGACATTCCCACACAAGCAAATGCATAGAGTCTAAGATACCTGGACTAAGTGGCAGCTAAATTATATTAATATAATAAACTTACAGTAAATGAGAGTCAAATCACTGTCAATGATGAATACTATCATGGTGAGCATATTTTATCAATTTAAAAAAATTGAACATAATTATGTGTTATATGACACTTTCAGTGTAAAATGGGGCAGATTGTTGCAGAAAAATACTATGTCTCATGTTTATTCTTCAGTAAATACATAATAACATAATTTCTTCACAAATGAGTCAACTCAAATGTTTATATTTATGTCAAAGAAGAGCTGAAAAACAGGTGCATGATTATGCAAGATATATATTTTTATATCATTTAAGTAGTAGCCTTATATTTTTTAAGTTCCTTACAATTGCATTCTCACCATTAATAAACTATAGAGTACTGACAAATATCTAAAGTTAAAGTAAGTATGAAAGGAGTTAAGGGATACTACATTATGTTGGAAAATATAATTTCAGAACGTTAATGAATTGCAGCGTTATCCATAGAAAAGTGGATTAATCGGCAATTACATGGCCTTCTCAGGCTGGGAAATGATTCTTTGTAAGACTGTATGTGATATAGGTTGGAGTGAGACTAAATGTTAAAAGGTTAAAGAGCAATACATTTTAACATAGCTAGCTCATGTTTAAGATGCATATTTGTAAAGTATTCACATAAATATTTAAGCAAAAAGCATGAGGGTTAAAATATTTTAAAATACACTGATTTGCTAAAAGTGATGTAACATCAACATTCTGCATGCATGCAGCTGATAAAAAAGTATATATATATATATATATATATATATATAGCCGAAACCACACAACACCGACAACCACATCACCGACACCACATATTCGACAGTCCATAAACACGAAACCACACATAACCGACAACGAAATAACCGACGGTACACAAACACGAAACCCCATACACTGCACACACCACAATAACAATTATTAAAAACAAAACACATCCCCATTCCACAAACCACACACACAACACAAGCACACCAAAATCCTTACAAGCCCACACTAAACCTTACCCTAACCCTAAGGTCCGTCACTATCGCACACTTACCTACCCGCTCCTAACCCTAACTCACTTAACCCGCCCCCTAACCCTAACTCACTTAACCCACCCCTATCGCTTCCCTAACCCTAACTAACTTAACCCACCCCTATCAGGCCCTAACCCTAACTCACTTAACCCACCCCTATCCCCACAGACCGTCAATCTCCACACTTACCTGCTCACTACCGCATACTCACACAGCCTTTCCCCATGTCGGCATCCTCGGCGTTGGTGTTGTCATCCGTCGTGTCGGTCTTCTGCATTGTCGATGTTCTGCCACTTCGCGTCGGTCTTCTTTTTCGATCTTCTGGAGCTCAATTCGCTGTCGGTCTTCTGCGCTGTCGACGAAGTCAGGTAGAACCATATATATATATATATATATATATATATATATATATATTGTTTTTTCTTTGTTCCTTGAAACTGATTCTAAAGATTTTAGCAGGCAGTATTCCAGTGCTGTTTATGAAATAAACGTGTACTTTGCACACCCTGAAGTGTCATTCTTGACTGAGTCAAAATATTATTTTTTTTTTGTTATTTAATTTACACTATTACATTTGGTGCCATGACTCAGATTTGAGCCAAGCTTGCTGTGTGACAGTGTGGAACAAACTGCAAGGGCCCAACACCGAAAGTTATTCTGTGAATTTCACACTGCTTTATATGGAATAGTCAGAAACTCAGATACCTAACTATTCAGGCTGTGGAAATATGATAGACTAAGTGGGAAAATTGATTGTTTGGAAAAATGATGATAATTTTACTTAAAAGAGTGGAATGAGTGAACAATTGATTTTGTTAAATGACTGAGTTTGCTTGATAGGGAAGAGTGTGATGAAAGGAGATACTGCCAGCACAGCTACATGGAATTTTGTAAATAACTATATGTCATTTTTGAATATCAAACTAGTTTATGCAAGATGCTTGTGTTACAAATGTATTAGAACTGTATGTCATGAGTATATCAAATTGCTTGTAAAGACATATGTATTGCCTTCTCACTTAGCTTTAAATGTTTATACAGAACATTTGATTAATTTTTACTCTGTATATCATAATAATGCTCATAGATCCTTCTTAATTTATATTCTCTCTTTCCTATATAAAAGGATTGGCATTCTTCACAAGTTGTGAGATACACCAAACCAGCAGAGTCCCAATTAAATTCCTTCTATAACATCTATTCCTACTTACTACGAATACTCAATCCTTATTCAAAATGTAACCACATTGTGAACAATATCCACATTTATAAGTTCACTTCCTTCTTTTTCCAACTTTATCATGTTTGTGCTCATTCTCTAACAAACCTTTTAAATTCTGAGAATTTTTGTACACAATTTTCAAAGTTTCTTTGGGAACTTCCCCTAAGTTAGTGAAACTTATGAATCTTTCCCATTCAACCTTCATAATTCTCTTAACCAATCCTGCACACGTGTTAAATTCTAATACTAGGGCCTTTCCAAATTCATCTTCCTGACCATTTTTAAAGGTCACATTTTCTGTTATTGCATTTCCTAAAATTGGTTTAAATCTTTCCTTCCTGCCTTCATTAACTTCACTTCTAACTTCTGAAATCTTCTCAGTGGGATAACCCCTTTCTCTAAATAAAATTTTGAGTATTAAATTCTTAAATTACATTTTTCATTGCCACTCCCTGTATTTGTTGTTAAAACTCTCCCTTAAAAAATATAAAATTGTATTAGGTTTAAGCACACTAATTGTTCACTCACTCAGAATCAACAAACACAGGGAGTGGCAATGGGAATGGCGTGCGCTCTAACATATGCCAATCTGATTTTAGCAAAATGGGAAGAGACATATGTCTTGAGGGCCATTTATTCAGGTTATTGGAACCTTTACAGGAGATTTTTGGATGATATATGTATTTTATGGATAAGCACGCAAGAAAACTTTTAGGAATTTATAGTGTATATAAACAATACAACAATGTTTCTGAATTTCACTTATAATTTTTCTAAGGAGAGATTGCAATACTTAGATATAGAAATTTATAAAAAGAATGGCAAATTGAATTCAAGAATTTATAGAAAGAAAACAAACATTTTCCAATTCCTTCCTACACTTTAATAGTGAGTATCCATCCCCCCATTATAAGAGAAATATTATAAAGGGGCAATATGTATATGCAAGTAGAATGGTATCAGCTGGTGAAGACTATGAGGAAGAAAGTAAAATACTAGAAATTTTATTGAAGGTAGGAAGGAAAAATTTAAACCGAGTTTAGGAAATACAATAACAGAAAATGTGACCTTTACAAATGGTCAAGAAGATGAATTTGGAAAGTCCCTAGTATTAGAATTCAACACGTGTGCAGGATTGTTTAAGAGAATTATGAAGGTTGAATGGGAACGATTAATAAGTTTCACTGAATTAGGGGAAGTTTCCAAAGAAACTTTGAAAATTGTGTACAAAAATTCTCAGAATTTAAAAGGTTTGTTAGCGAATGAGTACAAACATGATAAAATTGGAAAAAGAAGGCAGGGAACTTATTAAATGTGGACATTGTTCGCAATGTGGTTACATTGTGAATAAGGCTCGAGTATTAGTAATAAGTAGGAATAGATGGATAGATGAAAATCAATTTTCCAATTGTGACTCTGCTGGTTTGGTGTATCTCGCAACTTGTGAAGAATGCCAATCCTTTAATATAGGAAGGACAGAACATAAATTAAGAAGAAGGCTCTATGAACATTATTATGATATACAGAGTAAAACAGAATCAAATGCTTTGTATAAACATTCAAAGCTATGTGAGAAGGCACGCTATACATTTTTTGTATTAGAGAAGGTAAAGAAAGAAGCAAGAAGGGGGCTAGGGGAAGAAAAATTTGAATATAAAGAATTATGGTGGCAACTAACTTTACAAGGTTTAATGATAATATTTCCATAGCCCCAGTATTAAAAATAAGAGCAGCCAAATTATAATGAATAAAAAAAGAAAACGTATTCTGAGAATCCTTGACATAATGGGTGTAATTTTAAATTCAGGCCACAGGAGGAAGCCATTGTTTCATTTTTTTTTTTTTTATTTTACAATATATGTACACTTTATAACAAGAATGTGTTTTTTGAATATATTCTTTCAATGTTTTTAAATACACTATAATGGTTTTAAATGGAGATTTATTTTAAAATGCATGGAAATTTATGGTGTGTACTTATTGTTAAAAGTTTTTAAAATCATGTTTTAGAATATTTTAATTACTTATTCGTGAAAGAGTTTGCCATTGGCTGGTGATTTATTGAGTCATTAAGAGGTTTATAAAAATCAGGTGATAACCTAAAGTCTGCATCTGATGAAGTCTAAGCAAGTGGGATGGAAATGCAGTGTGTCTGTAATAGCGTTTATGTGTTGAAACTGTTCTTATTAAAGATTTGTTTTGAGTATGAAGCTGCCATTTGTTTCCCTTTCTGAGGTGCTGTTTTGAGTGTTTATTTGGATATTCTGATGTCATCTTTTCTTTTCTTATGAGCTACAACCATAGAAGATACCCACTCAGTTGGAGTTTCGACTGGACAAATCACACCTTGTCGCACCATTTTATCTAACTCAGCCTTGACTCTGTCTTGCATGGCTATTGGAACTTTATGTACTGGCCTGATCACTGGACTGACCTCTGGGTCTATCTTCATGGAGTACACAGCTGGAAGTTTCCCTAGTTTGTCTTGGAAAAGATCAGCATAGGTAGAAAAAATGTGCTGGCAAAATTAGAGTAGTGGTCTTTTATGCTAACTTGGTGGACTTTCTTATTAAATGAAAGCAGTCCCATTTTCAAACTGTCTCTTAACCCTAGTAATGACTGGACGTGCTTCTTGACCACATAAAATAACAAGTCGTAGCTTCTTCCAGCAAAGTAACATGAAAGCACTACTGAGCCTTCAGGTTGAATTTCTTCACCTCCATAAGCAACAAGCGTCAAACACCTTGCCAAATCAAGCCTTTCACTTTTACATACACTAGTAAATTTTTCTGCAGATATAACATTGGACTTGGAACCTGTGTCAGCTTTTATCTCTGTGGGATTGCCATTTATCTGAACAGTACAAAATACTTTATTGTTTGCCCTTAAATCTACTACATTGATTGTTTCATGAAGCACTGACACACCATCAACATAAACAGCAAGCTTGCCACAGTCTAGCTGATCTATTTTTTAAACTATTCCCTTTTAATAAAAGAATGTGGGCCTTTTGATTTACAAAATATTTTGAAATTATTCAATTTACAGTAAACTCTCAGTTAACCAGAGCCGAAGCAACCAGAACCCTCAAACATCTAGAAAAAAATCAGTACAGTATGAACAATACAGTTTTTCATGTGTTGCACTTTGTTTTCACCCAGCAGAAACATACTTTACATTTTTATAGTTTTAGAGTTTTATAAAGGAAGATACAAATAAATTCCCTCTCTCCCCAACCTGAGAACAAGTCAAACCAAACAAGTCAAATGGCCAAAATGTCAACATTCGCTCCATACTCACTCAGTCAGTTTGCATCAGATTGCACACTCTCTCTGATCTCTAACACACACACAGTCTTTTCAGCTTTCATGAATGCATTCACTCACTGTTTCTCTCTCCACTCTCTCACACACACTCTCTTCAGCTTTCATACATCTTTCAGATCTGTCACACACAGTCACTTCTGCTTTCATACATGCATTCACTCTCTCTCTCTATTCAGTTCTTTCAATTCCAATCCACTCAGCGTGCCACTGAAAACATTCCGTGTGCCATTCTTTCTAATGGAAATATAACTTTAAAATATTATTATTCCATCCAGGATTTGATTAATGTATTTCTATATTAAAATCAAATCAATACAGTGTTTATGGTATGATATGGTATGGTATAGTATAGAGTATTTGTCAGGTTTATTTTTAATAGTAACTCTCAAGCAACCAGAAACTACACTTATCTGGCATCTGCCAATCCCTGTGAGTGCCAGTTAACTTGAGAGTTTACTATATTACAGTTGCGGCATTTTTGACCAAAAGCTAAACAGTTTTCCCTTTTAGATTCATGGCTTCTACCAGAGTTGCAGCAGTTGGCAATGGATGTAGGTTGGGGCCCATGCTTTGAGTTTGCTGGCTCACTCTTATGCTTCACTGAGACTGTGCAAAGTCTAGAATGTGCTAGAAAGTTCTGGAGTTTACCAGTGAGTGCTGCAGGGGTTACAGCTGCCATGTGCTTGGGCTTGTTTCTCTTAGTAATGTGCCGCATACTATCAGCATGTTCTTTATCACTGTACCTTCTAGAGCTGTTCTCATTTGTAAGCATATTTGTGTGCTTTTCTGTGAACTCATATATCTGACAAATCTCAATGCCCTTACTCCAAGTGTAATCACTGTCAGGAAGCAAAATCATTCTTACAACATCATCTTTTATGCCACACACAAGTCTGTCCTTTACAAACAGATCCCTTAAGTCACCAAATCTGCACATTTTAGCCTTATTTCTCAGGTCAGTTATATATGCCCCAAATGTTTCACAAGGCTTTTGATCCCTTGTATAAAATAAGTGGCTTTCCATTGTAACATTTGTCTGGGGGTGCACATTTCTCTAAATTTACATTTTAAGCAGTCTGTGTCCTCCCTTGACTCAGCCAGTACAACAATATGACATTGTCCCCCCTCTCCAGCATAGATAGCAGGTGTATACACAAATGAGCATTCCCTTTCTATGGCTTCTGACCAAGCTGAATCAAGTAGAATAAATGCCTTTGTATGGTCATCTTTATTAGAAAATGAAGCTTGTATGAAAATGTCATACTCCTGCTCAAACACTCTCCAGTTCTCAGCAATATTACTGTCAAACACAAGTGCACTAGGTTTTCAAAATCCATCTGCCATGCCCATAAAGTATACACAGACACACTGAAAATATGTCCTTTGTAATTATGTATGAACAAGCAGTGCTGTGAGCTTGTAACAGCATTCAAATGCAAAATAATCTCTTCAAAATATTTTACTTTGAAAAATATGCTCTGTAATGGCTGTACTTTGTAAAATATGCTTTGTAATAGCTGTACTTTGTGAAGTAGCTTTACAGCAACACTGCACAGACATGCAAACACTTTATATACTTCTGATAACTCGGATATCTTTGCTTAATACGAAAATATGTGCTTTGCAAAAATGCAGTCATTTCCCTTTATTTTATTCATTTTATGCAATTTGGACTTCATTTCAAACATTTTCAGTAGTAATTCAAATATTTTTGTCAATATCATACATATCTGTTTATACAAAAATTATTTAGAATGTTCTGTATGCCTGGTTTCATATTATGCAAAAAGAAATAGTGCTGAGCAAGTTTAATAACTGAAATTTATTTTTGACCTGTTTGGCAAATATTGTACACCTGGGAATGATCCAGTTCTGTACATCCCACCAGCATCTAAACAAGTGCGTTAAGTCATTTTATCCAAGCCGTTTCTGACCTCATGCCCCTTTGGTATTCATGCCCTTTTAGGTATGCAGCTTCAGGCACCATGTCCTTTAGACATGCCTCTTCTGACACCATGCCACGCATTCGTCTATAATACATAAAATAAAGAAGGCTTGGGGTTTTGTTCTGATGCTTTAATACATACAAACACATCAGGATGGATAGCAGCATCATTAAATATGAACAAACTAGTTAACAAACAGAGCTTACATAGACACATGCTTACATCTGATCAGCTAACTAGAAAATGGCAGTCTAGCTTGCACATGCTCAGTATTCATACAATTGTGCAAGCCCATGGATAGCTTCTTAAATGTATATATACACATATTGCTCTACATATAGTATAATTCTCTTAGATTCAGTTAGGAATATAGTGAAGCTTAGTTAAGATGTTTTCTTTATTTGTATGAGCCTGTACTGCAATGTTATTTTAAATAGTTCCTGTGGTTTTGAACTCTGATGTCACTGTGAATATATATTTAGCATTGTCTTGTTCTCTTATTATTTGTTATTAAGTATATTTAAACCTTTAATTTTAGCCGATCTCTGTAGAGATATTTAAGTTTTGAGAGTAATTCCATATTTATTTTGTGACACTGTATGGACCACTCCTAATAGCCTTGCTCTTAGTCAAACTACCATTTGTATTAGTATTAATATTACACAATAAGATCGGATAACTTTTATTAAGGGCCTTAAAGTAGATTATAAGGATTGACTGGTGGCAGTGGAAACTACCTTATAGTCGGGGCAGAAGGGTCATAGCTAGTAAACCTCTGCCAGCCTTTCCCAGGTGTGTGTGTGTGTGTGTGTGTGTGTGTGTGTGTGTGTGTGTGTGTGTGTGTGTGTGTGTGTGTGTGTGTGTGTATGTGTGTGCGTGTGCGTGTGTAAATCAAGCCTCAAAGAATGTGTGTGCCAGCTACTTGGGTAGGGACATGAAGCACTGGTTGAACAGGGAGGGTGCTGGAGGTCTTGGCTTGGTCACTCAGCTGGGATCTCAACTCTATAGTTGTGCCAGTGGGGAGTCTTACTGGGGATTGGCAGGAAGAGGGAGAGATCAGCCCCGGACTGACTGTGGTTTCTGTGTGCTCTTAAGAAAAATTGCACTTGATGCAGAGAGCTGCATTTGGAAATACTGTGTGTGTGTTTACTTGTTAACCTCCCAGTGAACGTCCCCCATGGTTGCCAGTGGTGAGGAATTATTACTGGTCCAGTGGTGGGTTGTCACAGAGAAGGAGAAAGACAGCTTTGTGGAAGTTATTCTTCATTTGCAGATAGTTATATATTGTTTACAGACAAGCTTGAGAGAGTATTAAGAATGGTAAAATTGCTATTGGAGGAATTCAGAGATGAAATGGAAATAGAAAACAACAGCAGAAGAAAAGACAGTAGTGTTAAGATAGTGAGAAAGACATACGGAAAATTTTCTAGAAAGATTGAGGTGCAATCAGAAGTAAAGGTTGAAGAATGGTAGCCTAGATTTGCAGACAGCAGTTTGTTACACAAGAAAGGTAAGGTGAAAATTAAATGGCAGAAACTGAAGAATAATGCTTTATAGGGAGATGGAAACAGGAAACTATGAGAAAGCTACAGGAAGGTTGATAAAAGGATAAAAGTTGTAGATGGAAACAAGAGGAATGAGGCAGACACTAGAAATGTGCTGCTCCCAGAGAGCATTGCAATCAGTTTGGGATCAGCTTATGAGACTGGTGTGTAGTTGGTTCTGTACTCCTATCAGACACAAGGTGGAAGGAGGAAGACGGATAAAAAATGCTGGAGATAGTCAGGAGAGTATCAGATTTATAGACTAGTGTACATATTTTAGAGATAACCTTAGCTAATAATAAATTATCTATTTACCTGATAACTTAATTCACTCTTTACTGTTTCTCCTAGAGGTAAAAATGTATGTTGCAGGAAGTTGTGCCAGTTAAGGATTCACCAATAAGAATGGATGATAAAGGTTGAGAAAGCACGGCAATGTTAACTTTAGTTGAATGGCTGAAATACTGTATTGCATTGGATTGAAAGGGCCAGAAAGCAATAAGTTAGAAATAGGTCATTCAGTTAAGTGCTAAAAAATTGCAGTGTATAAATACAATGAATAACAATAAAAGCAAGATAAAGAAAAACGAGCTTCAAAATATGAGTAAAAAAATAAATAAATTAACAAAAATATACCCTGGGGTTCATTAATCTAAGCCTACATAATTATAGTGCATTAGCACTATGAGGAGCAGTGCTCATTAAATATGCATGCTACTCATTGTGCTTAAATGATTCCAAACACCATTTTGTGGCCAGCAACAGTGTTGCTGTTCATGAAATGGTGCTGGAAGCAAGAACATGCAATGTAAACAAATATGCTTGCCTGTAAGCAACAATATTATGTGATCTTGTGCAGACAGCTTATATGAGGTAAAGACAAGTGACTTTTAAGCATGTAGATGCAGGGGACTTGAAACTGGGATAATTTACACAGAATACAATGTGAACAGTGCAAGAATAATTACAAGGGGAGGGTAAATGGAAAAAAATACTTGGTTAATGCATTCAAATGTGTTGATGCTACAAAGAAACCTTTTGCAGTAGGAAGATGTCCGTATTGATAATAACAATAAATGCTTCTGTTTGCAACTGTTTGTCCATGTGCATAATTTAAAAAGGAATATACTCACAATGGATGTGAGAGGGGCACAATGTAACATTGTAAGAAAGTGGAGCAAATGTGACATTAATGTTGATAATGTGCTGAGCTGAGATAGTAGCTAGCAAGAACAGTGGGTACATTATGGGACATTCGCAGACAGTGCAGTTATTGAATATGACATGTATATGCACTTAATGTATGTGCAATAACTGACTAATAACTGACTATATTGCTATATCCTTCACTCCATCATGTATTACAAGGCATGAGCCCCACAGCAACTGTGTAATGTACTGCCAAGAGGGACATGTTTTAACATTTGTCATTGGTCAAGCTGTACAGAAGGGAATATATTACATTGACACGTATCTTAGACAAGTATGTGTCTCATATGCATGTGCATCATAAGCAGTAATATAATAGCAATCAAAATACTCAAGTAACAAATGACAACACAGACCCGATGACATTGCAGTACTTGAAGGTCTATGTTTGCCACTGGAATGCATCTAATACAGAATTATGCTGGGCATGCTCACAACACATTATAGTGATCACTACCATAACAGGATGTAAACAACACACACTCATATATTATTTGCATTAATAATACATCGATAAAAAAACGAGAATGATAATGTCATGAAACATTCTTTGTGTGATGTCAGTGCATTCATAGAATGTTACCTATGGCTGGAATTGAACAGCAAACTCTGTAATCCCACTGACTACAAACTTTTGTATGAATCATGTGCTTCACAGTGGAAGTCTTAACACAGCTGTCAGACTCCACCTATGTGAACTCATTACATCATATGATTTTGTTACAGTCTGCGTGAGATAAAAAGGCTGGAGAGTTTGCCCCACTGTAACTGTACACATTATAACATTGTGGATGTCATTCATGTAAAAGAGCATTAGAATATGCAATGCTTGCAGACTGCTGATGTGGGTTTTGAACAGCTGACTATGTAACAGCAGAAGTTACATGATATTGAAAAAAATGAATGTCCCACTGTGCCACTGGTGCTACAAGTGTGAGATATTTTGGTCTTTGAAGCCATTACATCATTGTATTGCTACAAGGGAGATATATGCCTATCTTTTCTTTAAAATACGGTTGCTATATGTGCATTTCTTACATAACATTTTTATTAACTAAAAAATAAAATATATCTCTCTGCAAAGTGCTCCTGTAAGCATTGGTAGTAACTTCACACCGCTGAATATGTGTTTTTATTGGCCTAAGTTTGAATCTTCTGCTACTATACTATAGCCAGGAACTTTTTACATTTTGCATTTCACTGCTTATATTGTTTTACCATCAATACAGAATTTACTGTGGTCTGACTGAAAACAGACCCATATTTATTAGATCTAATTTAGCGACTGGGTTAGTTTTTTGTTTTACAAAGTGTCTTTGTCTGTTTCTTGTGTTGTTGCTTGTCCTTGCTTACTGTAAAATTTAAAAACTATAAATTGCTTTTGTGCATGTTTTCTCAAATATCCATCATCCAGTAATCTCTAAGCCTTGTTATGCCATGTTTTAAACCATCTAATGCCATATTGTTTACACTGAAATGTTCAATCATGATACTTTACTAGCGACTTAAACACAAAAACTTTGATTACTTTTTTGATTACTTTCCATGCATTATGAGACCAAACTAGACCATATAGTGACACCTCTGAATCAGCACTATAGGAAACTAAACTAATTGTGCTATCTCTCCCTTGTATCACAGGACGCCCCCCCACCCTAAAATAACACACGTGGCTCCTAAGACCAAATGCTGGACAACAACAAAGCATCTACAAAGACCAGTCTAAACTAGGGTGTTGTAAACTGAACCCTAAAGTACCTTTTTATTATATAAAGTGCAAAATAAATCTCACTTTGCTGCTGCTTCTTTCCTGTACATTGGTTCACACTACACACTACTGAATCTTGCACTCACCTATTGCTGGCCTAAGACCCCTGAGAACTCCTGGCGTATGTCTCCAATGCCCCTCCTCCCTCCCCCCCCCCATATCCACGCCCCCAGTACCTCTACATTTATAGGAATTGCCTGTTGCTAGGTAAACGCAGACACACAAAATGCGTAATGCAGTCATCACTGTGATGGAAGAATGCAGTCAGGCACAATGTGTATATAATCATGGATGTGAAATCATGCCTTCCTAAGGCACAAGCATACAGAGCATAGTCACATGCCCTCATACCACAGAAATAGTGTTAGTAGTTTTCATGAAAAAGACAAATGTCATTCCATGGGATTATCATTATCAAAGAAAGCATTTCTGTGTAAAAAAGGAACAGAATGCATTGTAATAGCAATCCCAGCCATGCATGTACACAGCATATAGCAGGCTGACAACATTGTTACCTACTTGAAAATTCATAAGGTGACACAAGTGAGTCTAAGGAGTAATGGGTGGATTTGAATAGACTTCCTGAATCTCACATGCAACAGAAGATGTTGTTTTACAATTGTGACAGTGCACATTTGAACAGATGACATTGCCATTCTTTCATACATTGATGTTCTTCTAAAAATGTATGAAGGTTGTTTAAATGCACACTAACATTATGGAGCTACACATACTACATGCATTACAAGCCTTCTCTACACTGCACAACAGACAAGCACAAGCATAGTAGTTAATCATTGCTAGATTCAAACCTCCTCCCCCTGTACTTATGCAGTCTGCAGAGCATAGCGTCAACAGCCAGAACCACATGGTCGCTCACAGAACCACATTGATGTGTTTCTTTTTTGATAGCATGATGTAAATATTGTGTATCTTAAATCTTTATTGTCTGGAGGTAATATAAATCTATAAGGCAATCCTCTGCCTGGGAAAACATGTTGCCTAAGTGGAACTTTATAGAAGTGGTATTGTCATGGACACAATTCTGCATGATAGCACGTGCATACTGACATTCTTTAACCATTGTTGGATTCAAACTCCTCACCACTTTCTCCACAATCTATACAAGACAGACATAGCTGCAGGTGCATAGAAGTCTGAGTCTTAAGGGAACTGACTGCACTTTTGAGAGGATGACCTCATCAGTGTGCTGCAGAGAGGATGTTTGTGTTAACTCATTACAACCGAGTGTTGCCTCCAGGTGTTTCTGCAGTTACATCCTACTGATGACTCCAGGCATCAAACATTGCTTGTTCATATTTGCATTAATAATTCCAAAACAATGCTATATACAAAGTATTTATCTGACAGCATACACAGTGGTGAATAAAACAGTACTGATACTTGACATCTTTCTTGAGTGGGTAAAGAGTTATTGCCTTTTGTCAGTATAATATTTATTTATGTTGTCATAAATTTCATGTTCATGGATGACCAACATGCTTTTGACAGTATGAGTGTAAATTAATTGGTTGCTGAGATATTATTAGAAATTATATAGATATTATAAACGTAATAGTAGCTGTGTTTACTGTGACTTATATAATTCACTTTAAGACCTAAAACCTAAAGAATACTACCATTATAAAAATAAGTCTATGCTGAAGAATTTGCTATTTACACTTCTTTAGAAACCACTGTGGTTCCAAGGATATGAACATTTATATGAAATATGAGGACATAACTTGATTTTGTAAAAAGATTAGGCTCTACCCATTGGAAGTTACAGTGCAAACTTCCAGAGCTACATTGGAAGGAATAAATTAAAAGTCAGATAAAGTACAGAAGGAGCTGTGTGCAAAGTTAAATGTATTCTTCTCAGTGAAAGTGGAGTTGGCATATTTGACATTGAAGTGTTACTTACTTGTCATGATACCCCACAGAAACACACACACACACACACACACACACACACACACACACACACACACACACACACACACACACACACACACACACATGTTTTACACAGTGAGAAATTAATCTTTTACCGATCTAGTTACAAAATCAAGAAAGTACAGCATTAGTCACAAGGTCCACAAGAAGTCTAAATCTTATAGGGAGAGAGTGCACTTTTGACACAATGAGTTCATCAGGGTGATGCAGAGAGAATGCTTGTGTTAAAAGTGTGATAAAGTGCAGAGGGAGTTGTGTGCAAAGTTAAATGCATTCTCCTCAGTGGAAGTGGGCATAGCACTTTTGACATTGAAGCATTACTTAGCTGTCACTACACCACCCCCATACACACATAAGGTTTCCATGGTGAAAATTGAACCTCATACCTATCTAGCAACACAATCTAAAGATCACAGTATTGGTCAGAAGCACTACTGAAGAAGATGGAATTTAATGATGTGTAAACGCACATTGGTAGTTAGTATAAATTCCCTGTTTGCAACAGCCGGTACTGTGCATCACAGGTTTTGGGACTAATGCATGTGTGTGGACAGGCCAACGTAACAGCACTGTGATTGTCCCATGTAATATACTTCTCTGGTATGATTTATATACTATCTTTCATGTACATTGCATTACTGCGAGGGACGTGCACCCATTTCACAGTATGGGATGCCAATGACAATCGCAGCTGTAAACCAGCTGATTATCAATCAAGCATCCCCACTTCATTTCAGGATGATTGTACCCTTGGCTTGTCTTATGTATTCACAATGTGCATGGACAATACAAACTGATACTTTCTAAATAACACAGTGCATTGCAGAATAACAGTGATGGAAAATGTTTGAAAAGGTTACCCAACATTATAACACAGCTGCAAGTGTAACCATTGGAGTCTAGATGTAAATTAACAGACTGACTTAACTGAGTCAATATCACTTTGAAATCTAACCTGCTGTCAAAATTGAATACAGACAGGAAGATGTTGTGCAACATAAACAAGCAATTCCATGTTGTCATTTTTTAGATCTCTGACTGAAGCACAGCATTGCCAAACTAATCTGCACAGCTGATGGCAAAGTATTAGTGCATGCATAATCACAGCTTGAGGTTTGAATTTGTGGTGCTCTGTGCTAACTTTCTCACAAAGAAACATTATACATATACAACCATGAGTGAATCTGATGGAATACAGAACAGATATGTGTTATGGTGATGTTTAAGGTGTCATGATTTACACATTGTTCAATGGAGTTGCAGTTAGTCAGTCCTTATATTTATGCTAGAGGTGTATTATGAAACACATGGGACAAAGCATGTTATTGCTCGTGGAAATATGGCTTATGGAAATTGCTGTGAAATAAAGAAGTTTATTTAATGACATAGAAGTGGTGGGAAGAGGTGGGTAGTTGGTGACAGGAATACACAACACAGACTAAAAGATTAGTTGATGGTTATTTTCTACACATTTGTCTTCTCTTATTACTCTTTGGTTTATCATCATTATTATTCATGCAAATTTGTACAAGAAAAGCTTCACAATAGGAAGCAAGCACAATTGTACAGCAGCAGGATAATGGATTGTGTAAAGAAAAGGTGTAGCCAACATTTGTACCCACAGCAGTCATGCAAAACATACAAAACCAGTTCGGCATACATCTGGATTCCAACCTTGAAAGTATTCCAGTCTAAGAATACCACATAGGAACTCCTACTTCGCAAAGTTCCCATGTGACAATAGATTGCAGACAAGGACAATGTATGCATTACTCTTCATTTGCACGGTTTGCGCCAGTATACAACTCCGCACACCTCCTCGTGGTGTCCTGCAGAGTGATACAGCCAACAGATAGACCCAAGAGAGACTTTTCCAGAATTAAGTATTTTTTTCTCTGTTTTTATTTTGCACTGACTGCCTTTTCCCACCTAAAAAGTGAATTTCTAACTGATCTGTGCTTTAAAAAGTTTAAATTGCATTTGCCTTCTGCTTTTTCCAGTTTTTGCACTTGTTTTATATCAATTTAACTCATTTTTGTATTGTATAACTGTTGTAGGCTACACACCAAAGTGCACTAGCCTGTTTATAGCATTTACAGTGTTTTCTGTGTGTTTTTCTGGTGTTTCCTGAAAAAAAACAAAACAAAAAAAATCTCTATTCCTGCCTTTGCTGAACTAGATTAGTTCAGATTTCAGGTTTTGCTGAATTCCGGACTGTGGTATAGTTTCCTGTGTTGCCCTTATCGTTACTTGGATAGGAGGAAGCTTCTCTGTTCACCAGTGAGAGTGGAGAGCTTTGAGCAGCCTATCTGTCCCTGGAGGAATGGTCTCAGCCCTGAAACTAGTAGCTTATTGGCCGTTTTGGGTCAATTCTTATCTCTTTCAGTTTCCCTGCTTTAAAACCTGCATTTGCGTGGTTTTGCACCAGTACACAACTCTGCACAGCTCCTCGTGGTATCCTGCAGAGTGATACAGGCAACAAAAAGAGCAAAGAGAGACTTTTCCAGATTTAAGTATTTTTTCTCTGTTTTTTTGCTCCGACCACCTTTTCCCACCTACAAAGTGAATTTCTAACTGATCTGTGCTTCAAAAAGTTTAAATTGCATTTGCCTTCTGCTTTTTACATTTTTTTGCACTTGGTTTATATCAATTTAAGTTGTTTTTGTATTGTATAACTGTTGTCGGCTACACACTAAAGTGCACTAGCCTGTTTATAGCATTTGCAGTGTTTTCTGTGTGTTTTTCTGCTGTTTCCTGAAAAAAACAAAAATATATATATATATATATATATATATATTCTCTTTTCCCGCCTTTGCTGAACTAGATTAGTCCAGATTTCAGGTTTTGCTGAATTCCAGACTGTGGTATAGTTTCCTGTGTTGCCCATATCCTTACTTGGATAGGAGGAAGCTTCTCTGCTCACCAGTGAGAGTGGGGAGCTTTGAGCAGCCTATCTGTCCCTAGAGGAGTGGTCTCAGCCCTGAAACTAGTAGCTTATTGGCCATTTTGGGTCAATTCCTAATCTCTTTCAGTTTCCCTGCTTTAAAACCCGCATTTGTGCGGTTTTGCACCAGTATACAACTCCACACAGCTCCTCGTGGTGTCCTGCAGAGTGATACAGGCAACAGAGAGACCCAAGAGAGACTTTTCTAGATTTAAGTATTTTTTTTCTCTGTTTTTTTGCTCCGACTGCCTTATCCCGCCTAAAAAGTGAATTTCTAACTGATCTGTGCTTTAAAAAGTTTAAATTGCATTTGCCTTCTGCGTTTTACAGTTTTTGCACTTGTTTTATATCAATTTAAGTTGTTTTTGTATTGTATAATTGTTGTAGGCTACACACTAAAGTGCACTAGCCTGTTTATAGCATTTACAGTGTTTTCTGTGTGTTTTTCTGCTGTTTCCTGAAAAAAATATATATATTCTCTTTTCCCGCCTTTGCTGAACTAGATTAGTCCAGATTTCAGGATTTGCTGAATTCCGGACTGTGGTATAGTTTCCTGTGTTGCCCATATCCTTACTTGGATAGGAGGAAGCTTCTCTGTTCACCAGTGAGAGTGGGGAGCTTTGAGCAGCCTATCTATCCCTGGAGGAGTGGTCTCAGCCCTGAAACTAGTAGCTTATTGGCCGCTCTGGGTCAATTCCTATCTCTTTCGGTTTCCCTTCTTTAGAACCCGCATTTGTGCGGTTTTGCAGGATTTTGCGCATAGCGCAGCATCGAGCAGTGCCTAAGCTATTCCCCGCTCCACAAAGTCTGCTCTTCACTTTTTCCCTTAGAACTGTTCTAAATCTCAAAGTAAGCACTCTATTTTCATTCTAAAGCCCTGCAGTTGCTCGTATAAGTAATCTTATAAGTAAGCACTAATAAACTAAAGCACTACACCCTCTTATACTCCCTTTAAGTACTTGGCTCCCTATTGGTCCTTTTTGATCAGTCAAAAAGTAGTTCCTTATACTATTCTGGCATGTCCAAAAGTCAGTTTCGGGTTTACTCTCCAGTCCAGCTGGTGAATCTGGGAATCTTGAGGCAATGTTACAACTGCCTTATGTACACAGACCACCCTCTCCTCCTCCCAACAAGCTCAAATATATGTGAGAGATGCAACTATATAGCCAAACTGGAGGCTGAGCTCTCTCAACCCAATAATGGTGCAGTCAGTCAGGAGGAGAAGGTAACCACACACCACAAATCCAGTCTCACATAGACCTATCACAACAGAAAACCAAACACATGAACACACAAAAACATACTCGGAGGCTCTAAATAAAAATCTGCCCAAGCAGCAGAGACCTCCAAAGCAGACATCCAAGCAACTGTTACCTACCCCACAACAATACCCATGTATCACATAGTTCACAAAGTCAGTGTGCCACACAGTCACAGCCTTTAAGGCTAAACAACACACCTAATACACTTAATAGGTGACTATATTGTCAGACACACTGATGTCCCACTCACCAGGCTGAACAAGGAGAAGGTCACTGTAAGCTGCCTGTTGGGTGCCAGGATCCACCACATAACACAAGCACTCAGGTCACTCCAAAGCAAGTACAAATATGACTCCGTCATTGTCCATGCCCGTGTGAATGACCTGAGACGTACCTGCCTGGACTACATGAAAAGAGACATAGAGGAGCTTTCTGATCATGTAGCCCAGGCCGGTATGACCCTGACCTTGAGTAGCATCTTACCCTCACCAAGAATGATGCCACAGTATAAAGACAAAATGATCAATTTTAACAATTGGCTAAAGTATTGGTGTCATTCAAAGGGGATCCAGTGTCTGTCAGCCTGGGATGACATGCTTGACAAGCCACGTTGCTTCGCTAGGGACAGCTTGCACCTGTCACCCCTGGGCTTTCGAATACTGGCTAAGGCTCTTGCCACCCCCCATAATGCCTTTTTTAGGCAAGGCTCAAAAGACAAACCCACCTCCATAGACAGCACAAAGAAAAAGAAACTAAGGGTAATGCTGCTCAATGCCAGAAGTCTAAACCTCAAGATGCATGCACTCAAGGCTCTCCTCAGTATGGAGAATATCGATATCTGTGCAGTAGCAGAAATCTGGTTCAAGGCACCTGAGAGCACCCCAGCACTACCAGGTTATACCTCATACCATGCTTTTCTGCCCCAAAACTCAGACTGAACCACAAAAGGAGGGAGAGTATCCATATTCATCAAAGATACCCATACGTCCAGGTTAGTGGCACTGCATGAAGCATCGGAGACCATCCATGTGCAACTAACAGTGGGCAAAATTGCCTTTCAGTTTGTAGCCTACTACAGACCACCCTCCCAAACTCAGGAACCCCACTCGGCTTTCCTGAGAACACTGGAGAATATGAAGGTCTCTCCAAACACCATTATATTGGGTGACTTCAACTACCCAAACATAGATTGGGAGCACTACTCAAGCCCCAACACCCTCGCCCAATGGTTCCTAGAATTTATAAACTCAAATGCTATGGAACAACTGGTCACCACTCCCACAAGAGGGGAAAACATATTGGACCTGATCATCACCAACATGGGGACTCTATGTTCCATACCAGAGGTATACCCCTCATTGGTAAAATTTGACCATAAATTAATCTCACTGGACATCTATATCCCGTCCCCACCCACAGCCAAGGAAACCACGGTGAAGAACTTCTCAAAAGCAAACTTCGCACTTCTCAAAACCGAGGTGGAATCCTTCAAAGCCCCCAGGCCAGTGGAAAATATGGCTCAAACCACAGAATCCTTTACAGACGCTTTCTATGGACACCGACAGGAATGCATGGATCGTGCTATCCCAAATAAAACCAAGACTCATTCCTCCAAAGGCAGGAGACCTGTCTGGCGGACCCCAGCCATAAATAAGTTATACAACAGAAGGAGGAAGCTACTACATGATAGAGCAAAATCCCAAAAAGGGAAGGCATCTCTGATCAGTATTAGCAAGAAACTATGATCCCTCATAAAATCATCTAAGGCCAGCTTTGAAAGAAAAATTGCACAAGATGCTAAAGATAATCACAAGGCCTTCTTTAGTTATGTCAGGAACCTGGGTGGCAACTCCCAGATATGCTCTGAGTTAGTTCAAAATGACAAAAAATACACTGAACCTACAGACATTGCCAACATCCTGGCAGACAGGTTCATGCAAACTTCTCCCCCCCTTTCCCCAAAAGAGCAAATGTCTATCCCAACAGAGTGTAGCCTCCCTGACATCACAGATGCACAGATGAGAGCTGCCCTCTCCAAAGCAAAAAACACAGCATCAATGGGACCGGACAGTGTCCCGGGCTGCGTCTTACATGAACTCCAAGAAGAACTGAACCGTCACATAAAGTCACTGTTCAATCTCAGCCTTACTACAGGATATGTACCCAAGGAATGGTGTACAGCAACAGTGGTCCCACTCCACAAAGGTGGTGCCACAACGGACGATGGAAACCATCGCCCTATAAGCCTGACTAGCCTGGTCTGCAAAGCTATGGAGCTTATCATCATGAAACTCATAAACAAAGACATTGGGAACCTCCAAACACTGAATCCTACCCAATTTGGCTTTGTTAAGGGCAGATCTTGCCTCTTGAACCTGGTCGACTTCTTTGAAACAGTCACCAAGGCCATAGATGAAGGGAAGGTAGTCCACACAGCCTACCTGGACCTCGCAAAAGCCTTTGACACAATACCCCACTCGGGCATCATAAATAAGCTCACCAGCTTAAATATCAACCCCTATGTCACAAGATGGGTTGCAAACTGGCTCAGGGATAGAATCCACATGGTCAAAACTGCAGGTGCCATGTCAGACTCTAAACCAGTTACAAGTGGCGTCCCACAAGGCTCAGTCCTGGGACCTCTCTGTTCAGTACATATTTCTCTGAGGTACAGGCTAACATGGGAGGACTATGGCTGACCAAGTTCACAGATGACTGCAAACTGGGTGCCATAATCGACTCACCGACTGACACAAGCATCCTCCAAAAGGGTCTCACAGAGATGGATAACTGGTGCCAGAGCCATGGCCTAAAGCTAAATGCAAAAAGTGCATAGTCATCCCCTTTGGGAAAAACAAAGTGCCCACAAATGACCACATAGGTGGTAATCCATTAAGTACGGAAGAAGTAATTAGGGATTTGGGGACCCAAGTAGATAGCAATCTCTCCTTTGACAATCACATTGCCAAAGTGGTTAGAAATACCTTCTATATAGCCCACCTTATCATGAAAGGGTTCACATCTAGATCAAGAGAGGTCATTGTGCCCCTCTACTCATCACTCATCAGGCCCATAATTGAATACAATGCCCCATTTGGGATGCACCTTACCCGACACCTGCAGCAACTGGAAAGACCCCAAAAGTACCTCACCAAGAGGATCAAGGAACTCAAACAGATGCCCTACGCAGTTAGGCTAAAGAAACTCCAGCTCTACTCAGAGGCGATCTGTGCCTGATGTATAAAGCCATATCCAAACCAGAATTAATGGACATGCTCCACCTCAGGAAATCCAAATCCCTTAAAGTTACACGCTCCAGGGACTTAAACCTCAGCACAGAAATAAATAGGACATGCTAGAGGGACAGATTCATATCCCAGAGGCTCCCCTCACTCTGGAACAAAATCCCAATCCATGTTAGGCAGAGTCCCTCAATGACCCTCTTCAAGAGAAATCTTGACGAGTGGATGGGAGATCGTAGGTTTACTCCTGGGATCTCTTAAGGGTCCCTACTAGACAGAGGCACAGTAAACTCATCTCAAAAGGGCTATCTTCTGTGACCTACTATACAGAGGCACAGTCAACTAATCTAAAAGGGTGGTGAAAGCCAAACACACTCTGGCTAGGCTTATAAATGCCCTAGGGCAGATAGCCTAGTATCAACCTATGAACCTATGAACCTATTCCCCTCATGACAACTGTAAGGTGTATATTCAACTCTTTAACTTGTTCAAAAGTAGATTAACCTCACTAAATATAGCTAAGCACAGCAGCATGAATGGCACCACAGTAATGTGGTCAAAGGTAAAATCTCACAAAATTATTCCATAAGCTGTGTACTTCCCTTTAGCCTCATTTACAGTGGATGCACAGCACCAGGCATTGTGCAAAAGCAGTGGAGGAAGACTAATAATACAGAATGAAGAAAATACATAGACAGGGTGAGAGGGAGGAAGGGACCAAGTAGCTTATGACAGAAGCAGGATAATATTGACATAACAATATGGAGGCAATAGCTACACATAAAATAGTGTACTAAAAACAATCAGTAGCACTTAGCTAAAGCCTGGATTAGAACCCTTGAAAGTAAGCAGAAAAATCTGTCTACAGATCTGAGCATTATCTCATCAGACCTCAAAGGAACTCCTACTTCACATACTTTAAATAGCACAGTTGAAGGACAGTGACAACTTACTGAAGCAAAAGGGGTGAGCAGAGGGAGAGAGATAGAGACAGATGAAGGAAGGAAAGACCCCAAAAGTTCCTCACCAAGAGGATAAAGGGTCTTAAACATATGTCATATGCTGCCCGACTGAAAAAACTCCAGCTCTATTCAGTCGCATACCGCCTACTCAGAGGTGATCTGTGCCTGACGTACAAGGCCATGTCCAATCCTGAATTAATGGACATGCTCCACCTCAGAAAATCCAAATCCATCAGAGCCACGAGAACAAGTGACTTAAACCTCAACACAGAAATAAATAGAACATGCTGGAGGGACAGATCCATAACCCAGAGGCTCCCTACACTCTGGAACAGAATCCCAGTCCATGTTAGGCAGAGCCCCTCACTGACTCTATTCAAGAGAAATCTCGATGAGTGGATGGGAGATCGTAGGTTTACCCCGGGGGTCATCTCTGTGTCACTACTAGACAGAGGCATAGTAAACTAAACCCTAAAAGGGCATAGTATTCTCATCCTAAGGGGTGGTGTAAGCCACATACACTCTGGCTAGGCTTATAAATGCCCTAGGGCAGATAGCCTAGTACGAACCTATGAACCTATGAACCTATGAATAGAAACACTATTTTTTGAGGGACATGTAGGACCATCTTTACTGTGCATTACTCTAATTAATTACTTAGAAGTGCTTGCTATGGGGAGCAAGAAGGGCGAGGAGGGTGAAAACATCATTAAGACATAAACAGGATAAGGGTGGCTTATTAAGTATCCCGGCTGGGACTGGAATGGTTTGCAAATGATGTTTAGCTGCACAATTAAAATGGTATGTTAATGAAATGTTGTAAATAGAAGTACAGACATTTGCAGTTAACTATATCATAGCAACACAAAATGTCATGAAATAATAATTTGACCTACAGCTGTAATTGAACCTGTGACACTATGCAAAACACCAGTCTACAAACAGTGGAATTATCTCAACACACCACATAGGAATTTTTTTAGTTCATAACATCCAGCAGCCTAAGAATTGCTACAGTAACTGTTTTCAGTGCTGCCTTTAGTCTGCCTTTACTCAGTATTCCCATAGCACAGCATATTTAAGCACATTTACATGAAAGTAACTAGACTACTGCAGTAGAAATTTAAATCTTCAGCTTTTCCCATGGGAAGTCACATGATATTCACAATCACTCAGCAGTGATCCGCTATTTCAACCTTTGATCAAATGCTTTTGGGTGAAAAGTGAAAGTTTTTCCATTGCCCAGTTCGGGTTATCTGTTTTGTTTGTGATTCTATTTTTTTGACCAGATTAAATGTGTGAAAATGTAGTTGATAGGACAGTGTCAAAAATGGGGGAGGGAAGCAGAGAGTAGGACACAAGGCACAGAATACAGGAAGTTGCAGGTGGGGGGAGAGCACCATAGTTATCCACTTCTTCAGAATATAAATGTAAAATTGAATAAAGAATTGCATGACTATGGAGAGTCACCACACTAGGGATGGGTGACTATGACATAATGATGATGCATAGCCAATTGGACCAAATCAAGTGTGTTAAGAAGACACATAGTTGAAGTGGAGAGATATGTTTCTGGCATATTTTTTGTGGGACGGGTACCCTTTTTCTATATTTTTGTAAAGACAGAAGAATGTTGCAAAAGGGGATTTGAAATGACAGGGTCATGTAGGTAGATAGAGTAGATTTGGTAGTAGGCACAGACTTACCGGGCATACAAAACAGATAGGGGTGGTTATGGACACAATAGGTTGGGAGACACCATGATTGAGGATGGGTAACAAACTTTGGAAGAGCAACCACACTCAGACTGAGACCAGAAAAAAATATATTCCTCACCCACAAGAATGACATCACTGTCTCCTGTTTCAGTGCTGTGGCATTGTTTTGGCAAAATGGTGCGGGACGTTTTCAACCCAACAGATTTGGTCACTGAGGCCCTTCTCCATTATTACCTCCACCAGCCTGTTAGCTCTTGCCAGATGACAAAATCACTACTTCCATTACTACTGCTCCTGGAAGGTACCACTGCACCAGTAGCTGAAGCATAGTCACCTGACACAGGTGAAGGAGATGGGGCTTGATTTGTAGAGATAATGCTATCAGATTGTGACCTGATCTGCTGGGTATCTGTGCTGCCTGTGTTGGTGCTGCCACAGCCCCCTGTGATGGTATAGCAGACGGACCTCCAGTGATCAGTCTAACTTCCTGTGTTGATGGTCAGTTAATTTTTCAGAAGCTATGTTTGTAAAGAAAGAGATATAGGGTAGAGGAGACATAAACAAGATAATTAAATTAATGGCATGTTGCATTACTTAACTATTTCAATACATAAAATAATATAAGAGCTACATAAGTACACTTTGGCCACCTCCAGATATGATGGGATGGCAAAATGTGTCATAAAAGAAATCATAACAGTGGTATGCTAACACTACTAGAATCATATATTTCACTATGCCATATCAGATATCTGATTTCTAAGGTAATAACTGCTTTTGCATAAATCAAATTATTAATGCCATACATTATTGAAGTTAAAATATTATAAATAACCTAATTGAATATCTGTTTGTGGGTATTGAACCCACACACAATTAATCTGATGTACTCATTGCTTAATGCAATAACCAAGAGATATTGGAGTAGACATGTAGGCTTGATATTAAACTTAAGTTATACCAGTTCAAGAAGATATACAGTGATGGAGTGAGAATACTTCTGTGCCTTGCAATCAGAGCAGATGCATACTTATCCCATGTCTCTCTGCAGTGAGTTAGTCTCTCCTGATGCACCTCACAGTTTTCTGCAATCTCTGTTACAACTGAATAGTAGAAAAAAATATATACATGTGTGCATATATGTATATATGTGTGTGTGTGTGTGTATATATATATATATATATATATATATATATATATATATATATATATATATATATATATAAATATGTGAAAGCATAAAGAATAACTGTATTGCCTGGCTAGTTAATGCCATATCATTGCAAAGTTATGTGTTGGTATACTTACACAGCTGATGGGTGTTTGCAGTTTTAAATTCACCTTCCCGTTGCTTAAGGAGGTCCCTTTTCTGCCTGGTCATGTCACTGTAGTATTGACAACATTGCTCCCCAGTGCATGGGATTCCAGTTGCACTGGAGAGAGCCTTGGCTAAGATATTATAAGCTTCAGTCCTATACTGAAACCCAATATATTTCCCCTTGCAACAGCCTCTGGCAGTAGAGCTTCACAAAGAGTGCCAGAAAAATCCTGGTCTCCTCAACACCCCATCCTTGTGCTCTAAATGACACACCATCTCTAGATTTGTCAGCAATGTCTGCAGCAGTCAACCTGGGAATATAGGTCTGAGTCTGTGCCCAATTCAGATGCATGGTGTTGTCAGATGATTTGTACAACTGGAAGCACAGCAATGGCTTTCCAAAAATAGTTGCAATGAGTACATCAAGAGGTGCAGAAGGTGTTAAAAATGGCATTGATATTTGACCATGTGTAACGCTCAAAATCTTGAGACATGTTCCAATGTTAAACCCTGCTATGCTTTATGGAGTTAGTTATTATCATGGCTTGTTTAAGGAAAAATGTTATGACTTATGACATATTAACATGTTGGGAGTTAGGCACTTATAAGATTGAGTAGTACAGGATGGGAATCGAACCCAAGAGAAAATAAATGATAGAATATTAAACTTTGCTGATTAACTGTCAATGCCACATTAGAACATGATTATTTACATACTAATTGTGGATATAGCAATTTAAGACTGACCAGACACATCCTTAAAAGATCCCTGTATGTTTGTGACTTTACTTAGTCATTGGACTGTATTTCTATGTGATTGGCATTGATTGTGTTTGTAAATACATATCAGATGTTTGCAGTTGCTTGATCTGATTCAGATACAGTGAGTATGGTTTTATATATATATATATATATATATATATATATATATATATATATATATATATATATATATTACAACACATACTCTCATAATCACATAGTCATGATACGTGATAACTCAATAATTACAACAAAAATATTGTGCACATCATACCTATGCATGTACATTCTACATTAAGTATAATCAGTGTCATGTTTTACATAATTTACACACATTATTTTAGCATCTATAGAAATCAGTAATAATATATTTCTTGAAATAAACATACCTGGGGATTCAGCAACCCATTTTTTCTATGCAGGAAAGTATAGCAATTCCTGCTTGGAAAATGGTTGCTGAACAATCCAGCAAACAGCCGATCTGACGTGCACAAGCGTGCCTGCACTGTTCCTGCACAGATATGGCTGCAGAATGCTATTACCTCATTTTCTGGTGAAAACATGCAAATGAGGTGAATTAGTGATTCACCAAGTACTCAGGTATTTGTGCAAGAACAATGATATTTGCAGAAATGTAATCTGTTACTAACTGAATACATTTTTGCAAATAACAAAATGGAGGCATGACAGCTCTCCAAAAAGAATGTATTACAGTAGTTAAGCATACCAATGGCCAAATATATGGCCATTGGCATGGTGAACTGTTTCTATTTTATAAAAATCAAACTTTTGTTGGCCAATCTCAGACGTTTAAGCACAGGGCAGAGGCACACAAATGGGATTGGGCAGAAAATTAAAAAAAAAGGTGAAAACTCAGTTTTAAGAGAAATCTGCATTTTGACATTATAGTCTATGGCATGCAGAATGAAAACAATACCAGCGAATAGTGGTTCTCAAGGAGCAAGGCTCTGTGCAAGTGCAGTAACTACAGACTAAGGTGGTGAGGTATGCAAATGAGGGGAAATTTACTGAATCACAGAAATCTTCTAAGTCCCAAACTGCACCTAACCTTGTAGGTGCTCTAGCATGATGGTGTAACTATGAGGAGCAACAGACATGAAAAGGGAGTGTGTAAGGCATGTTGTAAGCACATTGGATCCCTAAGGCACAGAGATAAGCTTAGCTACGCGCAGCTAAGCAAGGGTGTGTGTCTGAGGCTGTATTGTCTTATTTCATGAACTGAGGAGCATGTTTGCGCCCAGACGAGGGCCATTTCTTACTGTTTCCATTAGCTAAATGGGTTTGCATGGTAGTCACCTGATCCAACACAAACAAACAAACAAACAAAATGGAAATGGCAGGAATATTTACATTTGGGCACTGGGATTTCGTGGCAGACCTCGAGGCTTAAAAGGGGAGGAAATCGGAAGGGGAAAAAGAAAAGAAAAAGGAAATATAGCAAAATGAAAGCAATCAACTACAAATAACATAGCTGGCAGGTGGAATGCATCATAGTCAGCCAATCATAAAGGCAGCATCTGCAGCAGAACAATATAAAGTATGGAAACACCTTACAGTCAGTTTTTTCCTACAAACTCTGCACCATTGGTGTACACATGCAGGGGAATTTTAACTGGAAAATGTTAGCGGCTGACATTGCTTTGATCCATCAGTATGTGCTAGATGCTGAGGGTGGAGAAGAGGATAATGCTGACAACTGGCACAGACCGAGGAGGAGGAGAAGAGTGTTCAGACCCAGGGTAACTTACCAGGGGCTAAATGATCTGGAGATAGTAGAGCACTACAGGGTAGACAGAGACATACTTCAGCAAATCACTGAGCTGTGCTGGCCTCAACTCAGACCTCCAACCAACAGAGGGGAACCCATCCCAGTAGATACCAAGGTATGTGTTGCCTTAGGAATTCTAGCTACAGGTACTTTCCAAAGATCTACTGGGAATATCATGGAGGTCTCACAGGCATCTGCATTCCAGGGTACTCCACTAGTTCCTGGATGCCATGCTACTACATGCTGGTGAGCACATTTACTTCCCCAACACCAGTGAGGAGAGGACCAGCTGTATGCATCTCTTACACCATGTAGCAGAATACTCGGAGGTACTGGGTACCATAGACTGCATGCACATCCACATAAAAGCACTACCTGGTGAATAGGGTAGGGTCTACATAATCTGCAAGGGATTAACCCTCCATCAACTGCCAGGTTGTGTGCAATTATCATGAATGTGTTTGCTGGCAGCCCTGAAAGCTATCACGATGCCAACATCTGGCATTTATCACAGCTGTACAAGGCATTTGCCAGTCGGGGAATCCCATATGGTCATCTGGTGTGGGATACTGGCTATGCACTGAAGCCATGGATGATGACACCCATCCGAAATGCACACACACCCAAACAAGAATGCCATAATGAGACACATGCAAAAACCAGGATCATTATAGAGCATGTGTTTAGAATGCTCAAGTCATGGTTCAGCTGCCTTGACATATCTAGTGGAGCCTAGCAGTGATCTCTAGCCACATGTGCGCACATGTTCATAGTATATGCCATGCTACACAATATGATCATGCGGAAACAGCTGCAGCAAGAACAGCACATGGAAGGGCCACATAGCCCCCACCATTGCCAAGGTCCCCATGGGCACAGAGAGACTCACAGGAGGAGGCCCCTGACCCTGCTCCTCTGGGCAGATGGAGGCATGCCCAGAATGCTCAGGCCTTGGCCAAGAGGCAACGCATAGTACACACACACTGACACTGCAGGGACCCCAGGGACACCTCTTTCTGACTTGCACACACAGTAAAATGGATGACGGACAAATCACATTACCTGTAACTTACCATAATAGGCAGTGTACTGTGTGCATCCAAAATAGGCAACCCCAAGCAGCATCCTCACAAGCACAAGGCAAGTCAGTCATCTTAACAATAAATGAATGGATTAGTATGTTTTGCTAACATATCTATGGTAATGCTGCATGCATGCAAGGGAATGGGGTGGCCTACTGGGACAGCAGCACACAACTGACAGCTTTGTGGGACAACAGGAAATGTCTGGCCAAAAATGGCCTCCGCACACTATGCAGTACTACCCAAGGTGGCAAATCCCATTGCAGTATATGTGTGGGGACAACTAACTGGGGGACCACAGGTCACAGGCATGGATATCAGTGTGGGGGTCCCATAACCACCCCTCACACTCACACACCAAGTCAGCTGTAGAAAACCACAAATGTCTGTTAAAGGTACACAAATGTTAGCAATGTTGAATTACCCTCCTACAGACTCACACAGTGAAAGCAGGACATACAGTTGTTGTAAGGCTATGAAGGATAAGAAGTCTGAAACTCAAATGTATGCCAGTACAATCTGACCTGGCCTCTTTACTGATATGCCTCTAGACCCCAAGACAGGGTACAATAGTATGGTAAATGGAACCAAATTGTAAAGCAAATATCAGCACAGTCTGTGCAAATGTGTACAGTTGCCAGGTGTGCCCCCCACATATACCCACACAAATGCAGTAACATGTATGTTTGCAGGGAAATAGCAGCATAGCACACATTGTCAGGGCTGTGCCAATACACATGAAAAATTGTTGCCTGTCCACATAATGCAGGAGTCAATGACCCATGTGTATGTGTGATTAATACTGTCAGGATCTGGCCAGCACATTCTCCTGGCAGTCATCTTGTAGTGCCCTAAGTACAGTGTTGTCTTTGACAGAGCCATGTACAGATAACTGCAGTGCCAACTTTTATGCATGTCAGTGACACCCACTGCTCTGCCACTGACATAACTGGAAGTCACAGTGTTATGTGGAATATACTACATGTATAAGTGACATCTTGAAGGATGTGTAGCTGAGGTGCCAAGGCTTTGGTGAATATAAGTGCTTTTTGATACTGTTGCCAGTGGTTATTCTCAATGATCCTTTTGTCTTATGTTTAGTTTTACATATAATGGACATGTCTGAACAGTAGAATGCGCTCTGCACCCACACCCATAACTCTCAATCTCTGACAGCAAGATGTCAGGACAAGGGCAGAAATAAAAGTGGAACAAAGGCACAATGATAGGCATGTGTTGTAAATAATGCCCTTACATACTGAGAAAGTTGGTAGGGTGAGGGGTTTGCTTTAGCAGGAATTGTCTGAAGGTTATGTGCTCTGAAACAGTAATGTCTGTCATTATTTTGTAACATCACTCTTCAATCATATGTAACTAACTTGCCATAAAAACAGAAGTATAGGTAGAAAGGATGAAACATCTAGCCAAACACCTGGACAACCTGCCAATAAATGTACAGGTAAAAGGTATGCCCACACAAGGATATGATATCTCAGGTTAGAAAGATACCACACAAGGAGGAGATCCCCAGCCAGTATATCACCAAGTTGCTGGACTGTTTACACAGCCATGTCATTACTGAACTGACAGCAGCCACACCTCACAAATGGCCTTGTTGGGAAAGAATCTACATAGCTGCCCTCATAATATTGGTCTATGCATCATAAAACTAGTATTTCTCTGGTAAAGCACTTGATGATCTGAGGATGTCTGGCACTAGGTAATGACACAATACATTGCAGTTTCAGACTACAGATATGTCAGACAATGTCTGCTAAATAAAACAAGTATCCTGAGTAAAGTCATGTGTACTCCTGAGAAGTATGGCTGTAGCACACAAAACCCTGAACTGGAGTACACCTTTCTCTGGAATGGAGTCCCACTCTAAGTATAGAAGGTCACACTGGGCATGCTCCTACACTTAGAGATTCACAGGACATGTTGGATCCCATATCAATTCACAGGATGTGTTAGAACTCACATTGGAATATATGACTGTATTGTGTATATATGTCTGTGCATACAGACAGCAATGTACACCTCAGCTGTCCCCACACACAAACACACACACACACACACATCAGACAGGATTAACCTCAGCTAGCTGTAGGTGGCCCATGTGTACTATATCTGCATCTGTCGAGTGAGATACATGCATACATATATATGGGCAACAGATAACAACATATGTCAAGCATACACACACATAGATGTGGGGAACTGAGAGACATACAGTGATAGAGAGAGACACACACAGGGGGGCACAGACAGAGTGAGTCACACACATGAATGGCATACAGTGATGTCTTGCTGTGGACAGTGGCATACCAGTTGTAAACAGTTGCACGTGAAAGCATAAAAGGTGAGCCCCATTGTGTAACAGTACTGAGGTTCAGTTTATATCACATCACCTGCGTGTGTGTGTGTGTGTGTGTGTGTGTGTGTGTGTGTGTGTGTGTGTGTGTGTCTGTAGGTCTAAGGATTTGGAGACTATTCCCAATCAGTCCACTTCACATTGCCCTACTTCACAAGATCTGCTGCTGTCATTCACCTTAGAAGTACCATTGGACACCGATCACCCCTATAAGCTCTGTAGCATGTGTGATAACTGCATAACACTATAATACAAATTACTAAATAGGTAGGGTTTTGGCCATTCCCACCCACAATACTTCCTAGTGCCCCACTTTATCAGTTCTGTTTATGTCATTCCCCTTATTGGCACCTTTGGCCAGTTGTCAGCCCAGTAAGCTCCGCAAGTACATTTGATAACTGTGTAACACTATACTACAAATTGGTAGCTAGACAGGGGTTCTAAATCCAGATCTTGCAAATCAGTGTGTTTGTATGTTTGTAAGATGAAGTATTTTGATAAGTCTCCCACCCACTGCCCTACTTTAACAGACCTGCTGATGTCATTCCCCTTATCTGCACCTTTGGCCAGTTGTCAGCCCAGTAACGTCTGTAGTGTGTGTTATAAATGTGTAACACTAAAGTACAAATCACTAGCTAGACAGGGGTTCTAATCTCAAGTCTGGCAATAAAGTTTGTGTGTGTGTGTGTGTGTGTGTGTGTGTGTGTGTGTGTGTGTGTGTGTGTGTGTGTGTGTGTGTGTGTGTTTGTAAGAAGAAGTATTTTGATAAGTCTCCCACACACTGCTCTACTTTATCACTTCTGCTGATGTCATTCCCCTTACAGCACCTTTGGCCAGGTGTCAGCCCAGAAATCTCTGGAGCATGCACAATAACTGTGTAGCAGTATAGTACAAATGACTAGATAGGCAGAGGTTCTACTCTTAGATCTGGAAAACTGTGTGGATGTATAACTGTGTATGTTTGTAGGGCGAAGTATTTTGATAAGTTTCCCACCTACTGCCCTACTTTATCAGTCCTGCTGATGTCATTCCCCTTATCAGCACCTTTGGCCAATTGTCAACCCAGTACTCTCTGTAGTGCGTGCGATAACTGTGTAGCACTATAGTACAAATAACTAGATAGGCAGGGATTCTAATTTCAGATTTGGCAAATGTGTGCATGGGAGTATAAGTGTGTATGTTTGTAGGAAGAGGTATTTTGATAAGTTTCCCACCCATTGGCCTACTTTATCAGTCCTGCTGATGTCACTCCCCTTATAGGTTCATAGGTGTATACTAGGCTAATGGCCTTGGAGCTTTACAAGCTCAGCCCTTAGAAGTGTCCTGCCATTGTAACACCCAATGATAGTTCCCGGTGCCACCATCAAACAGAACCACTGGAGTGATTGCTGGGGTGAACTTTCTATTACCCATCCACTCATCAAGATTTCACTGGAACAGGGTCATCTAGGTGCTTTACTTGACATGCATGGGAAGTCTATTCCAGGGCATGTGTAGTCTCTGGGTGAGGAAACTGTCCCTCCAGCATGTTGTGTTGATTGTGGTAATGAGGTTGAGGTCACTGCAGTGTGTGGTGCAGAGGGATTGGGATGTCTTTAGATGTAGCATTTCTAAAAGAGCTGGGTCAGACATGGCTTTGCAAGTCAAGCAGAGATCACCTTTAAGAAGGTGATATGACACAGAGAATAACTGGAGTCTTCTGAGTCTGTCTGTGTAGGACATGTGTTTAATGCCTAGGATCCTCTTTCTGATGTACTTCTGTGGCCTTTCCGGCTGTTGCAGGTGTCTAGTGAGGTACATGCTAAATGGGCCATTACACCTGATAATTGGTCTAATGAGGGAAAAGTACACAGAGACGATGACCTCTTTCTTCCTGGATTTAAAACCTTTGGTAATAAGATGTGCCACATAGAAGGATTTCCTGACCACAGTGGCAATGTGGTCGTTAAAGTAGAGGTTGCTGTCAACCTGTATCCCCAGATATCTTATAATGCCTATAGTGTTCAGTGGGCTGCCATTGATGTGGTACTTAGTGGGAACTGAGTTTTTACCAAAGGGGTTGATGATGCATTTTGTGGTGTTAAGCTTCAGGCCATGGTTTCCACTCCAGTCAGTGGTCTCAGTGAGGCCTTTCTGTATGATGTCTGCATCACTTGTGGAGTTAATGATGGCTCCCAGCTTGCAGTTGTCTGTGAACTTGGTCAGCCAGAGTTCCTTTGTGTTAGCATGGACTCCTGAGACATAGATGCTGAACAGGAGAGTACACAGGAGTGATCCCAGTGGGACTCCACTCATGACTGGTTGGCTGTCTGACTTGGATCTCGCTACTTTCACACTGTGTGTTCTGTCTCTGAGCCAATTTGCAACTCCCCCTAATGATATAGGCGTTGATGCCTAGTTTGGTGGGTTCATCAATAATACATAACTGAGGAATGGTATCAAGAGCCTTGGCCACATTGATGTAGGCTGTATGCAGTGCCTTACTGTCATACACAGCCCTGGTGACTGACTCAAAGAAGTCAACCAGGTTGAGCAGGCATGATCTCCTGTTCACAAAGCCAAACTGTGTGGAGTCCAGAGTTAGGAGATTACCTATATGTTTGTTGATCAGGTCCCTGATGATGCACTCCATAGCTGTACATATCAGACTAGTTAGGCTAATGGGCTGATAATTCCCAGGGTATGTAGTTGCTACCCCTTTATGGAGAGGGATAACTGTAGCAGTGGGCCATTTGGGAGAACAAAGCATGAGGTGATGCTGTGACTAAACAGGGCACACAGATGTGGTGGCAGGTATCTTTGTAGTTCATGGTGTAGATGGTGTCATGGAAGCTGTATTCCTGCCCGTAGACAATGCAGGTTTAACCTGGGTGGCAGTAATCTTGGGAGCCTTGCATTCTTCTGCCATTGTGATTGGTCCACTAGTGGGGAGAGAGGGGTAAAGCAGGCACTGAATGTGTTATCAAGAATGTTGGCAATATCTGGTGGCTCAGTATAGGAGGTAGTATTGGGCAGTAACTCAGAGCACTTCTGAGTATTGCAGTGGAGGTTCTGGATATAACTATCAAAGGCTTTGTGAATGTTGTCAGTGTCTGCTGCAATTCTGCCATCAAAGCTGGCTTTAGATGATTTCATGAGGGATCTCAAGTTGTTGTTGAGGCTAATAAGGGAGTTTTTCCACTCTTGGGACTCCACCTTTGCAACAGTTTCTTCCTTGTGTTGTACAGGTTATTAATGGCAGAGGACCACCAGATTAGCCTCCAGTGTTTGGAGGAGAGTGTCATGGTTCTGTTGGGTATGGCTAGCTCCATGCATTGATGTACATGTTTGTACAGTGCATTTGTGTATGGTTAGGTAGTCATGCAGGTATTTTCCATTGGAATGGGTAGTATAAAGTTAGCCAGCTCTGTTATTAAGAATCCAAAGTCAGTTTTGGAGCAGTTTTTCAAAGTGGATACCTTTGTGGGCATGTGGGTGAGATGTGGATTTGCATGGTGATTACTCTATGTTGGATCTGACCAGGTAGGGATTGTTTATTGTTGTCAAGCAACAGTCCCATATGTTAGTAATCAACACAGGTCAAAGATCTGGTCTCCTCTACTGGGTGTCAGAATGAGCTGGTCCAGGGCATTGGAACTGATGAATTCCAGGAAGAGTTGGGCCAGTGTATTGGTGCTCAAGTATCTTTCCCAGTTGATAGAAGGGTAGTTGAAGTCTCTTAGTATGAGAGTGTTGGGTTGGACCTTGATAGATTCCAGGGTATTGAGGAATGTGGACTGCAAGTCTAGGGACATGGATGGGGACCTATAGCAGGCTATGACCTGGATTGCACTATTACCCAATGTCAGTTGTACCTGAAGTATCTCAGATACATTATGCTGGGATTCTAGTCTGGAGGCATGCATATCCTGTATGAATATGGAGACACCACTGACTTTGGAGCTGTGGTCCATGTTTTGGGGCTGACGGGTGTGGAATGAGTTACAGCCTGGTAGTGCAGGGGTGCTGTCTGCTGCTGTAAACCAGGTCTCCATTACAGCACAAATGTCAATGTTCTCCATTTTGAGGAGTGCTTTGAGTGAATGCATCTTGAGATGTAGATGTCTATTGTTGAGCATCATGACCTTCAGATTGTATTTCTGTACAGCCATTACAGTGGTAATTTGATTTGGAACACCACCTAAAGAGGCACTATAGGGGTGGCAAGACACTTAGCCAGTACCTGGAAATCCAGGGGTGACAGATGCAGGCCATCTCTGGCAAGACATCGCAGTCTGTCAATCATGTCATCCCAAGCATACAGATACTGCATCCCCTGAGAATGACTCCAGACACTTAAGCCAATTGTTGAAGTCAATCATTTGTTGTTTGTACTGCAGTATCATTCTGGGTGACAGTAATATACTGCTCAGGGCTACTGTCATACCTGCCTGGCCCACATAATCTGAGTGCCCCACCATGTCTCTCTTCATGTAGTCCAGGGAGGTGTGTCTCAGGTCATTCACACACACATGGACAATGACAGAATGATACTTGTAGTTGTTGTGGAGTGACCTGGCTGGGTGTGTTATGGGTTGGATTCTGGCACCTGATAGACAGCTGACTGTTACCTTCTCCATGTTCAACCTAGTGAGTGGGACATCTGTGTGCCTCACTATCGAGTCACCTATGATTACTGTATTGAGATTACTTTCTCAGAATGCCTTAAGTGAATTGACTGGTCCCCTCTAAAACCTCTCCCTCTAGATGAAGCCATCTCCTACTTTAACCATTCTTTCCTGACCCTCCTAAACCAGCTAGCCTCCCTAAGAACCAAACACATCAAAAACAATGCCTGCTCATGGTTATCAAGAGAAACCAAAACTGCCATGCCACAAAGGGTAAAAAATGGAAACAATATCAAAAACATAAAAATACAAACTCCCTCCTAGAATTTAAGCAACTCTGAAACTCCACAAAAAAGCTAATTATTAAAGATCACAAAGCTTACTACTCCAAGCTCAAGTCCTTGCACACTACAGACCCCAAAAACTTCTGGGACTCCATCTCATCAAAACTACACCCTGGTAATAAAGAAAACCCTTGTCCCAATCCCACCCTCTCCGACCTTGATAGTGCTTTCCAGTTCAACTCTTTCTTCATAGACTGCATAGCCAAACTATCCAGCTCCTTCCCACCCCTTCCAATAACCACATCCCCTCCCTCAACATCCCCCTCTACAACCAGACATCCACCTCTTCACCTTTCTACCTTAATCCCATTCCAATTGGCACTATAAAAAACTGCTCCTCAAACTCAAACCTGCTGCAATGCACCTGACAATCTTCCTCCAACCTTCCTCAAACTAGCTACAGAAAACATTGCATTCCCCATATCCATACTTATAAATAGATCCATAATAGAATCATATGTCCCCTCCATCTGGTGCAAGGCCTACATCAACCCCCTCCACAAAGGTGGAAATAATACCGACACCAGCAACTTCAAGCCTATTGCCATCCTTTCCCCTCTGTCTAAAATTCTATAGAAAACCCTCCAAGCACAACTAATGATGCACCTAATGCAAAATGATCTCCTCTCCCCTACCAAACATGGCTTCCAGCCCAGCCACTCCACCATGACTGTCCTTATTTCCTTTCTGGAAACTATCAACTCAGAATGTGACTCTGACAAATTTATACCTACACTATTCCTAGATTTGCCAAAAGCCTTTGACTCCATCTCCCACACCCTTCTCGTATCAAAACTTTCCACTCTACACCTCTCTTCCTCCACCATAGCCTGGTTTTCCAGCTACCTGTCCAACTGCCAACAAGCAGTCCAATGGAAAACTTCAACCTCCTCCTTCCTTCCTACACCCACAGGTGTCCCTCAAGGTTCAGTTCTTGGCATTCTACTCTTTAACCTGTTTATTAACAACTTTCACCACTCTATCCCAGACTCATCTGTCATCCAATATGAAGATGACTTGACCATCATCTGCTCAGCTTTCTCACCCTCCAAGCTCCTAGCAAAAACCAAATTAGCCTTCTCCAAATCAGAAAACTGGATGCAGTCCAACCATCTTGCCCTGAATGCAAATAAAACCAAACTAATTATCTTCTCCCCCAGCAAAAACTCCACTATGGATAAAACCTCATTCACCATACATAGCCTGAACAACACCCCCATTGAAATTATCTCCACTACTAAACTTCTCAGCATCATCAGTGACGAAGAACTAAAATTTGACACCCACATCTACTCCGTTATAAAAAAAACACCAAAAGATAAGTCTTCTCTACAGACACAACCACTACCTCAGCCCCTCTACACATCAAACCCTAGCTTCTACTTTCTTGATGTATAGTGCCCCTCTATTCACTAATCTATACATCGGCTTATGAAACAAACTTGAATACTGCTACCATAAAATCTGCAAATTTGCAACCAATTCTAAAACCTCTTCCCACCACTGCCACTCCCTCCATACCCTCAGTTGGCTTGAACTTCCCAACTACCTCAATTACCTACAACTCACCATTACCCATAAATGTATCTATAAACCGAATAACTGCTCTTCTCCTGCTACATCCTTAAAACCCTACAAACCCAAACGCCAACTCAGATCCACAAACCAAAACCTCCTTCAAGTCCATAAACTTTCTCATCTCCCAGGCCAGCTACTTCTCTCTGACTCCATAAACAATGGAACTCTCCACCCCTCCTTTGCAGCCTTCCTAACCATAACAATTTCAAATCCCAATTACAATCTCACCTATCAGCCAAATGGAAATGCCCTTGCCACGCTCCAACATAACTTTTCCTCTGTACTCTCGCTATGCATTATAATACACATAAACTAAGAAAACTAGTAGCTTTATATCATCTCATAAAGAGCTCCCTTCTCTCAAATGACTCTGTGCATATGATCACTTTTACATACCATTTTGAGCTAGCTACCTTGTATTTAAATGTTTAACTCACTAGAGCTCATTGCACACTCTGAAATGTCAGTAAATGCTCTGCATAGTTTCATAGGTTTATAGGTAGGTACTAAACTATTTGCCCTAGGGCCTATATAAGCCTAGCCAAATGGTACCCTGGCTTTTGCCACCCAAGAAAATTATTTTCCTGTGTCCCTGTCAAGCAGAGCCATAGAAGTGATCCCCAGGGTGAATTTCCTATCTCACATCCAATCATCAAGATTTTTCTTGAAGAGTGCTAATGAGGAGCTTTGTTTGATATAGATAGGTAGTTTGTTCCAGAGTATGAGAAGTCTCTGAGACATGAATATATCCCTCCAGCATGTTCTGTTTATGGTGGTGACAAGGTATAGGTCCCTAGAGCATGCAGCTCAGAGGTTGGGAGGGTGGTCTAATGGTTAAGGTGTTTGCCTTACACACACAAGGTGCAGGGTTTGAGTCTCACAAGGGATAATTGGCTAGGCTTACAATCGCTCACAAGGGCAATTAGCCTAGTACTAACCTATGATTGGGATTTCTTTAAGTGGAGGATGTCCAACAGCTCTGGGTTTGACATAGCTTTGTATGTTAGGCAGAGATTGTTTCCGAGTAGGTGATATGTGACAGAGTAAAGCTGGAGTTTTTTGAGATTGTCTGTGTAGGGCATCTGTTTGAGGCTGGTAATCCTGTTTGTGAGGTATGTCTGTGGCCTTTCCAGTTGTTGTAGATGTCTTGTGAGGTACATACCAAAATAGGCATTGTACTTTATAATGGGTCTAATGACTGATGAGTAGAGGGAACAACGGCCTCTTTTTTCCTGGATGAGAAACTTTTTGTGATGAGGTGTGCCATGTAGAAGGATTTCCTGACTACTGTGCCGATATGATTATCAAAGGAGAGACTACTGTCCACCTGTGTCCCAAGGTCTCTTATCATTTTTTTTCTCTTTTTCCTTTGCAGCTTGCAATATGTAACTTAATAATATCAAAGCTTTGTTTTTTAATTGTAACATGCAATTTGTAATTTAAATTGTAACTCTAATATGTTAGAGCTTTTCTCCCCGGGCCTGCACTGAAAATGGGCTTTTCTTGGCCCAGTGGACTTCTCCGGTTATCAAACCTAAATAAAAAAATAAATAAATATTAGGCAAGGTGGTTAGCCTTAGGGACTTAGGTTGAGGGGCACACTGTGTTGGTTAGATAAGTGTCCTGTCGTTTGTGCTGTGTTGTGGTGGTCAAGTGGGTGCCTGTCTTGGTGGTCTGTGCTGTTTGGGTAAATGTATATTGAATGTCTCTGTGAAGGTGGGTGTGTGTTTTCTGTTTGTATGTCAGAGCTGGGATAGTGGGTGTTCTGGGTGGTATGCATTCCATGTGGTGTGGTACAGGTTTTGACCCATCCCCTCTTGATCAGCTAGTCCAGTCTTCACTGGAGAGTGCATATCTTCCAATTCGGTGACAAGTGTGAGTGTTGGGAGTTTAGAGGAGAGGTTTGTCTGTGTACATGAAGCAGTTGCAACAGTGCCTCAGAATGCTCAAGTGCACCAGGTTAATTGGCAAAAGCACAGATAACTGCACTTTAATTATTCTAGGAGGGGTGGTCATAACTACTAAGTACTGGAGCTAATTCCATGAGGAACGACTACTGCTGATGGCTCTCAGGTGTGCTAGAATAATTGATACAGAAACCTGTTGAATTGCAAAGCTATTAGGTTATTTGAAGTGCAAGAGAGAAAGAACTAGCAACATCCAAGGGAAAAACTGAAGGCAGCCTTCCTGGCACCTGTAATAGTTTACCTCAGCTGTGCAGTTATCAGCACCTTTGGCCAGTTAGCCCATTGAGCTCTGTAGCATGTGCGATAAGTACATAACACTATAGTAGAAATAACTAGGTAGGTAGGGGTTCTAATGTCAATACTAGCAACTGTTTGTATAAGAATCATATACTGCGTGGGTTATACCATTTGAAGTTGTGTACCACCCTGTAAACATCCCATCACCCTACTTTACTAGGCCTGCTAATGTCATTCACCTTAGAAGTACCTTGGGAATAGGTGAAATCACGTAAGCTCTGTGGTGTTTCTAATAACTGTGTAACACTATAGTAGAAATAACTAGGTAGGTAGGGGGTTGTAATTCCAATACTGGCAACTGTGTGTGTGTGTGTGTGTGTGTGTGTGTGTGTGTGTGTGTGTGTGTGTGTGTGTGTGTGTGTGTGTGTGTGTGTGTGTTTGGGTGAAAACTGTATCCTATTTGGCTGATGCCATTTTGATGTGTGTACCATCCACGCCTGTTTACCACCTCCTGATGGCATTACTTTATATAGTGCGGTAATGGCATCTGCCTCACATACAGCATGTTAAACTATTGTGGAGGCCATACCAGTCCTCTGTACAGATGTGTATGGAATATCCAGATGTTTGCAACCTATATGTGGTCTGTGTTCCTTAATGCCCATGTATGTGCTATTGTTGCCAAATCAGCCACAGTGAGTATAGTGACGCACATGCCAGCATCAGGTATCATACCTGACTGAAAGATCATGCTGATACAACATCTGCTACCCTATCACTTGCCCAGGCTTGTAGAAGCAATACATGACTCCACATGCTATTTCTGGTGGGTTATCTCACCATCCATGAAGGCATTCAGAACATCACATGTTGTATGAGGTAGCGTGTTTTGTCCCATGCATATAATCTATGTGGGGCATGTCATGTGTATGTAGTGCAACAATATTTCAAAGTTGAAATGTAGGTTTTCTAATCTGTCTATTGCCAACTGTGTTTGTGTTACTGTATGCACATCCCCTGTGTCAGTCCTTATGTGTGTATGCAAAGGATATACCATTTTGTTTCTCTTTTCCACCCAGTGAACTCAGAAATACATACCACAAACCTGTAATACACAGTATCATGCATGCCCTCATCAAATGCATCAGGGTTGATTGTATGGGAAAGAAATGGCAGGGCCAACAGGTGTTGACAGGTGAATCTATTGCAGTTAATGTAACATCTATGCTTGTGAGGTACCTCCTGACAGTACTGCAATAACCTGTTCTGTATGCATGAGCCTGTTGTACTACACAACACTGAAATGACATGTCTGAAGGCTACCTGTCTGTGACAAGGTGTATGCATGCAGGGTCACACTGTCTGCAAGTGTCCCTCACACATTGTTGCATGCATACACACCTGGTACATGTACATATAAAGCTGTACCTTGCCTATGACATGGTCAGTGTATTCCCACTCTGTCATACTCCCTCTTGGGAATGTCTGCATGGCCACAGCCTTCAGACACACAGACTCCTGGAACACAAACAGAATACAGCATGTCAGACTACATTCAGTCAGTGGTACTAACAGTAACAATGCATCCTGGCTAATAAGGTACATACGCCCATATGTGTACCCATAACAAATGCAAGCAGACAGCACCTTATGTAGTATTACATAGCTACACTGTACTATATTCATCCTGTGCATCAGACCCATATTAGCATGTCCCTGCATCAATGTTATGGATGACAAGGATGTGGCATAGATATCATCATATGCACAGGGTGTGGTGTGGGTTTGCAAGAGGCCTAGGCTGGGCCATTTGGTTGACATCATGTGTGTGTGTTCGGAGGGGTATCCTATTGATGGGCTGGGCAGAGGTGCTGTGTGTGTCTAGAGATGAGCTGCTTGTGGTACAGATGTGTGTGTGTGCATGTATGCACACAGTCACACCATGTGGCTACCCTACACAGGGTTATGTTGTACAGCTGTGGACCATACATGGCAGGGTGTCCAGTTCACTGTCTCTGGCCATGGACACTGGAAATGGTCCTGCCAGGTGTTTCACTGGCACCACCAGACCCAAGGTCCTGCTTCCTGATGGCGACTGCTGTCTGCTGGATCCAGCCAGGACCATGTGCCCATGGCCTGCTCCTGTGTAATGTGGACAGCAACCCCCCTTGAGTACTGCTGGTGTCACTGCCACTATGGGAGTGTGAAGATGCACAGCCCATAGACTCTCAACTGTTGTTGGTGCTGACCTAATTCCACATGGCCAATGCCCATCTCCCACCATGGTCGAGGATTGCCAAGGTCTCACCCCATCGTCTATTCATGACCTTAGTGTTTTGATGTATGGCCTCAACATGTTCATATATGTGACTGTGTAAATCAGGAAGAGTTGCATCCACCACCCTGAGTATTTGTCTGGTGTGGCATTCACTGTGTGCCTGTGCATCCATGACAGCCCACAACATGCATCTGTTGACACCTGCTGTGGCACTTGTGACAGTGGCTGGATGAGCAGCAGCTCTCCTGTGAGCAACCCTGTCCATCCGCCTCTGTGGGACCTCGCCTGCACTCTGGCTATGGCCAGTGTCTACACTTACACCTGCCATAGTCACCACACAAGCCTGTTCCATGCCAGCACCTGCCAACTGTCCATCATCTGTGGCCACTGGTGATGGGGTATATGTAGGCATTGTCACTGTGTGTGTGGATGGTGTGGACAAGAGTGGGATGCCAACCAATGGCACAGATTCATTCCCTGACAACCCCCCCATATCTCACTATTCCTATCGTTATTGTCAGAGTCTGCAGAGACAATAATATTAGTTTCCAAGTGGGAGGGACCCCAAACCCCATCGACACCTGTGAGGAGAAAAACACATATGTACATTAATACCTCACTTTGAGATTGGCTGGCACACACACACACACACACACACACACACACACACACACACACACACACACACACACACACACACACACACACTTACAGGTAAGGTGGGACAAATCTATTACACAGACCTCACATTGCCCAAATGGTGACATGCATGACACACGGCCCTCAACATCATGTATTGCAGCCAATTTTAATACATATAACTAACAATATACAGGTCTGGGATACATGAGTAGTGTTAGTAGATGATGGCCCTTCCTCAGCACAGACTGCACCTATGTACACATAACTGCTGTTCACCTGTAAAGTACAATGGCAAGTACTATAGAATATACCTCACAGCTGTACAGATTCTCACAGGATGTATAGATGTCTGGCTCATATGTTTCCACTGTTTCACATAACCCCTGTGTTTGTCTGATACATAAATGGGATGATCTGAGCAGTGACATCACTGATTAATGACATATATTTGAGTTTCAGACCTCCAAACCAGCAGTAAATGTGTGGTCACACTATTTCTGTTACACCACCAACCTTCTAATCTTACAGTGGATATGATAAGTGCACACAACCCTGTTAACATGTTCTTGTAATATATACGATGAGACCACAATAATGCATTGCAATACACCTTTCATGTGACATATGACCTTTGCAATCCAATCCATAAACAAACAAATGTGTTACGTGTAAAATATAATGAATGAAATATGTACAATATGGTGGTTGCATAAGTGTGCATACCCTTAAAATGATACTTTGCTGAAGCACCTTGTAAGTGACTTACAGCATTCACTCTTCTGGGGAAGGTGTCTATCAGCATGGCACACCTTGACTTGGCATTAATTGGCCACTTCTCTTTGAAAAGGTCCCCCAACTCTGTCAGATTGCAAGGGCAGCTCATGTGCATAGCTCTCATCAGGTCACACTGGGGTTTTGCTATTGGGTTTAGGTCTTGGCTATGGCTGGGCCAATCAATAACCATGAGTGTGTTCAGGTGGAGCCATTCTTAGGTAGCTTTGGATGTATGCTTCGGGTTTTTGTCATGTTGAAGGCTGACACCCCTCCCCATCCTCAGCATTCTTGCAGATGGCTGATGAATGTGGACCAGACTTGAGTATTGTTTTCAACTGTTCAGAATTCCCACCACCTTGACTACAGGCTCAGTTCTGGCTTTAGAACAGCATCCCCACCACAAGTCAATGCCACCAGCATGAATCACCATGGGGATGGTGCTCTTCAGGTGAAGAGAGGTGTTGCTTGTGCAGCACACATACCTTTTAGTATTGTGGCTGTGAGGTTGAGCCAAAGTCTCATTACACCATAACACATTTTCACACATGCCTTTGAGAGACTTAATGTGCTGTATTACAAGTTGTATCCACCCATGGATGTTTTTTGGTTTGGAGAAATGCTTCCATCTTCTGACTCTACCCCATAGGCCAGACTTATGCAGAATATGGGAAATTGTTCTCACATGTAGTACACAACACCAGTACTTGCAAGAGATTCCTGCAACACCCTCAGTGTTGCTGCATGTCTCCTAGCAGCCTCCCTTAGCACGTTTGGACATGTCTTTTTATTAGTTTTGTAGGAATGTCAGGTTCTTTTCAACAGCACTGTTGTCCTATATTCAATCCACCTTTTGATGACTGTCTCCACTGTGTTCCATGGTATATGCAACACTGGGGTAATGTAGCTGTACCCTACTCCTGAGTGATACCTTTCAAATATGAGATCCATTTGCTGCTTTGTAAGCTGTCTGCAAACCATGGCTGTTGCTGTTGCAGGCAACTGAGTAAATGTCATGAAATTCTACTTGGACAGCAGACTGTTGTTTGGCATTACTCAGAGTGTCTTTACTTGATGACAGGTGTGTACCCAAGCAGACTGAATGCTGTCAGTAAACCACAAGCTGCTGTAATAAAATTTCATCTGAAGGGTGTGCACACGTATGCATCCAGCTTATTGTAAGGTTTGTATACTCCATATTTGGTGCCCAACAGATTGGTTGGTTTTACAAGTGAATTGTTCATGTTATAGGTCACATTAAAGATTGGAAAGGGTGTGGACTGACATATTGTCATCTCAGTTTGTATATATCCCAAACACCTGGCATCTTAACAGGGCTGTGTACACTGTCTATATCCATTGTATAAGAGTAATGTTTCACACATGTCCCGACCGTAGGCCATTTGCCCACCATTTTTCTGGTCTCTGTCCAGAAGTCTTGCACTGACAGGTTGTGAGGTATGCTACAGGAATGTTACATTCTCTTCAGATAGGCCCCTGTGTTGACCACTGTGATGCAATGCAGTTAACCCCACCACAAGTGAACATGCACGTAAAGCAATATGGCTATGACTGACAGTTGTGTGCAAGGTAAACTGCATACCCATCACATGCCTGGGGTACTGGCAAAGCACAACAGAACATTTCCATACTCACCAGCTTCAGACTGCTGTCCCAAATGCAGACCAGAGTGACTTAAGTAGTTGTGGGAGAGAGATATTGTCAGCAGGCTCACATGTGGCATTGGTACAGGATGGATGCAGTATGTCTGACATTTACAGTACAATCCCCAATACTACACAATTTGCTGTCTTTCACCATAGATGTGCACTTCTGTGCATTAGAAAACCCCATCTACAACTGCAATCTGACTTGACACATGCACGTAGATACTCTACAGATACAAGTATGTCTGCTACACTAGTCTAGTAATCTCCACTGGGGCCTTACCAGCACGTACCTCATCCATTGTCTGGGTGCCACCCACCTCTAGCATGTGGGGGCCTGTACCCTGATGTTGTACTGGTATGGGTACCCTAAGGTTGGCAAGGAGCTCCTCAGTGGGTGTCAGTGGTGGCTGCATGTCTGAGCCCCCACCTGTGGCTGTGTGTTCCCTGGCCACAGCAGCAGCTCTTTGCCAGGCATGGAGTATGAGGTCAGTTGCATGATGCCAGACCTGCTCATATGTACATGCGTGCAGGCTGACGCTGACATCATTTACCCTGTGGACAAGGTCATCCCACAGGGTAGTCCTCTTCTGCAGATGTTGCCGGCTCCGGCCAAACATAATTACATGGTGCTTTATTATGGCTTTGATGATAATAGTAGTCTCAGTCACTGAAAATGTTGCCCTTCTTTGATGCGACATTGCACCTGGAAGATATAAACAGGGAAACACATCACAGGACCTCATAAATTTATCAACAGCATTTACAGAACATGCACATGTACATTGAATATCAGTAGCTACCACTCACAACCAAACCATACTCCTCAGCACAGTATCAGCTTGCATTGCGCTCCTGGTCCTGATGTATCATATTCCCCACAATGAGGGGCAGCTAATTGCATAATCCTCTATTCCTCATTCAGGTCTGTATAGATGGATGGCATTGGCCATCTTCTATGTGGATGGGGTGTGGATGGTGCCGAGGCTTGGTGTGACTACAGTGTGTAATGGAGCTGGGAGCACATGCCTGAGTTCATGTAGGATGCAGATGAGGATGCTATCATGTCTCATGGATACTTACATTTCTTGCCTTTCAGAAGGCAATATGGACCTACTCACTGGTGATGAGGGGATACTGTACATATCCACCTATAGTGATGTTGAGTCAGGGGGGTGATGTTTGCCCTAACCTTATCTGCAGCAGGTTGGCTATAGCTATGTTGTGTGTATGTGGTCTGATTGACCACCATTACAGGTTGGGTTGGTTTGTTGCCTCTGAGATTGCAGACATATGGAAAGATGGCCTTTTGATTGGCCTTGGTGGATGTGTCCAATTCATACTCATAGTTCGCCTTACAGTAATCCACCTGTGAACTTATATGCTTGTTCAGACAACAGCTGACTTAATGGCAGGTTGGTGCCTGCTCTTACTTTGCCCTGTACAGCCAATATAGGAACCAAATCTGTGGTTTGTGTATTTCTGCTGTCCAGCAACGGGGATTACTCTACTTTGGTGGAACAGGTTTTACAAGTAAGGTATTGCTGAGTCCATACAGCTATGTAGGTGTTCATATAGCTGTTTGAAGTAGGCATGAACACAAAGTCAAAACACAGTTGGACACCTCTCCAATTTCAAACTGCTAATCATACTTATTGTAGTACCCATGGCTGTGTCAGGGCAATGCAACAACCAGTACCTGTATAAATGTCACTCTGTTGGATGCATAGTAACTAAAATTACACACATGTACAAGATGTACAGCTTAATTAACTGACATTTTGCATCCTATTTCTGTTCTTATGAAGCGGCCAGATACACGTACTCATACTGACATGTGTACAGGTAATACCTGATATACATTTCTGTTTTATGCCAGTATGGCACAGTGTATTCACACTCTTGCTGCCCAGCCATCCCTCTCAACCCGTTAGAGCAGGACTTCTGTAGGACGCCACACATACATGAGGGGCAATGGGAAAAAAAATAGTGACACTGTCTTAACTCATTCCCTCCAGCATAACTCTTTTGAGTGTGTACCTTTAACTCCCAGTGGGTGCAGCTTGAACCTTTAAAAAATGAAGTCATCACCTTGCAGTTCTAAAATATACTCACTGACAGAGGTCAAATATTAATACAATTGTGTTTGCCATTGTGTATGCTTCAAGATAAAATACTCTGATACCTTGTATTTAGCATGGTTTTAGAATTATTAATGCAACTATGAACAAACAATATTTGACACCTAGATGCGCAGTAGGAGGTAACTGCAGAAACACCTGGAGGCGTCAATTGGTTGTGATGAGTTAATATTGCTGTACCACACTTGAGTCATTCGATAGCATGTTAGCTTTTGCATTGACAGGCATACCCTGGAGGATGTACAACACTCATCTGGCAGGAAGAGAGGAGAAAGGCTAGGAGTGTGGTAGTGAAGGTAAGAACTTTTAATGTTGGCAGTATGACTGGTATATGGACAGAGCTAGCTGATATGATGGCCATGGCAAGGTTGATATATTGTGTGTGCAAGAAACCAGATGGAAGGGGAGTACAGCTAGGTGTATGGGAGGCAGGTCACAATTGTGCTATCATGGTATGGATGGGAGGAGAAAGGGGATAGGGGTTATCCTGAAGGAACAGTATGCCAAGAGTGTTTTTGGAGGATAAAATGAGTGTCTGATAGAGTGATGTTTATGAAGTTGAAAACTGATGGTGTAATGATGACTGTTGTTAGTGCATATGCTGCGCAAGTTGGTTGTGCGATGAATGAAAAAGAGAAATGTGTAGTCAGTTGGATGACATAGTGATGACTGTACCCAAGAGTGACAGAGTTGTGATTGCAGCAGATTTCAATGGGACGGTGAGATGGTAGTGGATTTTGCAAAAAGGATGGATATGGCTGTGGTGAATACATAATATTACATGAGGGAGGAGCATAAGGTGACATACAAGAGTGGAAGAAGATGCACACAGGTGGAATATATCCAATGTAGGAGGGCCAGTTTGAAGGGGATTGCAGACTGTAAAGTGGTGACAGGAGAAAATGTATTTAGGCAACATAGAATGTTGGTCTGTAAGATGAAGTTGGTGATTAAGAAGAGTAGGCGTGTAATGGCAGCACCAAGGATCAAATGGTGGGAACTGGCAAATGGTGATTGTTAGGTGGAGTTCAGGGAAGAGTTAAGACAGGCACTGGGTGGCAGTGACAATTTACCAAATATCTGGGTAAGTACAGTGGATCTAGTAAGGTAGATGGCTAGAAAGGTGTGTGGTGTGACATGTGGATGGAGGAAGGAGTACAAGGAGACCTGGTGGTGGACTAGGACAGTATACAGATAAAGAGGTTGGGGAAGAAAGATTGGGATTTTCAGAGAGATGAGGAAAGTAGACAGGAGTATAAAGAGATGAGGTGCATGGCAAAAAGAGAGTTGGCAAAAGCTAAGGATGAGGCATCTGAAGAGTTGTATGACAGGCTGGACACTAAGAAAGGATGAAATGACTTGTACTGATTGGCTAGACAGAGGGACTGAGCTAGGAAAGATGTGCAGCAGATAAGGGTGATAAAGGGCAATGAGGGAGACATACTCACAAGTGATGGGAGTGTGTTGAGCAGATGGACAGAGTACTTTGAGAGGCTGATGAATGAAGAGAATGAGAGAGAGAAGGTTGCATGATGTGGCTATGGTGAATCAGAAAGTGCAACAGCTTACCAAGGAGGAAGTAAGGATAGCTATGAATAGGATGAGTACTGTAAAGCTTGTTGGTCTGCATGACATACTTGTGGAAGCCTGAAGGTGTGTAGCAGAAATGGTAGTGGTGTTTTTAACCAGAGTGTTTAAAGATATCTTGGAAATTGAGAGGTTGCATGATGAGTGGAGAGAAAGTGTTTGGTTACTGTTTTAAGAATAGAGTTGATGTGCAGAGCTGTAGTAACTACTGGGGGATCACATTGATCAGTCACAGCATGAAGTTATGGGAAAGAGTAGTGGCAACTAGGTTAAGCAGGGAGGTGATGAGTAGTGGTCAACAGTATGGTGTCATGCTAGGTAAGAGCACTACAGATGCAAGGTTTGCTCTGAGAGTGCTGATGTAGAAGTAGAGAGGAGATCAGGAGCTGCTTTGTGTCTTTCTGGACTTAGAGAAAGCATATGACAGGGTGCCTAGAGAGGAGTGGTGGCATTGTATGAGGAAGTCACGAGTGGCAGAGATATATGTAAGAGTGGTACAGGAAATGTACAAGAGTGGTGTGACAGCAGTGAGGTCTGCAGTGGGAGTGATGGATGTGTTTAAGGTGAAGGTGGGATGACATCAGGGATCAGCTGTGATCCATTTCTTATTTGCAATGGTGATGGACAGGTTGACAGACAAAATCATACAGGAGTCCCTGTTGACAATGATGTTTGCAGATGACATTGTGAACCATATTGAGAGTAGGGAGCAGATTTAGGAGAACCTGGAGAGGTGGGGATATGCTCTAGAGAGGAGAGGAATGAAGGTCAGCAGGACTATGACAGAATATTTGTGTGTGACTGAGAGGGAGGATAGTGGAATGTTGAAGATGCAGGGAGTATAGTTGGCAAAGGTGGATGTGTTGAAATGATTGAGATCAACATTTCAGAGTAATGCCGACTGTGGAGAACAGGTGAAGAAGAGAGTACATGCAGAATGAAGAGGTAGGAGAAGAGTATCAGGAGTGATTTGTGACAGATAAGTAGCAGTAAAAGTGAAAGGGAAGGTGTACAAGAGGGTAATGAGACCATCTATGTCATATGAGTTGGAGATAGTGGCATTGACAAAAAATCAGGAGTCAGAGCTGAATGTGGCAAAGTTACAGATGTTAGGATTTGCATTGTGTGTGATGAGAGTGCACAGGATTAGCACTGTGTATATGAGAAGGTCAGTCCATGTGGAACGGTTTTGAGACAAAGCTGGAAAGGCAAGATTACATCAGTTTGGACATGTGCCGAGGAGAGATGCTGAGTATATTAGGAAGGCCTCAGATAAGGTTCTGGAAGTCGTGAGAGATGACATGCAGGTGGTTGGTGTGACAGAACAAGATGCAGAGGACAGGCTGAAATGGCAACAGATGGTCCACTTTAGTGACCCCTAATGGGAACAGCCAGACAAAAAAGAATGAGATGTTGGAATGTCAATCTTCACAGATTTGCAAAGGATTTGCCAGACATAACACATCTCTATAAGTACATGACTACAAATATGAGGCACACGTATGGTCAGTGTGCATAACACTAGACAGTTACATGGTATGAGCTCAGTATATCACATGCAGTTCAAAACACACATCTGCAACAGTACTGTATTATGCAAATGCCATGTATAGGTCTCTCACATTTCTGAGCAAACAAGTACATCATAGTTGTATTTACAAGTAAGATATGGATATGTATGACATCCCAGTAGCTGGCCTAGCATTGTCACAGTCAGTATTGTTCAGCACAAACTCTAGTAGTAGTCTGATGTGAGCCATCCTTTCCTGGGGTGACTCAGGGGCCTGACCTAGATGCTATGGCCATCGGTTCTGATTAGCAATATTTCAGTACAGCAAATCTTGTTGAGACATATATGTTAAGCATCCTATTTCTCATTCTTACATACCACCTACTGCAGTCCATTACATGCTTACTTGTTTGACATACCTTTTTCCCCAAGTGTAGGTGGTTATATCCTGCTGTTTTCTTTTTCTCAATGTTTCTCTCTCTCTCATTCTCTTGCGGATGTAGGGTGTATATCTGTTTTGCATAGGCAGCAGCTTGCCTTTTGTAGGTAATGCTCATGAGCAGCTGATGGCCTGTGCACTAATTGGTGTCCCCCACTTGCTAAATGCATTCAGAACAGCTGTGTTGTTATTCGTATAGCCAACGGCATGGCAACACACTCCTATAATTGAGTACTTCATGTGGGCATTGGCCCTTTTCCTTGCCAGTGAGAAAAACTTCATGGAGGTGTGTGAACAATGGCATCACAGAGAGTATTTAAAAATGCCTTTTGCAACCAAAACTATAGACGCAGGCCAACAAAATGGGGGGGAATGTTCCAGACATACACACAGAATGTAAGCATTGCTGTTATATATTTGGATTAATGCTAGTCAAACAGGGTTTGTGTGGACATGGAGTTTCTGTGTGATTTTAACTCTGACAGTGTTATGTGTTTGAAATAACTCTCAGCTGTATGGCTATCTGCAGTATGGCCAGAGTTTGGACTCCTGTGTTTGGTGTGTTCCTCAGACATTTTTTGTGTTTGGAAAATTAGTAGCATACTCTGGGGATTGCAGTCAGTAACTGCAAACATCCATTTGTGTTTCTGACCTCATATCCCTCAGAAAAGATATGTTACAACTAACCCTGTTACACCTGCAACTTCCTCAGTTTACAGCAGCAATATTTAAAATATGACCCTGTTGTTGGGCTTCAGTGCCACAATCATGTCAGGCTTTTTCAGATGTCATGCAGTAAGAGGTTGATAGATATGATGATTATTTAGTGCCTACATTCCTGATATCATCCCAGTGATATATCAGACTGCCAGACATGTTATGTGGAAGAGGCCTTATATATGAGGGGAAAGCCGGGACATTCTGTGGGACTCTGTACAGTCAAGAGGTTTGTGTATTTCTGGCAATTGTTGACAGACTGCCAGGACTGTGTAGCAGTGTAGTGTGTCAATGTTATTTGGCCTGTGTAGGGAGGGGGGTGGATGTATGTGTTTTGGCTCCTTTTCTATCTGGCTGTGCATGGTTCTCCTGTTTCTGGTGGTCTATCGACTGTATATGTTTATAGGGACAGACTGAAACATGTCCCGCACCATGGTCAGGCATCATACTACACTGTGAATTGGGCCAGTATATGTAGGGGGAGTGTATGAGTAGCAAACATGTTAAGATGTTTTTGTTCACACAGTCCTTATACTGTACTGTTCCCTTGGCTTACCAGTATGTCACTGTGAGTGTGGTGGAATTGGTTGCGGGTATGTACGTTCACACTTGTGTCTGTTTTTCAGTGCTTTTATATCCCTATAGTGCCAGATATACTTGCCAATACATGTGTAATTCCCCCTAGCGGATATGAGTTATTGTTGGGACAGTCTGACTGTAGTTTGGACAGTGCTTGCTGACATGCTTAGCAGCTGAGTGTAGTTTCCCTAATGTGATGTTATGTCCAGATATTTGTAGGCTGTGCTGTTACCTGGCCCTTATAAGTATTTTGTATTTCTGACACATCAGTGGGATGATGGGAGGATTTCAGTCATTAACTAGTGAGAAGTAATTGAGTGTTGGACTTGTGCTATTTCAGTCAGTATATGTCAGGACAGACATGAGGGTGTTACAGCAGCAACTGTGTCAGCTTATCTACTCTAGTATTTCAGATTTGTCCCTATTTTCATGCCTTTCTCCCCGACTTTGTCAGGCTTGGTCCAGATTCATTGCACTAAGGGGTTCTGGGCCTACCTCTCGACTGTCTGGATTGTTGCATTATGTCCAGGATTATTGCTCATATTTCTGGTCTGTTCAACAAATTCATTATTATTATATTCCTGGTAAATCACTATGATGACCTGTGGGTTTCTGATAGTAAATGATGAAATACATTTCAGTTTCAGAACTCACATCCTTCCGAACATGTATGCTGGAACAAACCCTGTCACTCTGACAACATTGCACATTTATAAGAGCAATATTTAAAATATGTCCCTAGTTTGGGTCCATTGTCCCTCCATTTGGACAGCCTTTGGACATATTTCTTGCACTAAGAGGTCGAGAGGTATGGTTGTGAGGTATGACTCCACTACATGTTATGAGCATATATCTATATATATATATATATATATATATATATATATATATATATATATATATATATATATATATATATATATATATATAGATAGATAGATATATAAAATATATATATGTATATATCTTTACTTTTTATATATATTTAGTTATATATATGCATATGTATGTATTTATGTGTATATGTCTATATTATGTATATATTTTCAATATATGGGTATTTCCATACATATATACATGTGTATATGTATAAATACATAACCTGACTGATTTTACAGAATCTTTTCCCTACTGTTGAATGACTCTACTGCATGATATGTTTGAAAAAGCATCAGCTGTCATTAATAGCTCAAATGCTGTAGTGCTACATTTCTCTGTTTATGGTGTACAGGGTCCTCTGTTTGAGAAGAGATTATTATTATTATTATTATTATTATATTCTTATAATATTATTATAATATTATTATAATATCATATTATATATATATATATATATATATATATATATATATATATATATTTTTTTTTTTTTATATATCTGTTATATAAAATGTGCTTCCATTACAGTAGCAAGGGTGTAACTATACTGTATGGGACACATGTATACATGGGTGGTGTCACATGTAATATGTACTCACACTTCCATTTTACACCAGCTACACCACCCTGGGTGACAAAAATAACTTACCACATATTTTAATATGAAAATATTACTTTTCACACTGCTTTCCCTTGTAAAGCTGGATTGCCTGCTGTAGTACTCAAACTGTGTACACCTGCATATCAAGCTGGGAGTCTGACCACTACACTACCTTGGTTTGTGGATTTGAGCCGTACATTTGTATTTATCTCCTATTGCATATTAATATTATGTTATTATATTAAATGCAAAGTATTGAGGTTTTCAGCCATGTCATTGAAGACTGCTTTCATGACATAATGGCATACATTCAGTTTCAGACGTGTATCCTTTAGAACATTCATGCTAATACATAACCTGTTTTGTATCAACTTTCTGTCTGTCCTCTATGCAGATGGAATGACACCAGTGCTCAGGCTGTGCTGCCTACACTGCAGAATGGGTCTGAGAGCCCATGCCTGTGTTCATGTAGGATTCAGCCAGGAATGGTATAAGGCCTATGGAGACCTCTGTGTGTTGCCTTTGAGATGGCCTTACAGACCTGCTTCTTGATCATGAGGGGAGGGGGGCGGGTACTGCACATGCACATATGTACCTATGGGAGACAGGGGGGGGTGAAGTTTACACTTCAGCTGTCTGCAGCCAGTTGCCTATATCTATGGAATATGTGTATGTGGTGTTGCCTCTTGAATTGTGGACACATGTTGGGAAGGCCTACTGATTGGCTTTGGTGGATGTATCCAGTTTGCACTCAAAAACAGCCTTAGTGTTCATCACCTGTGACCTTATTTGCTTGTGCAAAACAAGGTGGCATGGTTGCCAGTGAGGCAGTTGTTCCTTCTTGTGATTATTTCCACCTATGATGGTAGTTGTGTATTGCTGCTGTCCACCACATGGGTTCGGCCTAACTTGAGGGGATTGATGTTAAACTGTCAGGTATTGCTGAGACCATACAGCTATGTAGGTGCACTCAAAGTATTGTGGTGTGGGCCTGGACACTGCTGCTATTTCCAACATATGGGACGTCCTTCATGTGAGCTTTTCCTCTTTTCCTTGCCTGTGCAGGGGAAATTATGGAAGTGTGGGAGCTTCAGCTTCACAGACAGTAGGTGGGAATACCTCACAGGATAGGACATGTGGAGACAGCCCAACAACATGTGGGACAAAGGTCCAGATTTTATTACAAATTGCATGTCATTAGTGCTGTTATACACATTGACAGGATTTGTCTCGGCATGCATTTACTGAGTGGCTTGACATCTGACAATGATATGCCTCTGACATACCTTTCAACTGGCACGTTGTCTCACAGAGTAGCTGAGTGGCCAGAGGTTTGCCTGTTATGTTTGGACAGCTCCTTGGACAACATCTTTTTTTGTGGTGTCGGTAAGATAATGTGAAGATTGTAGTCACTAACTGTTGACATCCATTGGTGTTCCAGACATCATATCCTTCAGGGATGTTATGTTACGACAACACATGTAACACTAGCTACTGTTTCAGTTTGTAACACCATTATGTATGTGTGATATGTCCCTCTTTCCAGCCACCTGTCCCATAAGTACGTCATGCGTTGTCCAGATGTCCTGCACTACAAGGTGCAGTGGTATGGTATATCATTAATTACCGACTGCACTCCAGTTATCATCCCAGTGACCTAGCAGAATCTTGGATGTGGTATGTGGCAGTGGCCAGGATTATGGTTCCACACCCTGGAAATTCTGTGGAAATCTGTACATATGACAATGATGTATGTCTGGCTATTGTGAACAGACTGCCAGGATTGTGTAGCAGTGTTGTGTGTAGATGTTTGTTGAGGTGGGTAGGGAGAGTAGCAGATGTGAGTGTCATACATCCTTTACCTATCTGACTGTGCATGCTGCTACAGCTGCTGGTGGTCTATCATGTTTGTATGCTTGTAGGTGCCGACTGTGAAATGTCCTATAACATCAGGATTCCCAGTACACTGTGATTTTGCCCAGTATATGTCAGTGTAGTGTGTGAATGGAAATCAGGATATGTTTTTTCAGACAGTTGTTGTACTCTGGAGTTCATTTTGGGTACTGGTATGTTGCTGTGACTGTGGTGCAAATGTTTTTGTGGACATCTTTGCACCTCTATCTACTTTTCACTGTAGTTCCGTCCCTGTACTGCATGCTATATTTGAATATACATGGGTAATTGCCCAAAACTGATGTGGTGCAGTGTCTTGTTGGTCTTACTGTACTTCATAAGGTGCTGGGTGATGTATTTGGCAGCTGTCAGGGGATTTTCATTCTTTTACATGACTGCAGTCATACCTCTACACTGTCCAGAGGCCTATACACTGTCCAGATGCATGGCTCATATGTTTGGCCTGTTCCCCACACAGTCATTGTCCTTGGCTAATCAGTCAGATACTCTGGAGAATGCAGTCAGTACATGCTAGCATCCATTGGTGTTACTGACGTAACATCCCTCAGAAAAGATATGTGACAACAAAGCCAGTAACACCAGCAACTTTCTAAATTTATAACAGCAATATGTCCAATATACCCCTGTGTTTGAGCCTCTGTTCCCCAATTATGTCAGATATTGTCCAGATGTCATGCACTAAGAAGTTCAGAGGCATGTAGCATGATTATTTATTGCCTTCATTCCTGCTACCATCCCAGTGATATCATAGACCCCCAGACATGTAACAAAAAAGCGGCCATAGATATGAGTCCTTTGTCTTTACATTATGTGGGAAACTGTACATTTGAGAAGTCTGTGTATGTCTGGCCATGGTTATCAGACTGTCAGGACTGTGTAGCAGTGTAGTGTGTACATGTTATTTGGTTGTGTATGGAGGGGAATACATGTGAGTGTCAAGGGCCTTTTCTATCTGACTGCATGATGCTTGAGTTTATGGTTCCCTATCTCCTTTATATGTTTGTATAGACAGACTGTGACATGCCCTGTAACACCTCCAGATTTCCACTACACTGGTACTTGGGGCAGTATACATAGGGGTAATGTGTGAGTGGCAAATGGGATATTGTTGCTCACACAGTCATTATACTGTAGTGTTCAGTTTGCTTACTGGTATGTCACTGTGACTGTGCTGCAATTGGTTGTGGGTATCCACTTTCACACCAGTGTCTGCTTTCCACTAGTGTTACATCCCTGTAGTGCCTGTTATATTTGCAAATGCATGTGTACAGCCCCAGAGTTGGATTTGGATAGTGTTATGTCAGTCTGATTGTATCTGGATGTTGCTTGTTAGCTGAGTGTAGTTTCCCTAATGTGTTATGTCCACACATTCGTATCCTGTTGTCTGGCCAATATCATTGGTCTGGTCCTCATAACTGTTATTTATTCCTGACACATCAGTGGGATGATGTGGGGATTGAGGTCACTAACAAATGAGAAGCAATTGAGTCACAAACTTGTGAAATTTCAGTCAATATATGTTAGGACATACAGTGTTACTACATCAAGTTTCTCAGCTTATCTGTGCACGTATTTTGGATAAGTCCCTAATTTCATGCCTTTGTCCCCCCACTTTGTCAGTCTTGGTCCAAATCCATTGCACTAAGGGGTTATGAGCATACTTCTCCATTGTCAGGATTTTCACAGAATGTCCAGATGTTTGTCCCATACTTTTGTTCTGTTCCACAATTTATTTGAATTGTCTGGTAAATCACTGTGATGATCCAGCAATTTAAGTCAGTAAATAATGAAATAACATCTCAGTTTCCATCCTCATGTCCTTCAGTAATTGTCTGTTGAAACACACCCTGTTGCTGCAGCAAATGTCTTTGTTCCTAACAGCAATAGTTGAGATATGCCCCTATATCTGGACAAATCCCCCCCTTTACAGTCTTTGTACAGGTGTCTTGCACTAAGAGGTTGAGAGGGATGGTTCTGAGGTCTGACTGCACTGCATGTTATGTACATATATATATTTTTTTATGTATATATATATATATATATATATATATATATATATATATATATATATATTTATTTAACATTTGTTAACTGGGAATGTCCGACTTGGAAAGAAGCCAATTTTGAGCGAAGGCCAGGGGAGAAATGCTCCAGATGCATGTTTTTGTAATGTGGGAGGAAACCGGAGCACCCAGAGGAAACCCACACGAATGCAGGGAGGACATGCAGACTCCACATAGAAGGCACCCTAGCCGAGAATCGAACCGGAGAACCTCTTGGTGTGAGGTGATAACGCTACTGCTGCACCACTGCGTCGTCCTATAAATGCATGTACATAATATATATATATATATATATATATATATATATATATATATATATATATATATATATATATATATTTTTTTATGTATAGTTTCCAAAAATAATTTTAACACTACTTTCCAATAGAAAACTAAATTGCTTGTTTTGGTACTCAAACCATGAATGTGTGCATGTAAAACCAGGACTCTAACCACTACATTATCTTGACTTGGAAAATTCACATCTATATTTGCATTTATTTCCTAGGTGATGTTTAAGCTATGCTAAGCAGATGGCCATGACACGCACACCCTCTTAGCTATGCTTAAACATTCCATAGGCTTGTTAAAAAAAAGGTTTATATTATTTTTATATTATTATGTTATATACGTGAGTCTTGTGGTGTTCTGACAACTAAGGACTGCAATCGTGAATTAATGGCATTCATTTGGCTTTCAGGCTTCTATCCTTCAGGAACTCCTGATAATACATATCCTGTTATCTATCAACTTTCTAAGTGTGTGAGGGCAATTTTTCAGGCGTGTCCCTAAGGGCAATTTTTCAGGCGTGTCCCTAATTTAGTATTTATTTTTCCCATCATTTGTGCCTTTGTTAACATGCACTACTGTAAGGGAATATTGGCATACATTTGTTTTCAGACTTTTAACCTTCTGTAATTCATGCTAATGCATGACCTGGTCTCTATCAACTTTCTGTGTCTGTGAGGTCTATATGTGCGTTTTGCCACTTTTGGGGGATTTATGCCCCATTATGTATGCATTTGCACACATTTCCTGCTTTAGCAGGTTGCAGAAGTGTCGTATGGCACTTTAGCAATGCAGGGTGTGTGTCAAAGAGCCTGGGTTACACCCCCCGCATAGCTGTCTTGTTGCCAATGTTTATTCAGTGTCTGCAGACACTGAAATACTGGCATAATATTAGAGTAAATCTCTAATGCTATGCCAGTTTGACCAGTGCCATACGACACTTTCTGTGTGCAGGTGGCGTGTTTTGTGTCCGTGTGCTACTTGGGCATGCCCCCTGCACTCATTCATGGTTCATTTCCATATAGCAAGTACAGCAGTGTGCCTTTATGAATATTTAAGATGTGCTGCTGTGCTAAACTGACACGAACCACTCCTTGCAAGAATACTCTTATTCCTGCACAGATTTTCTTGAATCCAGGGGATAGTTATGATACTCATGTGCATTTTCCGAGGCATTCTTAATCAAAATGTTGTAAAAAATAGAATTCTGGCCCCCTTTCTGTAAAAGTAGCTACTGACTGGATTCGAACCCTTCATCAGCTCTTTAAGATCACTGCATTTGCACTTTGAGCACAGGGAAAGTTACTTGACAAGGTGAATGTATTCACTGAGTGCCTCCCAGAGTGCTGATGGCTGTATACCGCTACCAGGTTTGCTTGCACTACAGAAGGTAGCCCAAATTACATTTCTGACTGTTTTCCTTAGGCAGTGAGCCATGTTTTTGTGCTGCAATGCAGAGAGCAAATACAGAAGGCACAATAAAATCATGACAGAGGAAAAAAAAAGCTGACAGTAATAGGAATTCAATAAATGGGTATATCTAGAATGACCTGAGCAAGAGGTGCATTCAATTAACACTTTCATCCTTTGCACATCTCCTTGAAACATGAGAAATGTAGTTTGTGGAACCCATTATCAAACTTGTAGTTAATGAGAAATAATGGGAAAGTCTACAGACAACAGCTCACATGTTGCAAGCAATGCTTGGAATAGTTGAATTAAAAAAAAAACAAAACTACACAATGATATCAGAAAATGTGTGTCAAAATGTATTCAGACAAACCTCTGTAAAAGTAATAATTAACTGAATTCAAACCCTGCATCACCTGTCTATTTTCTTTCATTCCACTTTGCTTGCAACTTCGGCCACGGGAATAGTTATCTGAGAGGTAGAATTCACTAAGTACCATCTAGAATGCTGACAGACATGCACCATTGTCCGGTTTGTTAGCACTACAGAAAGCAGTCTAAATTAAAATTTTCACTTTTTTCCTTAGGAAGAGAACATAGTTTGCATACTACCAAACAAAAAAGAATGCAAAATGCATTAAATAAACAAACAAAAATGACAGAGGAAAAACAAAGGTGAAAGGAAAACTAAATTCAAGCATATGGTATATCTCACAATGACTAGGGGAAGAAGTGCATTGCAGTGACAGGTTCATCCTGCTCACATCTCCTTGACACATCTGAGCTTTAATTTCTGGCACATATTATCAGTGCTGTAGGTACTGGCAACTAATGTTAAAGGCGGCATACAACAGCTCACATGCTGATAGCAATAGTGGGCAAAGTTTAATTTCAAACAGCAACACAATGGTATGACAAAATGTGTGAAGCATGTATTCAGATCTCCCCATTAAAATTATAACTTCATTGGATTTGAACATGGCATCAGCTGTATTGTTTCTCTAAGATCACTATGTTTATACCTTGTTCCACAGAGAAAGCTACCTGGCAAGTTCATTTTCTTCTCTGAGTGCTATCCAGAGTCCTGATATCAATGCACTGGTGCCAGGTTTGTTTGCCATACAGAAGGCAGCTTAAATTATTTTTTTTCATTTCTTTCCTCAGTCGTTAAACTATAGTTCACTTCTGTGGACTGCTGTCAGAGTGCACAATGCCAAATGGTGCATGGCATGGCTGAGGAAGAGAGAGAGAGAGAGACAGAGAGAGATATGGTACTGAAATAGAGGAAACATTATGAAATAAGTAATTAGACATACAATTTTGTATATTTCCTCAAATTGGTTGTCTTACAACAGGAACATATGCACATTCAACATTATGTTTACAAAAATACAGCTGCATCTGGATTACAACCCACAAGATACCAGAGCATTCAGAAGACACAGTTTAGATCCTTATTACAATGTGTCACACACATTATGCTGTGAAGATAAAAAAGAGGTGACCTATACTCAATATTTAACTTAATATTAATTGACATTACAGGTGAAACAGATAAACATTCCTGATCTTTGTCCTGTGTAATTTGTAGTTAGATGTGTGGATGGCTATGATACTGGCAGTAGGGAAGATAATCTTTCCTCACACAATATAAAATAAAACATTTCAACACTGTAAATATTTGTTTCTCTCTATTTTGTGAATGTCATTCAAATATCTATGCTTCTCTAACAAGACTGTTACATGTTTTGCTTTGAAGCTGGCAGAATTGTAGATGGAATTGTAAATAGAGGATGACATGTTTGTCAGAAGCAATTTATATACATTTTAAGAATGTTCCTCTCCTAAGTCAATCAATGGTAGTCACACAATTTCATGTAAGTACCTTCTTCTTGACACATCTTGATTGATACTGCAGTCAGAGTAATCATTCACACTTGCAAGCACTTAACAGTTAACACCTCTCAGTGCTCATCCTTGCAGAAGTAGTGTCTGTGCATATAGTTATGTAGATCCTTACACCATGTTTACATTCCCTGTACTTAGTGCAGATTTTGGAATTCCTGAATGCTAATGAGTTCATACTTCATGTGCATATTCACAGTGCTCTCAGGTCTGAATCTACACTATATCAATGTAATCATGTAGGAAATGATATGTGTATCATAATTGGGGAGTCTGTTTATCCAGAGGGCTACATGCTGCTAATTGCTTGCAAAAAACACTTCTAGTGTAAGAAATAACTTTATGCAAAGATAAGTTGGTACTTTTTACAAAATTATGTATTTCTACTTTAGTGATGGATTGCTTTTCACAATACACCCATAGCTTGCTGTATGCATTATTTGTTCCTTGATGATGGTATATGCATATATATCAATTAATTGCTGCATTACAAATGTTTGTATAGGATATGTAATGTGACATTATGGAACATTTCCTATACCCACCAGGCAAGGTATTGCAGAATTGCAAGGTCAGGGGTTCAATGTTTGTAGCCCAGAAATATGTTAAGCCCGTAATACATAACTGACTGTCCTCCACACAAGTGAACATCCAACAACACTTTTACCCATTTGCTCTGCAAAAGTGTGCATTGCTTTGGTTACTGTTGCAATGTACAACTCAGTGACACAGCTATAGTCCTACTTACATAACCTGTGCACTTGCTTTTCATTTCCTTTACTTTTTGGTAGGGCAAGGCAGTATCTACTTGTATGTACTAATATGGAGCTTTAATTTTTAATTGTTTTACATGTTGATTCTGACATGGAGGACAACACTACTGGGTATACTCCATAACTTTCAACAAGGCACTCTAATTCAATAATTCACGCTCACTTCTTTGTTATTAGACCAGTGCTCGTGTATTTTGACCACCCTGTACCAGTGATGGATGAATGTATACTGGCTTTTGCAAATTTCAATGTAGTTATGGTTCCATATATGAGTGAGAAAATACAATGTTTAGTGCACACTATTTTTCAAAATCCATATGTGGATATTGCAAACATCACAGTCTACCATATTAAAGATCATATGTCTCATTTTATGGATATTTAACTACTTGTCTTCTTACCTTGGGCCTCAGATCAGGCAGGAATACGTCACATATTTACTATACTGTTTCCTTGTCTACCGAGCTTTGATGCACATTTTTGTGTCATGTAATCAATGCTAAGTCAAAAAGGTTATAAAAACATTCTTATTGGCAAATGTCTGGCAGCTGCAGCAACTTAATTAAAGCCTGCTGCACATACAGCTTTCTAATTGCAGCAGCAGATGCTAACATGTTTTTTTTCTAAATGTAGTCATGGCTGTAGTCTGAAGAGTTTTGGATCACAGGGGAATTGGCTATACTGAATGTGCACAATTGCTTTATAACTTCATGAAAAGCTCCAACATTTTGTATTTGTTGATTAGCATGCAGTTTAAACTTATGCTTTCAGTAGCATGTTTTGTCATTTACCTTTGTTTGGCAGCTCTACAGTAAGTGTAGATGTGTTTAATGAATATAAAATAACACATTATTGGGGGCATGGCACACCACACCACTGCACTATAGCTGCACCAAGTGTAGCTGTTAATCTCACCCATAGAAAACATAAACATTATGCTTCAGAAACAAGAAAGGTCTATTTAACATACAGTCAATGGGAGAGGATTAACTTAAAATGTAAAGTATCGGAGGTTATCGTTATGGGGTAGGTAGCAGACATGTACTGGCCACCTCAACATGTATCATGAAGTATAGCTTAGTAAGAGAAGGAGAAGTGGAGATGGGTAAATGAAAGAATATCAGTGTTAAAAGTAAGATAAAGCTGGACATGGGATGAATGCCTTTGCCACAAGGAAGGTAAAATTGCTCCTTAAGACATGAAGGAATGAGTGTGTCTGTGTAAATAATAATGTTTAAAAATGTTATTTCAGTACTTACTACAATGAGGCTAATACTTTTGCAGTTAGTTTATGTATTCATGCTTTATGTATTTATATTTGGTTCTAGTTTATTTATCCATCTAAGCAACAAATCCATTTTCAAGGAAAAATTTGGGAAAAATAGTCCACTATTATAGATAGCTCACATTCATTATACAAAATTTTATAAAATTATAGAAAGCATTTCTACTTCTTTATAGGTTCATAGGTTCATACTAGGCTATCTGCCCTAAGGCATTTATAAGTCTAGCCAGAGTGTGTTTGGCTTTCGCCACCCATTTTAAATTAATTTTGCTATGCCCTTTTTCGAGGTTAGTATACTGTGCCTCTGTCTAACAGTGACACAGAAGTGATACCTGGGGTAAACCTACGATCTCCCATCCACTCATCAAGATTCCTCTTGAAGAGAGTCAATGAGGGACTCTGCCTAACCTGGACTGGGATTTTATTCCAGAGTGAAGGGAGCCTCTGAGAGTACATAAGACAACATTTTGACAGCTCAGCTATCCTGGTAGGAAGGGCATGTTTATGGTCAAAGATGAGGAGTAATTGGTGGATAGAACTGTAGTTAGGAGTTGTGATGCCCAGGATACCTCCTTAATCTGGTGCATTTTTCCTCAATGCAAAGTTCAGGAGTAAAAAAATAAAGTCCTCGGGAGCAAAGTACCAAACTGTTTGCTACAAACATAACAAATGGTTTGAAGTCTGAATACCACTCACAGAGCACTGAAGCCATAGTGGTTCAGCCCCGACTGCAAATGTGATACCAGCTCAGAAACTGAATATTTGTATTGTACTGTCACAGACCAGCATCTGCCTATCATGCTCCCTGCCACTTTGTGCACAGTAAGGTTGCTGCCACAAGATGGCATTTTTAACATAGCTTGTAATATGAACTCCCATTCCATAACAGCAGCTACTTCCACGACTCAACAATAAGCTTCTATAGATCGTGATAATGACTGAACATGTCAGTGGTGCATTTATCTTTTAACTTGTATTCAAAAAACAAACAAAAAATGACTAATAAAATTAAAAAAAAAATGTCTTGCATCTGAAAATCTCCCATCTGAAAACATTCATACTGCAGCTGACGGAACTGCAATTTTAATAAATAGACCAGTTAAAGAATAATATGTTTCAAAAACTTAGATGGCGTCTTGTATAATCCCACTACACTAAAGTGGCTCTTGAGATGATCTGTCCAGGTGCACACCAATGTAATTCTATCTCTATAGTGTTTCTATCTCTTATTTCAAAACTCCTAATGTGTTCACAGACAGCTAACAGGATTTCTCATAAAGAAAAAACATCCTTACTTTGTCATGGATTCCAACAAACATCGTTGTACAGAAATAGGCTAATTCACCTTTCTGAATGAAATACATACTAAGAAAAAAAAAAAAAACAAGGCCTACATGTTGATTTCAACTTCCTAGATTCATATAAATCATATCATATGGTTTCATATGGCTAGAAAACTATGATGTATGCAAAGAAACCCTTAACTGTTTTAAAACCTACATATAGCAATGTTCAGAATGCATTTGGTGTCAGGACACCTTCTCTACTTTTCTACCCTATACAATTAGTGTACCAAATGTCTCTGTCCCAGGGCCACTTTTATTTAATATATCTGTCAATAATATGTATACATTGACTGGAAATACTGTTCTAGTACATTAAACAGATCACTCTACACTATCTTCTGTAGTAATGACATAGATATTATAATCAAACATAGAAAAAACACCCAGTATTTATAAAAATGCCTAAATGAAAGTCACCTGATCCATAATGCCAAAAAGCAATGCTCATCAATAAAGTTACATTAGAAATTAAGAAAACCTCATTAAATAATAAACTAATAGTACTTTTGACCCATAGAAAAATCCTCAGAAAAGTAATAACTCATGAATTGAAACATAATCAGTACATTCAATATATAGTATCCAAAAAAATGAAATATTAGGAATGCTGTATAAAGTTAAACCATACTCAAATAACCTGTCTTGATTCTTTATTTACCAGTCTTTATTACTTCAAACTTTGTAATATGCATCATCAATTTTAACTAGCATTCTAATGTAGTCCTTAAGTTTGAAATCATTGATATCAAAATAGCCATATTTGCAACTAGCACACCCAACAACACATACAACACTGTACAGCTCTGAGCTGTTTAAGACATTTTGAACTACACACTGTATTGGCATACAGTCAGTTAATGACACCTTACTAAATATTTTGCAATCCTGAAAAATGTCCTTCTATCCCAAATCTAGTGAACCCCCTTTACATTATTCTGTTCACTCTATTAAAACCAATTACTCATATCAGAAACATCCAATTATTTGGCAACTTACTATATTCTACCACCATGGCTAAACTTTGGAACACTATCCTTACTGACAAAATCTTCAGAAAATACTTTCTGTAAACCAAGTAGCACTGTTAGTGTGCCACACATATGTAATGCAGTTTAATTATCATTTTTCAATGCATCATTTTAACTTTTCCCCCAGTCCTAACACATTTCTGCTTCCCTAGTTCTAATCTTCTACTATTTCTACTTTCCACTACACATTATATGTATTGTCCTATCTCATTTTCCTAAATAAAGCTCCTCTTTTGACTTTTACTATCCATACTATACTTTTTCTTCACAAAAGTTAAACTCTCCTGTTTCCCTTCTCTACCTTCATCATTGGTCTATGTTCTTTTTCATCAGTCTCTCCAAATAACATGGTTATTACACTCTAATACTATATTCACCAGCTAATAACCCAATCTATTTGCATATCAATAATTTAAATGGCATTGTCTAGCAATATGTATTTACTGTAACAATTGTAATATAGTAAGATTGCCTGATATGCAGTTTATTTGATTTTGTGCCTATGACACCTGTATATCTGGAGTATTTCTCCCATTATCTCCAATTAAAGTTGAAATGTATGTATGTATGTATGTATATTACCCATATCTGAAAAGAGTCAATGGAAGTACAATTGTTTTATTGTTTTGAGCTAGGTAATAGCTTTAAATTCTTGTTTTGAAAAGCTATATACTAGGGAAATAAGTCATTACGTAGGTAAAACACCTCCAACAATTAATTCAAGAAAGTAACTCTACAATGTAGCAAATATTTAAGAAAAATAACATAAAAAAGCATTGCTTCTCCAATAATGACATTTAATTGAATTGCTGCTGTTGACAGAGTCTAGCAAAATCAAACATGGAGATATTGGAAAGCATTACCTAGTAAAAGAAGTAGGAAGGTATGGTCCTAATAATGTATCATTGATTGCTGTAAAGGAATTAATCCTAGTACACGGAGCTTCTATTTTCTGACATATTACTAGTAATAAGCCTAGAATGTAGTCCAAAAACTCAATTGAATATCAAAGGCTTCTCAGTATCTAAAAGTACTGTAAAGGGTAATAAATAGGCAAACAGCCTAGCCAGTTTTGGTACTTGAGTTAACTTATCACATTTGGCATTACCCATCCCATGGTCAATAATTATATATTACCTCTAATCAGAATAACAAGGGTCTCATTAAAATGAGTTCCAGTGTCACTCTTAGAGTTTGCATACATTGTTCACCAATCATATTGTCATTGATTAGGATGACTTAACAATGACATCTGTGGCTATAGTTTAGTAAGATATTAATAAAGACTCTAGTCAATAATATTTTGATAATTCTGAAAACTTTTCCTTTTCAGTCCCCCTCCCCCTTGTTTGGATAATAAAGTAAATGCTTCAGATCTTGTTTATGGATGCCAAGACCAAAGATTTCTTATGGAATAGATGTGTTACTTGTCTATCTTATGTTTTCTCAATTGGCAACCAGATAATGGGGTGTGGACTCATACATGGACCCCTTTCAGCCATGACTCTGGCAGCAAGGGCAAATATGAATATAATTAAGACACAGCAAGTTGAGAATAGATAATAAGCAAACAATGTTTTTGGAATGTTGGAGGCAGCCAGCATACCTGGAAAAAGCCCATACAGACATAGAGAAAACACACACACACACACACACACACACACACACACACACACACACACACACACACACACACACACACAGTGATTGGAGAACAGGATTGGACCAAAACCTAGATACTGAAGCTGTACAGCAGCGATAATATAGAGCGCAAGAGAAATATATGGTATTTGAATCAAATGTTTTGCAGAGCTTTGTGCTTTTTGTTTTTCACTTTGCAACTAAGGGATTTGGCATAGTAGTTCTGGTTTTGGCAGAGCTGTTATTTTCTGTTTTTTTACTTTGCAAGTAAGGGATTTTGTGCATTAGTTCTCCTTGAGTGCTTTTATGGTCTGGGAGCACTAGCAGGCTATTGACTGCCTTGTGTACTTTTTCTCTCTCTGATTGCAGTAAGATGAGGGTGTTGTGTAGGAGGATATGCTTCTCTTTATAAGGGAAAGCAAACAAGCAGAAGTGAGTGGTAGAGCTGTTTGCTTTTTGTTTTTTAACTTTGCAACTAAGGGATTGTATGTATTACTTCTCCTCAAGTCCTTTTAAATGCTGGGAGTTCTAGTGGGCTGTTGCCTGTCTTGTGTACATGTATCTGGGGCATTTTTCCATGGGCCTCCACTGAAAATTGGCTCCGTTCCAAGCTGGACTTTCCCCAGTAAACAAATGTAAAATAAAATAAAAATAAAATAAATACTTTGCAAGTAAGGAATTCTGTACATTAGTTCTTTCTTTTTTTTTGAAACAAGAACTCAATAAAGAAATCAATAATGGAATCATTAAGTCTATATGTTAGAAGATCTACTGAAATCATTAGAGAATGTAAACATTGTAGAGTGCAATTCCGATATGGTTTACACAAATATTGTGCTAGCTGTATTAAATTGACTGAGCTTTCAAAGATTGTCTAAAGCAAAGTGGATACTGATTTATTGGAATGTAGTTGTTATTATCTAAAACCATGTGCAACAATTGTTGAATACATCAGGAACTGGTATGAGAGAAGAGAGTTCCGTAGACAGAACTATCACTGAGACATCTAAGGATTGTACAGAAAGAAATATAAAAGAAGTGCTAGAGCAAGAACAAGAATCACAACTCCCCACTGAAGAGACCAAAGGGAAGAATATGAAAAAAGGATTCAAAGTTAAGTACCTCAAAAAATGTAAGTCACAAAACATAATTGGTCATGATATAATAATAAGGAATGATTCTGTGGACAGGCTCTTTGGGCTAGCTACAACAAAAGTGAGAGTGGTATCTCTAACATTAGATAATGGCGCTGACAAGTATATTAAAAAATAGATGTCAGTCTGGAGGGAGGAGACCCATTAATATCTAAATAATCCCACATTTGCTTATATGCAAAAGTCACTATAACAAATGAAACTCACTCCATTATTAAAGGTCTGGGGGAGGTAGACCAGGATCAGGTTTGTACAGACCCTATGTTCACAAACTGGACTATAGACAACCCTCTTTTATGTGATGAGAAAATAACTAAAAGGATTTCAAAGAAAAAAATGTACTTAGACAATGTAGGTAAACCTTCTTTATTTATTACTGGCAAGGGGGATATTGGGACAACAAATGTAAATTAAGGTAACACTGAAGGTTTATTATTGGGTGATTCCTTTTTAAGTCGATTAGTAAAGAAGCTTTTGGCTTTTCATACTATTTCTTTTTTACCTGGGTTAAGACTACTTGATACACTCAACATTAGTCAAGACGAAGTATGGCTTGCATGTACTACATGTTGGATTTAATGATTTAAGGTTTACACCACTAAAATATATGAAAGAGTAATTGTTGGATATAATAATGGTTTTGGAAACAAACAGTACAGTTTATGTTTAGTGAGATCATTCCTTCACCCTGTTTGAATGACTGTGTACAAAAGCTCACGTGTTTAATAACTGGTTAAGGGAATTGTGGTCTACAGTATTCACTTAATTAAATATTGGGAAAAAGTTGTTCTGATTAGAGAGTGTTTTCTGGAATAACACTTCTCTGAGTGAGTATGGATCAAGTTTTATGACCAGTAAACTTACTTAACAACTTGAAATTTTTCTGAAAAGAAATGTGAAGTACAAGGCAATTTGTGAAAAAATCTAGGGAACCTAGTAACTGTTTCCTTTGTAATGCTAGATGCCCGGGAAATAAATGTGAACAACTGTTGGTATTAAATGTTAAGTATCAGTACTCAATTATTGCTGTCATGGAGTCCTGGAATTTTTCATGTTATTTGTTTAGGGACTTTGTTAAGTATGAATACATATGTGAAAATCTTAGGGGAGGCGGTATTGTACTCCAGGTAAATAAATCTATAACATCTTGTCTCATCAAGTCTGAGCAGGCATATAAAACTTTAATTGTTCAAATTCTTAATGGTACTTCTACAAACTCTTTTATAGTTCTTACATACTGCTCCGCAAGTGTGGACAGTAATTCCCATTGGTAATATCTAAAGACTCTGGACAGCTGTCTGGATAAAAAGGGTGGGCTATTGCTTATTTGGAAGTTTAACTACCCCAGAGTTGAGTTGCATCTCATATCTTGACAAGGAATTTATTTATATTTTGCATTTTCATGGGACAACTCAACTGGCTAAGTTTAATACTAGTGGAAATAACACACTGGATGGTATTATGACTAATGTACCTGAAAAGGTAGCTTCTTTAAAGTTATTTTCTCCATTGTGTACATCTGACCATTGTTCTATATCTTTTGCATTAGATACACCAACCAATTCCATATTACAATTGCTGAGATATGAATGTGATAAAGGTACCTTACAAAATTTACCTCTGCAGTTAACAAAAAATAACTGGTCAACCCAGGTACATAATTTAGAAAGTTGCTGCAGATATCAAATCACTGAATAATATCTGCAGGCTTGTGTGTATTCCTCATTGAGAAGAGAGAATAATAAGTCTTCATTTCCTTATAGGTGGAATAAGTCCTTAATAAAACAACTTAAGAAAAAAAGAAAAGCTATAAAACATTTAGAAAATTTTCAGCTGACAACAATAGGAAGATACTTAACAAGAATAGTAGGGTTTAAAAAAAACAAAATTAAGGATGTCAAGGCTTGCTATGAAAATACATTGATCTGCAATTGCAAGAATGATAAATAATTTGATAAAAATATAAATAGCTCCGGCAAGACAAATAGTTCAATATCTACCCTATTAATTGATAAATAATGTACTAGAAATTTTGGTAGGATAGCTAATGAATTTTACCTTTTTTACAGTAACAGTTTTCCTACCAAGGGTGATTGGCAATGCAGTTTAGTGACAGGTTCTTGTCCACATATATCTGAATCAGTCATACTAGCTGCCCTTTTAAAGTAAAAAGATACAACATCCAGTTAATCTGTTTCTTACTATGAAGAGTATGCCTACACCTAGATTAACTTTCATATTTAATAAACTAATGGAAAAGGGTAAAGTCCCTGAATTATGGAAACTATTAGGTGTATCTCCTATTAAATGAAAGGAAAGAGAGATCAGTTGCAAAACTCTAGGCCAATTAGTCTAACTTCACTAATTAGAAAGTGTTTTGATAGATGCTTATTGGGCCTTACAACTAATTCAGATAATAGTATAGATGCACTAGATGTTGATCAGCATTTTTTCACTAAAGGAAAATCAACATTGAGCAAGTTAGTTATTTTTTATGACTATATAACAGAAACCCTTGATCTGAGTTTGTCTCCTGGTGCATATTTTTTTATTTTTCCATGGCTTTTAATAGCCTACCAGATTTGGTTAATATAAAGTTTTTCAGCAATTATAAAATAAGCAGTTATATAACAAAGTGGATTGGAAATTGGTTGCTGGGTAGAAAACAAGAGTGTTAAGATTCAGAGTGTTCATTCTAATTATCTAGATCTCAAGGCTGGTGTTCTCAGGCATCTGTGTTAGACACTGCCTTATCCAATCTGGTGTTATCAACATTTCCTAAGAACAAAAAATACTGCATATAAAAGTATGCTGATGATTGTAAAATTGGATTTACACTGCAAAAATCTTCTGATGTAGATGAGCCAAATGAAAATCTAGACTCAGTTAGTGACTGGACAAAGGACATAGGATTATAATTTAGTATAGACAAGTACAAAGTTCTGTATTTTTCAAATAAAATTATTAAACAACCAGTTTACTTGATGGCTTCTCACCTGGAGGAAGTCAAGGAATATAAAGATATAGGAATGCTAATTACTTCAAATGTTTCTTTTGAATCTCATTCTGAGTTCACAGTAGCCAGAGCTACTAAACATATGAGCTGTTTGCTAAGAAAACTATCAACAAAGGATGAAAGTGTGTTACTACTAGTTTTCAAAACTTATATCTGACCAGTCCAGGAATATAATAATCTCTTCTGTGTCTATACAAGAGGACAGCTGAGAAAGCTTTAGGGATGTCAAAGGAAATGTATAAAAAAAAATTATGAACCTGAAGAATATGAAATATGCATCGCTATGCGATACATTAAAATTATTTAGTGCCTGTTATACATATATTTGGGCTAAACTAATCTTAGCATACACATTTTTTTTTGTGATCCAGTTCTGCAAATCATGTTCAATTTAGAAATTAGTACCTGTGTTAAAATGCATACACAAAACAATACACAGTTTATAATGAAAATGGGCAGTTCTGTGATGAGGTCTCAGTACATTTCTGTTAGAATTGCAAAACAATGGAATGACATCCATTTAGTGTTAAACAGTCTAAGAGCTTGGAACTTTTATGAAAAATTGAGATACATGGCCTACATAGCATATTTGGAGTAAACAACAATAGATGAGTGAACCAACATGCAGGCAAATCCAGTGATATACCTGGTGAGACCAACATGAAAAAAGAAATCACAGAAAACCACAGCAGAGTGAGCTAAAATCCTTTAATAATTCCAAGCAATTTTCCAACTACTCAGAGCAAACTAAAATCCTTTAATGATTCCATGCAATTTCCAGATACACAAGCAAAAACTTTCGATGAGAGGGCTTCTTCAGGTGCATAAATCAACTAACAAAGTCTAGTGTATGGTTTAAATAGTGTGTATTTAGTAATTTAATCTTTTATTTTTAATGACTAACTTATACTTCCACGGTGGTGCAGCGGTAGCATTGTTGCCTCACAGCAAGAGGTTCTCCTGTTCGATTCTCGGCTGGAGTATGAGGAGTGCCTTCCGTGTGGAGTCTGCATGTCCTCCCTGTGGTTGGGTGGGCATTCAAAAGACATGCATAAATGGGTGTGCCTTCGTTGAAGGTTGAATGTCGAGCTGGCACCTTGGCGTTCGTGAAAATCTACTGCCAATCATTAGTGGACCGGAGTTCCGCTGTGGCGACCCCTAATCGGGAAAAGCCAAAAGACAGCAACATTTTTAATGACTAACCTACAGAAGTGAACAAGGTTACAACACAGAGTTAAGCTGTGATACATTACATGCAAATTAGATAAAAAGATTTCCAGAAGTATAATTACACTTAGCAAAAATCACGAAAGGAATGCAAGTCCAACATGAATGCATTTAAATAGAAGCCAAAGTCCCTCCCAAACAATACTTCCAGCACTAAACCAAGGCAGCAAGGGGCCACAAAAAAAATTTCTATGCAATTCTTTTTTAATGAAGTGGTGATGGTCAAAGAAATGACTGGTAGACCAGTTTCAAAGTTAAAAACATTTTCCTCAGTAGCAAACTGGTTGAAGTCTGATTTGAAAAGTACACCCAGATTTTATATATATTATAACAGCAGGGGAAAGATGTTAGCTGATCATAAGGTCATACTCTGTTTTGTGTTGTATCCTATTTAATTCTATGACAGAGCCAGAGTCAGTGTCTAACCTGCCAACCAACTTGTATGGGTGCTGTTGATATACTCCATGGTGAGGGAGGCTAGAAGTTTCTGTTCCTTGGCATGGAGGGAAAATCTGATAGACTCTAAGTGAAGTGTACATTTTTTAATTGGTGGTGATGTGTGAAAAACTTAAAACAAGTATCACCCTCACATGATGCCACCCAAGAAAAACCAAAACTTTATTTCATTTATCATTTCTCTTTTCCTCAAGTGGCATCATTTGTGGACGATATTTGTTTTAAGTTGTTGTTTTTTCATCCTACGTACACTGGGTGTTCCAGTTTATTAGATATGTGAAACACATTAGCATGAATTCTGTCATGCAATGTTTCTTTGAGTGGTACTGTTGCTTGCATGAACAGTGCAGTTCTGATGTACAGGTGTAGCTAACAAAAAAGAAAAAGACAAGACAGTAATCTGCATAAACTTAGGGCCACTACAGATATGCAGTTGGTGATAGTGGTTGCTTATTCTGATGGGGTTGCCAAATTGACTCCTTTAAATCCAAGTGATCATGGCCATTGTTGAAGGAATGTGAAGCATGGGTTAGAGAAGTGACCAGGTCTCTGAGCTGGGAACCTTTACTAAATGGACAAGCACAGAGCTGTGGTAGTTATTGCCACCTGAGAGGATATGTTAGCTCAGAGAGTGAAAAATAAATGTGCATAGGGACTGGAGTTCATTTTCTATTTTTTTTTTTCTTGTTGCAGAGATGATACACAGATCAGATATGTGGTAATCCTAGAGCCATCAAAAAGCTAGCTTGTGGAGTTAATTAGAGATGGAGTTATGGAATACAAGGCCCAACCATGGTATTTGTCACAATGCTGACCATGTAAGAGTTGGCCTTGCCCTTCTGAATGCAGACTTGTCTTTTCTTTATAGATGACTGTCACTCTCCTACTTTGGACACAATGGAAGGGTCTTTGTGAGTTCTGTTCAACCAGCTTTATTACATACAAGCACATGACAACAGAACTTTACTGACTAACTTAAGTAACTTATATACAAACTAACTACTGCAATCATACATGCTCACTCTCTGGCTGCACTCTCAAAATGGCACAGGGAATAGCACGTGCCCAGTATTTATATGTGCATATTCAGTCCATGATATGCTTCTTAAAGACACAGCACATACATTCTGATCTGAATTCTCCCTCTTTGAGAAATAGATTATGCAATGTTATGAATTTATTTGGCATGCAAATATTACAAGTAGTTCTATGTCATGCAGTTATACAAGATTATATATAAATATATATATATATGTATATATATATATATATATATATATATATATATATATATATATATACAGTTATGTCCATGTTGCTGTGTATTTCACACTGTGCCTGGATATTCGGCCATATTATGTCATATAAAACTGGGAATTAGGTTTAGCAACTGGAGCTGTCTCTACAGAATGTTCAACCTTGGAAGTATTTGGAACATCTTCAGAAATGGAAATAGAAGCTGAAACACACTCTGGGATGGGAACATTTTGTTTGCTCTGAGATATAGAGTCTATACCACAGGAGCAATGCTGTAATGATTCTGGCACAGGAAGAAGATGCCCGTGATTTCTCCTGTACTCTCAATGGACAAAGAAATCTGCTTGATTTATCATAACTGGACTTCTGGATAGAATGCTTCGTGAATAATTTAGCCTTGTTGGTTTTGTTGTTCTCAGTTTTAGGCCTCAATAAACTGGAACTAATAGGTAGCATAGTTCTTGTTTGCCTGGAACAAATTCTTTGAGCAGGTGAGCCAAGAATATCGTCACAGGGTATGATTCTGAAATTAAGAAAATTCAAAAAGACATTGGTATTGTCACACTTTGACCTTTCAAATAATTGCTTTGCACTCTGCACTGCACATTCAGCTAGACCGTCTGACTGTGGCTATTCAGGACTGCTAGTGACATGTGCAAAGTCCCATTCTCTTGCAAATTTCTGAAACAACTGACTAGTATATTGATTACCATTGTCAGAAATAATTTTATGTGGACTACCATGGACTGAGAAGTGATGTTTCAATTTAGTAATAACAGTAGTAGATGTTAGGTTAGGTAGTAAGTCAATCTCAAACAAATTTGAATAAGTCTACCAATATCAAGTAGTCTTAATTGTTCCACTCAAAAATATCAGTGGCTACTGTTGACATGGTAGTTCAGGAACTGGACCTAGCTGAAATGGTTCTCTTTGCAAATGCAGTCTAGTACTACTGCATACTGAACACGAAGAAAGTACTTTATCAATGTCTTTCAGTAATGAAGTCCAGAATACTAGTTCTCTTGCTTGCCTCTTAGTTGATGTGAAACCTGGGTGACCACAATGCAAAATCTGGATGTGCTCATGTTGTAAGGAAGCAGGAACAACAATTTTAGGACTTTTGAAAATAATGCCATCTTCCATCAACATTTCATCTCTGTAAAGAAAATAGGTTTGCACTTCAGGTGGTACACTAGATTGCTTTTATGGTCATCCAGCATTAATGTCGTGATTGAGTTTTTGCATAATTGGATCAGTCTCTGTGTGACCTCTCAACTCATCAAGCTTAGTGGTAAAAAAGTATGCACTGCCATCACGTCAAAGTCAAAATTCTCTGCGTCAGGCTGTTCCATTGTATTTCTGGGCAATCTGGATAAGGTATAGATAGAGTCATTTGCCTTTCGTGTAGACCATTTTGAAATTGTACTTTTGCAATTTGAGCATCGTTCTTTGTAATCCCACTGGAGCTGCATGCATAGGCTTCTTTAGAATACTAACTTGAGGTTGGTGGTCATTTTCAATCTGAATAGCTCAACCATAAATATAATCATGAAACTTGAGACATGCAAATACTATTGCCAAAAGTTCTTTCTCAGTTTGGGTAAATGTTCTAGATGCATAGGCTACTGGTCTGCCCTCTTGAAGAATAACTGTGCCAAGACCAAATTTTGAAGCATCAGAAGAAAGAGTAACTGGTTTGTTCACATCATAGTATCTTAATGTAGTTGGGGTGGCAATTTTCTGCTTGAGGTCTTCAAATGTCTTCTGGTGTTGTTCTAATCATGACCATGCAACATTTTTGCATGTCACCTCTCTTAAAGGTACTGTCAACTCACTGAAGTCTGGTATAAATTTGGCTAAATAGTTGACCATGCCCAAGAAATGTTGCAGAGCTTGAATATTTTCTGATGCTGACATCTCAAGAATAACTGCCTGCTTGGTTGGGTCTGGTCTCAAGCCTGTATATGTAAACAAATGACCTACATATGTAACGTCTTGTAGTCTGAATTTGTACTTCAGAGGGTTGAGCTTCAAGTTTACTTCACGCGCTCTGTCTAGAACTTTCCTTAGGTTTCTGTCACGCTCTGCTTCTCCATTGCCTCCAACCAATCAATCATCTATTATTATGGCACAAGGATAACCTGAAAAAAAATTGCACCACTGCACTCTGAAAAACTTAACTTGCAAAAAAAAAATGCTCAAAAATGGCATCCTTAGGAATCTGTATCTGCTAAATGGAGTACCAAAAGTGGTTAGTAATGAGAATTTGTGATCAAGCATCACTTGCCAAAATTAACTTTTTGCATCCAAGACAGAGAAAACAGTGGCATTTGGTATTAGGGCTGCAACCTCTTTGACTGTGCCCATTGGATGATGCAGTATTTTCAATGCCTTGCTCAAATCTCTTGGGTCAATGCATATTCTGATTTCGTCTGAGCTTTATTTATGAGCTGCTACCATAGATGACACCCATTCAGTTTGTTCTGTAACTGGACAAATTACACCTTGCTGTACCATTTTTTCAGCTGAGCCCTGACTTTAGCCTTCCTAGCTATCGGAACTCTAATTGCTGGTCTGACTACTGGAGTGACCTCTGAATCTAACTTTATGCAATACACAACTGAAAGAATGCCCAACTTGTCATTGAAAACATCAGCATATGCTGAGAAAATGGCTTCAGAAAAATTGGAACTAGGATATGCACTTATGTGACTAACTTATTTGGTAAAATAAAGCAGATTCATTCTCAAACTGTCTTTGAGACCCAATAATGACTGTACTGGTCTTCACCTACATAGAATAACAAGCTGTAACTGTTCTTGGACATATAACATGAAAGCATCACTGAGCCTTCGGTTAAAATTTCTTCACCTCTGTAAGAAAAAAGTTTCACACTATTGGCCACATTGAGTTGCTCATTAATTCTCACTTTAGCAAATGTGTCTGCTGATATAACATTCCACTTTGAACCAGTGTCTACTTTAAGCTCTGTGGACTTACTATTGAACCAGACTATACAAAACACTTTGCTTTTTGCCAATAAATTCACTGCATCAACTCTCTCACCAATTACTGATACACCATCTACATAGAAAGTTGACTGCTGCGTCTCCACTTGATCTGCCTGCTTTGTTGTGTGACCTTTCTTTGCAACTATGTGCAGTTTTCTTGATTTGAAAACCTTTTGAAAATGGTTCAGTTTTTTACAGTTGTGACAGTGCTGCATTTCTCTCTTTTAGATTCATGATTTGCACCACAATTGTGAAAATTAACAATAAAGCTAGACTTGGGTTTTGCTGATTCATGCTATTGCTGCACTGAGGAACATGCTCCTTTAAATTAACTGGTCTTAGAACTTGCTGGAAAACTACATGGTTTCCCTGGTGAGCCAGCAGGCATTGTGGCTGCCATGTGCTTAGTAGGCCTATTTTAGTTTGCCACGTTTTGCATGCTATCTAAATTCGCACTGGAGCCTGCTAAAACCATGTTCTTGTTACTTGCAAGCATACTTGTGTGTTTTTCTGTCACTTCATGGATCTGACAAATCTCAGTGGCTTTACTCAGTGTTAAATCACTGTCATGAAGCAAAATCTTTCTCACAGCAGCAGTATTAATACCACATATGGGCCTGTCCTGTATTAACTCATTTTTTTAGGTCACCAAACCGATACATTTTGGCCTTGTTTCTCTGATTAGTTATATAAGCTGCAAAAGTTTCCCCTGGTTTCTGATCTCTCTGTAAAACAAATGCCTCTCTGGTGTAATATTTGTCTGGGGGGGTTACACATTTTTCTGAACTTGCGCTTCAAACACTCGGGGTCTTCCCTCGATTCAGTCTGTACAACGATATGATGGTTTTTACCTTCTCCTTCATATACTGCCAGTAAATACACAAATGAACTCTCTCTTTCTATGGCCTCTGACCCAGCTAAGTTTAGCAAAATTAATGCCTTGATGCATGCATCTTTATCTGAATAAGCTGCCTGTATATAAATATTATACCCTTTCTCAAATATTCCCCAATTCTCTGCAATATTCTGATCAAATACAAGTGGTAAGGGCTTTCAAAATCCATCTGCCATATTAACACATACCAGTGAAGGGTTTTGCACATTAGCACGAACACATGCACATATGCCAGGAATTTATGCCAATACTTGTAACTTTGCCCAGTACAACAATAAGCCTCTGTGTAACTCAATTTTGTGAAATAAATCTCTTGGGCACAGTAATACTCTTGAAATTATTGTATTGCAAGAGATCACCTCATCAGTGTAAGAACTATATCAAATAACTGCACGATGCAAATGAACTGGACAAGAGAAGCTCAGAGTCAATAACATTTCAAAGTAATTGCACTTTGAGAATAAACTGTGCACAGCATACTGAAATTTCCCCGCAATGGTGGTACCTTTCTAGGCAATTCTCTACAGTACAAGAAACAATATGTAATGGTGGGACTTTATGAATAGACACACCCAGCACAAGAAACATTTCAAAATGGCTAATCTTTGACTGTTCTTCAGAAAATAGTTGCATTTTGCACATAAAAAAACTCTTCGGAATACATGCACAGTAATAAGCACACAGTGTAACACTTTTACACACTTTGATTTACTTCAAATAACTTTAGTTATGCCTTTGATACAATATGAAGCCATAGTTATGCCAAAACACAGCATTTTGCCAAAAAACATGGTCACCTTGCTTTATTTATGCTTAATGTGCCCTTTTTGCCCTTATTATATTTGATTTGCTCATTTAATCTCTTTTCATGCCCATTGCAGTTTTTTATGCTCATTTTACTCTAAACATGCCCATTTTGCTTTTAGCATACTCATTTTGTCTTTAAACATGCTTGTTTGACTTTTGTGATAATTGTTTTGTCAAACACCTTTACTTTTAACATTTCCCTTGTTTAATAATGCATTTTGTACCCTTGTAATGCACAGTTTTGTCTTTTTTATGAAATAAATAGCTTGTGTGTATTCTCATTACCTTTGCTTTTTTCTGGCTCTTTTTCATGCTCATTTCTCTTAGTTTGCCTTCACTGTCATCTCTGCACCTCATGGTTCTGAATCTTATTCTCTGTGATCCCGGTTCTGACACCATGTCACTCTCCTACTTTGGACACAATAGAAGAGTCATTGTGGGCTCTGTTAAGCAGCTTTATTATAAACAAACACATCATGATAGAAGTTTACTTACTTTAACTAATGATTTCAGAATCCAACGTCCCTTCCATATGGAAACAATTCTTCACTCTACCAATACATAAAGGAGGTAACTCCTCAGACATCAGTAATTTTAGACCAATTTCCATCCTATCTCCTCTTGCTAAAGTTCTAGAAAAATGCATACCTAAACAAGTTATGCACTACCTATTCTCTGAAAATCTGCTCACACTTACTCAACATGGATTTAGACCAAAGCATAGTACTAGTACTGCCCTACTATCATTCCTTAATACTATAGCCCTTGCCAGAGATAACAACAAACTTGTCTCCTGCTTATTCTTAGATCTCTCTAAAGCTTTTGACCCCGTCTCTCACCCTCTCCTTCTGCACAAACTAACCAACCTTTACTTCTCCCCTGCTACTATTGCATGGTTTTCCAGCTACTTCACTGACAGATTTCAAGCAGTGAAGTGGCAATCTGCACTTTCCCTCCTCTCCCAGTTAAAATCTTTAATCTTGCTGTCCTCAGTTATCACTGGTCCAATATACTGATGACTCTACTGTCATCACTATTGCTGAATCTCCCTCCAAACTCATCTCTACAACACAGACTTCCACTAACTCAATAGAAAACTGGCTCTTTGATAGCCAGCATATCCTTAACCCTCCCAAAAAAACTAAGCTACTGCTTTTTCTTCCTAAAAACTACAACCACATTAAATCCACTTTCACAGTCCTGTCCCTCAATAACACACATCGAGGTAGAAACTAGCACTAAACTCCTTGGTGTCATCGACGACCAACAAGTTTGATCTACACATTAACAACTGTATCAAGAAAGCTCATCAGAAACTAGGGCTTATCTACCGTAACAAAAAGTTTCTCACGAGTGAAGCCAAAGTAACTCTCTCTTATGCCTACCCCCTACCCAGTCTATTATATGACTCTAAAATTCTTACTTGCCTCAACTCCACACTCCTTGCCAAACTTGAATCTACCTACAACAAGATAGCCAAATTTGCAGCCCATCAAACTTACAAGTCACATCACTGTCTCTCACTCAGACACCTTAATTGGCTAGAACTACCCCACCAGATTCTTCCCCCTCAACTCCAGATCATCCACTCTGTCCTTTATCAGCCTTCTTACTTTCCTACCATATCATTTGTCATCTCCCACTATTCACCCACTAGATCCCCCTGGAGCTCTAACCTAGAACTGCTACAAATCCACAAAAGTAAAACTAAGAAAGGATGTATTCTCTATAGCTATAATCTTTCCAAGGCCTGAAACAAACTCCCACTAGAGATCAGGTCACTCAAACAACTTAGTCAATTCAAGCTAGCCACTAAAGAATACCTATTAAGCCAATGGACCTGCCTCTGTACCCCCCCCTTAAACAGCTTCTCAGCCCTAACTGCACACCTCTGTCTGTTCCCATCTTATACATATGTAACTTTCTTTAACTTTCTAGACCTTGTCTCACATTAACTTCTCTATCCTAGGCACATTACATACATTCTTATCTGCATAATGTAAGATTTTACATCTGGTGACAAAACTATTGTTAGTCCTTCTGAACGATGTAGGATTCTAAATCTGACAGACATAATGATTAGTTTACTATAGTAAATCCTTGTTTTTCATATATATATATATATATTGCTTTGAATATTTTCTGTAAACCAGTTGTTGATTGTTTACTTATTTTTGTAAATGATAATCTGCAGAAATTGTGGAGCTTTCCTCTCTTGGCCTCCTCTGAAAAAGGGCTACTTAGCTCAGGTGGACACCCGGTCAACAAATGTAAAATAAATAAATAATAAATAAATTAGCTTAAGTAACTTATATACAAATTAACTACTGCAATCATACATGCTCACACTCTGGCTGCACTCTCAAAATAGCACATGCCTGGTATGTATATGTGCACGTTCAGTCCTTGAGATGCTTCTTAAAGACACAGCACATACACTTTGATCTGCAATGACCAAATATTTTTCTTTTATTATCACTACAGATGCTATGAGTTTGAACAACAAAATACTATTAGTATTACACTAAGATATTGTAAAGCAAATGGTTATTTTGCTGCATTATTCATGTTTTAGAAGTTTTTCAACAACGCGGAGTTGGAGAACTACCAGATGTTATGGCTGTTCACAATGCATGTTTTCTTAGTAATTTATTTTGTTAGGTGATTGCATGTTTATTAGTGTTTTCTGTTTTTCTTACTCTCGATATTTGATGTGTGATGGTTAGGATTTCTGTTTGTATTACTGTATTCTAGGGAGGTTGGTGGGTTTGTTTTTGGATTCTTTATGTGCACTTTTATGTATTAGGAGCTTTTTTCTAGGTCACAAGGATGGGATGGGATGTTATTTTTGACTAACTGTTCACTTTGTTGCATATATTACTATGTTGTTATGGTTAGAAAAGGCTGTAGTTACTTTTACAGGGGAGTGAATACATTCTGTTGGCATGATATTTGTCATTAGTCCTCTTACAGCAATACTTTCTTATTGATGTAAGGGAGTAGTTAGGTTACAGGCGTAATGTGTATGGCTCTGCTGATTTTTTTGGAAGTGTCAGTGGTATGTGTTGTTTGTTTCATCATGTTTGTTTTTATGATTGGATTTTTGGATGGATTGGATGAGCATTTTTGAATGTGTTTGAAATTATTGTTGAGAGTGAGCATTTCTAATTTTAATAGATTATAGGCAATAGGGTTTAAAGTTAGTGAGAATTCATAGTGGCTGCTGTAGTGAGTGATTGCTTATAGTAGTCATTATCTCTTGTTTCTGGGGTTAAGTACATGATCTGTGTGTACTTGCCCAAAGAACCATGGAGCCTTGATCCACTGTAGTACTAGGAAGAATCTTAGAAGGGCAGCAGGAAGGTGCATGGGTGGAGGTTATATGTTTTACATGGAATGTGGGAATGGTTAACAACCCTGTTAAGAAGGAATCTTCTATTACTTGATTAGTGCAGGAGGGAAGAGGAAGAGAAGTGCCAGTGCTGCAGATATTGAAAATGAAGGCAAGAGAAGTGAGTAAAATATAGTGCGCTGGGTATAGATGATTGGGTTGGCACGTGCTGAAGTGAGAAAGGGGAGAAGGCAGGTGTGTTGAAAAAGTAAAACTCTGAATAGGAATGTACAATGTTCTGTATTTGATTCCCTCAGTCCCCATTTGCCTGCTACGCAGCTCTGGCAAGACACAAGACAATGCTCCCAGGTCACCACCAAACATATGAACATGTGACTAGTAAGCTTATCTAGATAGTTAAAATAAATAAATATGAAAAATACAAAGAGATTATAATTTAATGAATGACCACTTTAAGGAATTGTAGGATTTTTAGAATAACAATAACATCAGAATGATAAAGCTGATAAGGGAGGTGACAAAATGATTTTAGATAACTAGTATTATGGTGATTCAGGGAATACTATGCTGAATAATTCTGTCATTTATAAAATGCTACTAAATTCCAGTTTACCAAGATTAATCATGCTGTTAAGGAACAACTGTGTTATATGACAGAACAATTGTTTTAATGTTTTTATTGAAAAGCCTGTTTTACCTGTCATATTTGGGCAACATGAATTTATTAGAATAACACTACACCACCTTTCTGACCATTAGTATCTGGTGAAGGTTATTGAAGAGGCATCCACCAAAATCTTCTAAAAATAAGTAAAATGTAAGCACATATTGCACATTGTGAACTGTATTTATTGAACTGCTGCTTCATTTTTACTTTTTTTGCTGTTGTGAATGCTTCATTCAGCACTTTGTATCATTGCTACTTCTGCCTTAAATAGCATAGGATAGACTCAGACTTGCTGAATCAAGAGTGTTTGGTATCACTTGAGCACTAAAACCAGTCATCTTACATTAAGAGGGCATCCCAGCACCCTTGTGGCGGAAGTGTGCAGCTCAGGACCCATGTGAATTAGGGATTGCTGGAATAAGGCTGTATGTGGGGCTTGCCTATTTGTCGTTTGTGTTAAAATTGTTTAAATTCACTTGTATTTAAGCTTTGCATTTGCTTGTAGCCATGCACCATGCAACAGGGGTTAACGGTGTCCTGTATAGACTTAAATGCATTGATACAACTTTTTCACTAGAGAACAGTCAGCAGAGCCCTCCCAGGTATCACTGCTGCACTGCAGGCAAGTCAGCTGAGCACTGAGCAGCATTGCCACACTTTTTAATCCTTAATCCTCAATAGAATAAGTCACCTTGCTAACCCTAGAGCAAAAGCAGATCAAACTTGCCCACCCTCTAACTGCATTTACGGTTTAACTGCTACAATAGGCAGGCAGTTTCTCAACATTTCTCCAACCAACCTGATTGACATGGGCATCCTAAGGCAATGTAGTAATTGCCTCATATATACTGACAGCCATTTGCTCCTGCAGGAAACAAATATAGTATGTGAGAGATGTTACTATACTATGAAACTGGAATCAGTCCTCTCACATAACAATAAACAAGACATCAGACAGGTTGTCTGCACACATGCCTCTCTTCTCACACAAGATAAAGTCACAACACATAATCCCACATACACAGAGGTACTTAATAAGTGTCTGCCAAAAGAACAGAGACCTCCCAATGCAAACAACTCACCCATACTAGACCATGAACAAAATCTACTACACATAATAACACACATACCAGTGTCTCAGTGAATAAGTCCCTAAGGCAGAACACCTCAAAACCAAATGTCCTGGTCATAGGGGATTCCATAGTGAGACACATGGATGTCCCTCTGCCAGTCTGGACAAGGAAAAGGTCATGGACAGATGCCTGTCAGGTGCCAGGATCCATCAAATCATGCACTCAAGCCACTCAACAGCAATTAAAGTTATGACTGTCATACTAAACGTTGGGGTGAATGACTTGAGATGTACCTCACTGGACTGTATGAATAGAGACATGACTGAACTTTCAGATTATGTGTCCCAGGCATGTATGTCCCTAGCTCTAAGCAGCATTCTACCTTCACACAGGATGATGCCACAATATAAACAAAAAATGATTGACTTCAACAATTGTCTTAGCTTATGGTATCAATCCAGTATCTGTCAGCCTGGAAAGGCGTGGTCAACAGACAATGCTGTTTTGCCAGAGATGGTCTTCACCTGTCCCCTCTAGGATTTAGAATACTGGCAAAGACACTTGGCTTCCCCATTGTGCCTTTTTTAGGCAATATCAAAACAACAAAACCTCCAACTTAAAAAATATTCACTATAGACAAACTCAAGGTTATGCTGCTTAATGCTAGAAATCAACAAGAAACTGCACTCCCTTGAAGCTCTCCTCACCTTGGAAGATGCTGACATCTGTGCAGTCACTGAGACTTGGTTCAAGGCCACAGAGAGCACCCTGGCCATGCAAGGCGACAAAGCCTCCCGCACGTTCAGACCTCAAAATGACCATGAATGTCCCAAAGGTGGAGTTGTATACTTCTTCATTAAAACCAAATACACCTTGAGACTAGCTAAACAGTACAACTCTCTTGAGCTACTCCAGGTCCAAATAGCTATAGATAAGACACCCTACCACATCATTGCTAGCTACATGTCCCCTGCCATGAAGTATGAGAGGCACACTACCCTACCTGGACTTGCTCGAGTCACTCAGTATACAACCAACCTCCTTGGTCATGGGACAGTTCAACTATCTTTCTATTGAGTGGATGATGTCATTAGCACAACCTCGATAGCCCTGAGGTTCCTGGACTTTGTTAATACAAATGCTGTGGAACAGTTAGTCTGAACCCCCATAAGGGGCTCAAATGTTCTGGACTTAGTACTCCCCAATATGTAGGGTCACTGCACTACCCCCTGTGTTCTGCCTTCCTTATTAAGATCAGATGATAAATCTGTCTGGTTCAGAGTAACTATCAGACCTGACACCTCCAGGAGCAATAAAAATGATAATCTATAGCCTATTAAGTGATAGTTTTGAAAAGTTTCAGACCCCTGCTAACACAAATAACAATGACTCCTATCCAGAGGAGTACACAAACGCCCTGTATAACCACTAAAAACAACTATATTGATTCTGTTATACCTGACAGGATCAAAACCAAGTCCTCCCATAAGAACAAGCCACCCTGGTGGACCTTGAGTATAAACAGGTTATATAACAAAAGGAGGAAACTGACCCCGGGAATTATAGATCCATAAGCCTAACCAGCCTTATTTCCAAAGCCATGGAAAGAATCAATATGGACCTTATCAACAAGGACATATGCAAGCTTCAAACTTTTGGCCTGACCCAGTTTAGCTTTGTTAAGTGTCAATCATGTTTACTAAACCTGGTGACTTCCTTGAGAATGTCACCAAAGCCCTGGATGAAGGTAAAGCCAAGGCTTCCGACACAATTCTCTTCTCAGGCATCATCATGGAACTCTCCCAGCTGTGGATTAACCCATATGTCTCTAGATGGGTACCCAACTGGCTCACAAACAGAATCCATACTGTCAAAGTTGGGAATTCCACCTCTACAAGTAGAACAGTTACCAGTGGGGTACCACAAGGTTTTGCGCTGGGCCCTCTACTGTTTGGAATCTATTTCTTGGATGTCCAGGTAAAAATAAATGGCCTGTGGCTTGCCGAGTTATCAGATGGCTGTAAACTGGGAGCAATGGCCTGTGGCTTGCCGAGTTATCAGATGGCTGTAAACTGGGAGCAATCAATGAGCCTCTTAAAGATATTGGCATAGTACATGAGGAGTTAACATAGACAAATCATTGGTACCAAGGCCACGGACTAAAACTAAATGCAAAAAAGTGCATCATTGTCCTCTTTGGTAAAAAGGTAGCCCCTGCAAATTACAATATAGGCAGCACTCCCCTAACCTCAAACCCAGTGGTGCATGCCTTGGAAACACAAGCTGATAGTAGTCTAAGTTTGATCTCCATGTTTCCACAGTGGTAAGGAAAGCCTTTTGCACTGCACACCTCATAAGTAAGGACATTGCATCCAAGACCAAGGATTTTATAACTCCTCTGTACTCCACCCTCATCAGACCACTAATAGAGTGACCTACATGGAAAGACTGAAAGCCCTGCTGAGAGATGACTTGTGTGTGGCCTAGAGAGCAGTGTCTAATGGATCTATATTAGAACATTGAAGTTTCAAAACTTTGAATGTTCTAATATTGACCCCTATTTAGCAAAAGCTGAAAATATTGAAGCAACATAAAACCATTTTTTTTCCTAGGGAAAGAATTTGGTTGTCCATTTCTGTTGCTTCAGTATTTTCAGCACTGTGATGGAAAGTTATGGGTCAGGTTCAGGTAAGTATGTGATTGAGGTGATTGAGTGCGGGTTAGGTTAGTTAGGGTTAGGGTGCGGATTTGGTATGTGTGCGATTGTGTGGACATGAGGGTTAGAGTGGGTTAGGTGAGTTAGGGTTAGGTCGAGGGTCAGGTAAGTGTGCGATTGTGTGGACATGAGGGATAGGGCGGGGTAGATAAGTTAAGGTTAGGGCGCGGGTGAGGTGAGTGTGCGATAGTGACGGTCCTTAGGGTTAGGGTTTGGGTTGAGGTAAGTGGATAGTTAGTGGTGTGTGTATAGTTTAGTGTAGGGTTAGGTATGAGATTGTAGGTGTATGTGTGTGGATTGCTGTTTGTTTGGTGTGCTTGTGTTGTGTGTATGTGTTTTGGAACAGCAAATTTTTTCCGTAGAAAAAATTTGCTGTTCTGTATGTTTGATGTTTTCAGCTTTCGCTGAATAGGGGTCGATATTAGAACATTCAAAGTTCTGAAACTTCGATGTTCTAATATAGACCTGTGTCTAACCCTGACCTAATGGAAATGCTGCATGTCCACAAATCAAACAGGACAAGAGTCACTTACTCCAGAGATCTCAACCTAGCCTGTGACATAAACAAAATATGCTGGAGAAACATATATGTCTTCCAGAGACTGCCACTACTCTGGAATAAACTCCCAATTCATGTTAAGCAGAGCTCCTCAATGACCCTATTTAAGTGAAACCTGGACAACTGGATGGGAGACTCTAAATTCACAGGTGGCACCTACGTCCCTCATAGACAGGGAAAGCTGGTGCTGATCATAGATTCGCTCTGCACTGATCAAACCATTTAACAATGGTCAATTAGGGAACACAGGTATTACATGGCTAGGTTCTAAAGTAGGGCCATTAGCCTAGTAATCACCTATGAACCTATAAGATTCACTGGCAGTATATCTTGAACAGCAGTTAAACATGCAAAGTGTGGAACATGTAAAGATTCTGGTAACATTTGTCTTTAAAATTATACAGGCCTGCTTGAATGAAGGATTCATTTAATTGAAACCATGTTCATGTCCACTGACATTGCTTCTTTTTACATAACAGCTTTCTGCTGAAACACAGATTAACAATCTTATAAATGGTGCTTGCACACTTCTTGAATAACTTTCACAACATAATGCTTTTGAAAAAAAGATTTTATCACAGTTCTAGGTAACTGCAGATGAGAGTATGATAGCTAGCAATTAAATCAGAGGTTTTTTTTTTGGCTCTGTGGGAATAATTGCATGTTTTATTTATTTTTTGTGAATAAGCTGTTTATGCATCCAATTATTTTATTATTTCATGGCATGGTTCTATTGATAGGTTTTACTTGTTCAATGAATATGTCAGTTCATCAAGTGCTTTTTTTAAAATTCATTTTCACAGTAGATGAGCATTATTTTTCTTCCATGCAAAATTCTATAAAACATTTTTAACAATATTTTGGAAATAGTTGTTGATGTGAAAACATTCATAAGTCAATAAATTTCTGATTAGAATCTACCTGTATCCCCAGAACATAAAACAATAGTAGAAGGTCAAAATGGGCAGAATCCCAACTGAGTGTCTTCAGAGAAGTTTGTGCTATTGATGACAATGTTCCTAGGATTACACATCCAAAAGATGAGGGCATTAATTCTAGTTTAAAATGAAGGGCATTGCAAAGAATATGAAAGCTAGCAGAGATGACAATTTTTGAGTGATAACTATGCATTTACATGCAACAATAACCGTTTTTCCTTAGTTTTTGAATAAATTAAATACAGTTGTGCACCATATTCCTCATACAAAATATCTTTTAAAGACCTATCCACATTATAGCATATATCTCAACTTATTTACTCAAGAATTATGGACAATGCCAGAACTAATGGGGGGCAAGGGCACAAATTCAGGAACAATTTTTTAATCAGTATTCTAATTCAGTTCAAAAGTTAATGGAACAGCAGGTTTTGCATCAACAAGGATTTTCTGTAGAATAGGAAGCATAAAACTCTACTATATGGCATTACAAACTGAGTGTAATTATCAGAGATGCATCAGAAAATATTTTTTTTAATGGATAGGGTGAAAACAGGAAGAAAAATCAGTGACAGTTTAGAGGTACGCACTACAACAGTGATTATTGTGCAGTGTAGTTGTATGTCTCTTTTTTGGAGGAAACAACTAAAAACACAAATGTATTTATTAAACATTTACTTGCAAACAGAAAACTAAATCAGGATAATGTCATATAAACATGCTGCAAAATGTGATGTGTTTTAAATGTTGTTATTACTATGGTAGTTCCCATGCTGAAGAGTGATGTTTTAAATGGATCCCCTATGAATAATTAGGCATTAATTAGCCGGCACATAATTATTCAAAGCTAAAAGACCTAAAATCTTGTGAGGTCACAAATGCAAAAGAGCACAAATTCCAAGGTCACAAGAAATGCAAATCCCTTTTTTGGCATGCAGCAAGTCCACCTGCACCCCGAATGTGAGTTCTGTCCCCACATCCTTATATTGTATTAACTCTAAAATTGTACAAACTTGGTCAAAAAGGTGACAGTAGAAAACAAAAAAGTATAAAACACATCTTTCCCATCTCAAACTCCAGCAAACTACAGAAAAGGATGCTGATTATAACCTAGCCTTTGCCAAATGTATTAAGACATTGACAGTTTGAAACAGAAAATTTTCCTGATTCAACATTTCAGTACCCAAACAAAGCAGAATGTGAAAAAGTGTAGGTTTCTAAATTTAAATACTTAATATAAAGAAACGAAATACCACTGGCAAAGTGAAAATTCACCACCTTGGCTTAATGATGTTACTAGTATTGACTCAATGCTTAAGAATAGATCTTTAAGACTTTAAGAGAATGATAGCAATTTTAGTAATATAACAGGAGTATACATATTGAATGTTAATTTAGTCTAATGAAGCACAGTGCATGAAACTGCTCACAGTCTTTTTATTCGCTATCAGACCTGTCTGATGACTCCACTACCTTTACAAATTTGACACATTAATTTCATTAGGGGTCAAGAGTAGTTATTGCCACACTAGGTGAGAGATCTATGACCCATCTGTCCTCGCTGCAATAGCTTATTAGCCCAGTCCCTCTCTTTAGTGACAGCTTTACCTTGAACTTCTGGAATTGTTTATTGCCGAAGTCTATAAGGCTGTTTATAACCTATCTGCTGTATGAAAGATTAAACCTTCGCTTATTGCAGATTGATATCTGTAGCATTGTTGATAACACTTTTTTAGCAGATACCACTACTTGGCAGATACTTATGCTGCCAGGGTAGCTGCTATTCTTAAATATGTTCAATGGGTCTATATCATATGAGCGAATCACACAAATTGTGAACACTCATAATGTCAAATGCACCAGACCTCGAAGTGCTTTTTCTGAGATTGTGGTACAGTGAAAAATGGGATATTTGCCCTTTCCTCACTGTAGTGTGATCGTGGAGTTGGAATATATATTTAGCAGGGGATGTGGGGACAATATTATGAGCATTTGCAATTTGTGCGGTTCGCTCATATGATATAGGCCAATTTTCAATACCAGTCTCTATTTTGTATTTTCAAATATGGATAAATCCAATAAGCAACTACACCTGTCCTTCCTTTCTAAATTATTTTTTGTTGTTGTTGGTATTCAATTATTTATTGTCAGTGAATTTTATGACACTTCAGCAAATTATATTTCATCAAACACAGTTTTCTGAAATGCTGCCTCTATGAACAATCTCATTATTTAATGCAAAAGTAGTACATTTTATGGGGAGAGAGGCAGATCCCCTTGTACCCATGCAGAGGGAGATCCTATGATGATTTATCATACTTTACTGTCCCATCACTGTGAAAAAGGATATTTCCAGACATAATGATTTTACAGGATAGTATAGTCAAGGAGTAATATCTGGCCAAGTTTGCAGTGCCAACCTGCAACTTGATAGCTACCACACCAACCAATTATAATAAACTGCATGGAAACCTGGTCTAGTATTTTGCATATAATATCCTTTTATCTTGTATAACTCTCTTAGTATTTGCTTCTTTATTTTATTATATGCTGTCAACAGCTTCAGGGTTTATACATTTCTAACTGACCAACTGAATCCTACTACTTAGCTACTGAAAAGAAATAAAGTAAATGTACTAATGTTGAAAGAAACAGTTGAACTATTGTTTGCATGGAAAGAAATATAAAGAGTTTAATACAATTAGCCTTATACCAGAGCTATTTTTTTCTGTTTACATTGTGACTTAGGTACAGTTTACCCTTCATAATCTTTAATTGTCTTCATTTTACAGTTTTTCCTTCCATAGATCAAGAAACTCCCATTATTTTTCCTATTTAAATCTTATATAATTTCAGAAAGGAATATGTCTCAGTTTAAATGAGACCCATTAGCCATTCCCCAGATATACAGATTCCAAGACTATATATTGCTGAGGTCAATAAAGTACCATAAAGCTCACATATCAGCCAAAGTAAAATTGTTTTTGAAAGAGTTCATTTTTAGAGAATTCTATATGAAGATTACAGATAAGTTATATTACAACAGTAACTAAATAAACAGGAACATATTATCAATTTTGGCCAGTGGAATTCTGCTGTTATTCTTGTAATTGAGGAAGACCAAAACTTGTTTGAATCTGTTTTACATGCTCTATTGAGCCTTAAATGTCAATCTCTAGTAAATGAGGACAACGTGCACCTATTCAGTTATGGAGGATGATAACAAACTTGCTGAACTGTAATTCTTAATGCCTGCTAAAAACAAAGAGTTTAGTATATCTGTCTGAATTAAAAAGTAAATGTACTGGAAAATAATTTTAGAAGCTTACAGTTAGTGTTTCTTGTTTACTGAATTGTGTTAACAGTTGTTCCAGAGACCATTTGTTCAATTACTGACTCTCAGTGCTGAAATTGTAGATGAATGCAGAAACTAATTATCTGCATTTCAGCATATAGCCTGTGTTATACTGCAGGAACATAAACTACAATTTAGGAAAAAGACTGAAGAACATAACTGTGGCAGGATGTTAGTCTCCACCAAGACATCTTAGAGTGCAAGTTCATAGACTAGTACTAGGTTAACTGCCTTTGTGGGCTATTTTAAACCTAGCCAGTTACCTCATGTGAGAATTAATCCCTGCACTTTGCTTCCGTGGGATAAACACCTTAACCATTATGCCATCCTCTTCCCCTGGGGTAGTTTAAATTACAAAACAATATAATGTCCCTAGAATGTTGAGGATTCTAAAAAGAACAAAAAAGTTATTATATTTTTTGTTTAGTTATCAACAGAGTTTTATTTACTTAAAAAGTTCAGTCCTCTCAAACATTTTGAAAACTAACTGTGACATATGTCTATTCTTTACATGCATGTCTGATGGGCTAAGAAAATCTGTACATGACTTGTAGTTATATAAACGGTACTACAACACAGAAGCATTATGTTTATTTATTCTCACAGGCAATGCAAAATAAGTATATACAATATATTTATTTTATGATAATATTAAACTTCTAATAGCAGTAGTAGTTTTAATCAGACTGAAAGCTTATGTGAAGTACTGAAATGTTTTTATATGGAGAGGAAGTTGCAGTCCTTGAAAACTAACTGACCTACAATTGCAGCAAAATCAAATAATAGCTTAAGTGCCATTCTGACTGATTACCTTTGCTGAATATCACATGTAAATAATAACAACCTTTTATCAGAGTAGACTTATTGAGTTTGGGATAATAATTTAATACTCAGAACATAGCAGATAAGAACATTGACTAAAATAAAATATACCAAAATAATATATATAAGTTTTACAATAAATAAAATAAAATTTTGAACATCATTTTGCTTGCATGGCCATTTTACTTTAAAAATGACTGCATACAAAATGTAAAAGTTTTTTGAACATGCTTTTAAGATTGCTGACAGGCCAAATTAGACACTGAGTTCAGGGGATGGTATCAGTTCTAGCTTCTTAGTGAAGCTGTCTAATTAGAAGAGGCAGTAAATTTAAAGTTTTAAAATGGCTTTTAGCTTTTAATCAAAGTAACACAGAAATCTAATTTGGGGTGTAACTCTAACTGTGACTATAGTAATTCAATTTTGTAATCTACTGATGCAAGACAGTTTGACCGCTGCTTCTTTTTGAGACAGTAATGATGCCAGTAAGGATTAAAAACTACAATTTTAATTCAGAGAGCATAGTAGAAGTATACGTTTTAGAAAATGTGAATTTTATGTAAATTTTTAGAGAGAAAAGTAAAGTGACATGTTTCATCCTGAACTAAAAGCAGTGGGTCGTCTCAGGCAGTGTCAAATCAGCATACCTGTCAATATCTGAAAGACTTAAGAAACGTTCATATTATGACAATCGTGAGTTGATGTATGTTGCTTAGGAAAAAGAACATAACCACAAGCCAAACAGCAAAGACTCTTGTCCATAGAATGAAGAACATGAAAGGTATATGATGCCATGTTCATTATGAATGCATGCGTGTGATCATAAGGAATGCTGAGGCATGTTTATCAGTATGTCAGACTAGGGTCAACTTAATGGGTTGTGTGCTGTATGTGAATATGCTATCAAATCCTGATTAACTGCAATCCTATGTAGAAGAAATGGCAGTTAGTGGTGTGGGGGATAGTTGGTAGCAGAACGTTAAAAGTGCCAGTGCTAAATAATTGGCATGTCTTATTTTTTCCTTGCATCTTGTAAAACTAAGATGACAGGCAGCTAAGCCCTATGCAAGTGTTTAAGTGCTAACTGGTGGTGCAGTACTTAGGGCTGAGGTTATAGAAATGTATCCACATTAACAGCAAGCACCACTTCTCATATGTGTGCTGATATCCTAATCTAATTATTATATAAATGAATATAAGTGAGGATAAGGTCAGTCCCAGACCTTTTATATTCAGGCATAGATATCAATCTCAGGTGGTAGAGGTTAACTTGGAAGCAATGCATTTCAACAGAAGTTGAAGGATCGCCTGTTCAGATGAATATTAGGTTCAGTTTTCTATGTGATAATCATAAACTACTGCACTTAATGAACATTTGTTTTTGACTGCATGGATTAGTATGTCATGATATTTGTATAAAAATGTCAAATTAAACAAATGACTAATGTCATCTGTTTCCTGTTTTGTAAAGAGACCTTAGAAGCAGACATATTACAGCCTAGGCAAAGCATTGTAAGTCTTCACACTCATTTGACATTGACAGGCTAATGCTTTTCAAGCAGAAGATCTTGAGAAGATCTGCAGTGGCCACACACTGTTTTATTTTTAATTGCTGCAGCTCCTGAAGGACAGTGAAACATTAGTTTGTAAATTGTATTGGAAAATAACTATAATATGTTCTGGGCTGACATGATTACCCTGTACATTAGCAAATTAAAATATTCTCTGTACAGTTTTGAGAGTTTTGACTCCAAATTTTCATTTTCAAGAAATGACTAATAGGGTTGTGGGACTGTGAACACAACAATTTTTAGGGTCTACCAGTAGCAGTCTTATTTCTATCATTTTTTTATGTACTTTCTAACATAAGAGGGAATCAAAATAAGTATATCTAGAACAAAGGAAGAATGAACAGCAAAAGTTATTAAGCAAAATAGCATAATTTTCAAACTGAAGTAGACAATATATACATCTAGATAATCACTCATTATTCAATACTGTAGGATCTATATCAGTTGCGCGAAAACCTCTTTATGCGAATACCTAAACATCGACCCCTATACCTCAAACCATGAAAATCCCGAACGAACTATACCTCAAAAAATATAATATCGACTATCATAGTCGGCCAACCCCACCACCCGCTACTTAGTACCTACCCAAACAAAATAAATAAACCACATACATACACTAGCCAAACCCTACAGACATACACCCAAACAAAATAAATAATCCACATACATAAATTTAACAAAACCCTACTTGCAACACTACACTAAACCCCACATACACAACTATCTAACTATCTATGCACTATCCTTAACCCCTCCCTAACCCTAAGGTTTGTAACTACCGCACACTTCTCCTACAGACATACACCTAAACAAAATAAATAACACACATACATACACTTAAAAAAAAACTTACATCTAACACTACACTAAATCTTACATACATTACCTATCTATGCACTTACCTTAACCCAAATCCTAACCCTAAAGTCCTATCTATCGTGCACTTACCTTACAGAGCTATACCGCGGTCGGGCCAACGAAAACAAATTGACATTTTGGAATTCGCAGTTTTGGAAGTTCGAGGTTTACGTACTTCGCTTAATACGGTTCAATGTATTCGTTTCATGTAATAGGGTTTTCGCTCAACTGATATAGACCCAATACTGTATTAGTTGAGTGCTTGTTATAAGATGAGCAGTGCACAGCTTATTCCTTCTCAAAAATAACTTTAGATAAAACGTCATATTGATTCATAATGCAGTAAGAAAAGGCAAAAAGAACTGAATTTAGTGATCTGTGAAAGAAGTAAACTAGAATATTTATTTTTAGGCAGAAAAACTATGGACCCATATTCTTTACCTATGGCAACTAAGAAAAAAGTGACTAAAACAAATGCATAACCAGATATGAGCACACATTAATTCTTCATATCATGAACCTCTTTTCTGGGCTAAATATTTAAGACTGGCTTGTCCTAGTTGACTTTAATGTAAATAGTCTTTTGTGAATTTTGATTCCTCTCTGTCAAGACCAATAACTCTTGAAAATCCATTTCTTCTAGATGGAAACTCAGGTTTTCCATTGCTGGTACTGTATTTCTTTCCATATTGATTCAACATTGTCGGTAGCAAATTTATTAAAAGCTAACAGGAATTTAAGACATCTGAATTAAATCAACTTTATTTATTTTCTTTGATGAAAGTGTGACTCAGTGCAAAAGGAATGCTCATATAATCCTAATCAAAATTTAACATTTTTCTAAAAGGTCTAACATCTTGTCAAAACTCATTAATCTTAAATAAATTTGTCAGACATTTTCATACAGAACCAAGTATGGCAATGCTTGAGGTGTGGTTTGGGTGTATGATATTTATTGGATAGACCCTAAGATTTATAAAAATCTTGTGTATTGCTTTCTACTGTGACAGCTGACAGTGCAACAGACAATATTACCCTAGACAAAAATTATGATTGCATTCTTAGCAGAGATAATGGTGCTCCATAGAGATTGTACAAGCCATTTCAAGAAGTAGGTAAAAGATGGCCATACAAGATCTTAAATATTTTTCTTGTACTGTGAGAGTAACTTCTAACTTTTGAAGCTATCTGTAAAATATTGATGCTTAATAATCATGGCTAGCATTCACCAACAGTATTCAGTAACAGATGCTTGAAACGATTAACCCAAATGAATTAACATTTCCTTATCGGTAAGCTCATTTCACTTGTACTTCTGGACTTATTTTTCTAGCACTCCATATAATGTGATTACAAACTTTATTAACAAGCCAACCAAATAACAGTGAATTATTATAATGGCCTTGTAGTGAATAAATTGACTCTCTACATTTTCTGATTTGTTTTTGAATTTGCATAACACGATATCCATTCAAAGTCTGTCTTAAAGCTTTGTAGACATCAGAAGGGAAAAGGTCTCGATAGACATTAACTTTAGATGGATTACAAGTTGGCCTTCGAGATCTGCTTCACGTATCCTCCAATAATATGAATGGTTGGATTATTCTGCAGAATTCAGCAAAAATAGATGATGTTATATATACACTAAACCTGAGTAAAAAGCAGGAACCAATATCAAACTGATTCTTTTGAATTCTTTTCAGCTTTATGCTTATGGAATACTTCACCATATACATGTGCTTTACCGTCTTTTCAACATTCTCCACTACCTGCTCCAAATTGCTTTCCCAGTGACGATTTAGTAAATACATTTTCAGCATGGCATTATCTTTTTCGTGCAATATCTAATTTACATTTTCTCTAGGCAATCTCTTAATTTTGGAAGCAGAAATTCTTAAGGAATTACCTTAACTATCCTCTACATCTTTAGCAAATGTTATCTATGTACATATCTCTTCCTCCAGTGGCAGTCTAGGTTCATCCGACTTTACAAAAGGCATCTGCCTGTCTCTCTTTACATCATACATATGTATCCTAAATGATCCTGCAGTAGTGGATTACCAAAATCTGCTTACCGCATGTCATAAATGAGTGAAACTGTCAAGTATTATGGTAGACAACCTTCATTTGTTTACACTATTTACTGGTAATTAAGGATGAAGATACCCAAATTAGATTCTCTACAACAAATGTAAGGTGCTTTGAAGGGAGTTTAAAGGGTCACTACTGGTAGCAAAACAGGGAATTTATTAAATTTTACTAGTTTTAGTGGGCATGATTAACAGATGAGTTGATTACACTTCTGTAAATAAAAGATTCAGGCAGAAAGAGTGCAATGGTATTGTGGTCTCAGTTTTTTTTCTGTTATTATACAATTGCACTAGTATACAAGAGAGTGACAAGTAAATTTTACTATCTCAGTGTATTGGCTTAAATGTGTACTTTGTCGGACATCAGACAGAGATTATACCTAGCATATCATAATTGGTACAGTGAACAAATAAAGATTTCAATAAGAAAGACAAATTCCAATTTAGATAAGGTAATAAGCCATCAATTGCCAATAATTGTGATAGCTAAGACTGACTTCTCAACTAGGGTACATCTCTTTTATTTAAAGAGACTCAGGGAGCAGAACGACATTTCAAAATGTGTCACCAGTGTGTAGGGTAAATGAGCTAAAAGAGAACTTAGGGAAGGCAAAATTCTTGATCTGGCAAAGGGATACTGACAAATCACTTTTTCCAGGTCTATATCAAAATCACAAAAGACGGAAATCGCAAATACAAATACATCGACACATAAAGAGTGAATTACCATAAGAGCGAACCACCTAGTGAGTGAAAACCAAAACATCGAACGGATTTCCCTAACCAACAGTGCCATGCAGGTATACTTAAACTAAGTATAAAAAAGTAACATAACACACTTTTGCTGTGCCACCACACCCCCCCTTACTTAAATATACCAACTGCTAAGATTACACTACAGTGGGGAAAATAGTATATTCCCTTATCCCCAGAATTACACTGCTGGCCAAACGAATCCGTTCAATGTTTTGCCTTTTGCTCAATAGGTAGTTCGCTCTTATGGTAGTTCGCTCTTTACATGTTGACGTATTTGTATTTGTGGTTTCCGTCTTTTGTGATTTTGATATAGACCCCTTTTTACATCTGAGGGCAGGAAAAAAAGTATTTTCAAACTTAAACTGCTTATTCCAGTATACTGGGCTACATGGTACTCCTGCAACCTTTCAAAGATTGAAATACAATGTCCTAAAGCTATATATTTACTTCAGAAGACTAAACAAAAACAAAAAACTGAATCCCAAAATACCAAAAACTCAAACTACTAAAGGATGGAATTTACCCCTTCTCCATTGTTGTGCAGTCTTGGAGTTGGTATATATAATTAGCAGGTGGTGTGTGTGGGGGTCATCCCCCCTACATGAGGGGTGCAGGGGGGGCTTGCCCCCTGCATTAACATTTTTTTTCAGTCTTTTGGTTTGTCAGGCTTCTGAAGTAGACCCATGTGTGTGTGTGTGTGTGTGTGTGTGTGTGTGTGTGTGTGTGTGTGTGTGTGTGTGTGTGTGTGTGTGTGTGTGTGTGTGTGTGTATGTGTGTATGTCTGTGTGTCTCTATGAGTACATTCAAATTTAAGAAATAACCAACAAGTGGGTGTAGGTATATTGAGGAATTACCCACAGATGGTGTGGTTTGATCATGAGGGCAAAGCCAATTGTGAATAAATCCTTATGTGCCCCACACCCATAAATTGGCTATTGCTATTATACATTCAAATTATTTAAGAAAGAAATTGCTTACCTTTCTTAAATAATGCCTTTGTATAATGGTGCCGTAGTATTCCTCCATGTTATTTCTTTATTCTTATGTATTTGTTGATATAATGTACATGGGTATGTGATTTATGTTCCCACATTTGACAGTGCATCAGTGCTGTTGAAAACAACCAACAGCGAAGGGGAGATCTCTGTTTCTTTTTTTTATATTATAAAATCCAGAAAGATTAGATGTATGAGCAGGACCAGCCTTTGGTCAACTGGTGTCCTAGGGAAAAAGTCTCCATAGGGCCCCCCCAACACCACCCTGTGCCACCATCTTGGTCTACCTACACCATCCAGATTACTGGAAAAGTGCTCCTGTTAGAGCGCCCTAGGTGGCTGCCTAGTTGGCTTATGCCTAAGGCAGGATATGGGCTTGAGAGAGACAGAGCAGAAATACAAGGAAAATCAAGTATGTTTCTTTAGTTTTGCAGAATGTACTTGATTTTCTTTGCATTTGCTTTTCCCTCCATTCATACCTCTTAACTTCTTACCTCAAGAAATAGAACAAACCTTTATATAATAGGACACAGAGTCCCCAAATAGGATTCAGTTGTAAATGTTGCTGTTATAAACTTAGAAATATGCTGGAATAACAATATTTATGTTAGCATGCATTGTCTGAAGTATATAAACTCTAAAACATGACATGCATATCATTATTTAGTGACTTAACTCCTTAGTGATTTGTTAGAAAACCATAAATTTTATGAGGAACAGACAAAAAATGTGAGGCCAAAATCCTGACATTCTGTGAAAATATGGACAATTGAGACATATGCCTGTGTAGCATATATGAATAGAAGACAATCTGGCCACTGAATGATACTTCAGCAACTGGACTTGTTTTCTGTTGGTTTATATAGCAATAACCCATGCCTGGGTGTGGGTAATGCTGAATTTACCCACGGTTGGTGTGGTTTGGTCATGGGGGCGAAGCCCAAGTGGCCAAATAAAGCCAACTGTGGGTAAATCCAGCATTACCCACACCCAGAAGTGGGTTATTGCTATTATACAATGACATTATTTAAGAAAAAAAATAATTACTTTTCTTAAATAATGGCATTGTATAATGCCTCCTTGCTGCCCTTCCACAGCTATCTGGTATTCTGCGGCAGTTCTGATGTATTGCGCATGCGTATGCCTATGCAGTATATCAGAGCTGTGGGCAAAAGCAACGGAGAAAGCAAGATCTCTGTTGCTTTTTACAAACTGTCTCGCTATGTTAAAGGAGTTTGACATAGCGAGACAGCTTTAAATAAAGCAACGGAGAATCTCCGTTGCTTTTTTTAAAGCTGTCTCGCTATGTAGCGAGACAGTATGAAGCAATGGAGGTCTTGCATTCTCCGTTGCTTAAAAAAAGAGTTATAGTAATGGAAAATGTTAGGGCGACTGGACCTTTTTCCATTACTATAACTGATTTACAACGTGCACGCTGACCAATCAGTGTGCACGTTTTTGAATATTAATGGGGGGGTCGTTGTATAATTTATAATTTATAACAGCACTCAACCATGTTTTAAAGCTATCTGTTCCACAGATTGTAGTTTTACTGAGATGTTCACCTTTTACATGTAAGTCACATTCTTGCTTTATGTTTCATACCATTTTGGCATTTTCATCTTTTCTTAAACTACCAACTTGTTTATTATTTGGTCTACTTTGATATTCTTGGTTATTTCTCTTGATTCTCCCTTAGTGCATGCTATTATTTTCTTTGTAACAATAGCCCCTTCCTAATTCCTTTCTTTTGTTAGAAATAGCATGTCCTCTTTGTATCTGTTGGAGTTTTGTTAGGTACTCTGGTTTCTTCCAAGAAAACAAAGAAGAAGTAGGTGAATGGGTGATCCCCTAAAATGCCCAGATGTATGAAGACAATAACAGTGCACATGTGCTTGTTTTGTAATGGTATGGTGATCCATTCAAGATGAGCTTCTACACTAAGTGCTACATACACCTCTGTTTTCTCATGACCCTGCATTAGATTAAGTGAGTAAGGGGAGAATAAATGTATGCAAGATTTTCCATTAAAATACTTTCCCTTTCAACATTTTACACCCACTTTTCTCTTCCATGATATTATACAAAATGCCATGGAATGAACTACAAAAACACATTCTAAATAAAATGATTAGTTTTTTCCCCATGAAATATCCATTTCCTGTTGAAAGCTTATAACTTTGCTCTTTTGTAGATTGTTGATTTAGACGTTTGACTTTTTGGTTCATCATTGGTTCATCATCAACTGCAGAAATCCATAATACAGCAGGGATGTTAACCTACTGTTTTATTCAAAATTTTTACCATTTCATAGAAAAAATATTCAAAGCCATTGATATGCTATCCCCCCATAAAGAGTAATGAAGTAGCACACATTGGCTGGAGTCTTATTTCAACAAATATCTGTCTGGTAATTAAACCAAAAACCTCACAAATTAAAACAGTGGTCGTATAAAAACAAAAACAATGCAGTAATGAACCACAAAAGTATAAAAAATATTTGTCAGTCATAAAGCTTGCTTTCTTCAGTTGTTAACTTATAACATTTTTCGTCGATGGACTACTCAATAAATTAATAATATATTTTGCATATAATGATGCAAATACTGCTAATTTTGGAAAATAACCTAGGTTTAAAAGTACTTAATTTTCTACAGCCTAAATTTTCATTATATCTTCCAAAAGACAGTCAGTTTTAATTTCAAATCAGTTCATGTTTGCACGGCATTAGCTTATTGAGCTATTACAAAAAGAAAAAACTCTTTTCAAGCAAACGTATTTTGTCATTGCCCAAATTCACTGAACTTAAATTAATTACCTTAAATTGTTTAACTCTTGTCCTGTGGTAGTCGTTTTTAAATGTTTCTTGTTCCTATGTCCATTTGAGTGGGACAAAGGTTTTTTGTCTTTTTGTAATAGCCACCATTGCTTGCAACTTCTCAGTATCTTATTTTGTTCTTTTGATTCATATACTCATTCATTTTATAAAATGTTGGTCTTGATTTAGATTGGTGATTCCTGCTGATAGGACCTTTTTGAAAATCGGCAGCATTCTTCTCAGCAATCTGGCTATGATGCCTCAGAGGTGTTTGCAAATCCTCCGTAACTGGAAAAGAAGTACTTACACAGAAGACATAACTAGATAACTGACTCATTTTCATGGGCACTGACATACCTAAATAACCTTATTAGATACTTTGGAAAGCAAATAAGCTAATCAATCTTCATATGCCATCCTGTCACATTTTATTTTTTTAAGTTTCATATTTTTAATAGTAATTTCTTATTGATTAATATTGCTTAACACGTTTTGTAAAGGGGATGATATCAAAAACATTCTTAAAATAGCAGAAGTTAAACGACACCTTAGATTACAGGCAAATGTATATCCACAGATTAATGAAACTGTTAAGATTAACAGCAACATGCACATGGTAGCACACTGTTTTGGATTCAGTAAGTGGCTCTACAAGGTGTATATAGCTATGCAGAGCTGCACAAACAAGGTAGACACAGTGGCATGCAAACTACAGCATAAGCAGGTGAATTGTATGATAATCAACCAATCCAAGGTGGAGGAGCTATTCAACGAGCTATAAAGCAATTGTATAGTCTCAGTGCTGATTTTCCTTGCAAATTCCAAAACCTATTGGAATACAGCCACTGAAAGGAGTACACACAGAAGCAATGTTCAGAGAAAAATAGGGGACATACTGGGGGTGTCACAGGCATCAGCATCCAGGATCCCCCATCAATTCCTGAATGATATGCTCCAACATGCTAGTGACTACATATGTTTTCCCAGCACTCCTATGGAAAGGGACAGAAATATGCAGGAGTTCTACCCTACGCTGAAGTATTGTGTGCCATAGGTTGCACCACCTGAGGAACAAGGAAGGTTCTACAAAAATAGAAAGCACTTCCAATCTATTAACTGCCAAGTCATGTGTAATGACAAGGAAATCATCCTGAACATGTGTGTTGGCAACCCAGGCAGTTACCATGACTCACATATCTGGCACACCTCACAACTATATCAAATGTTCACTGGGGGAATAGCCCACAGGTCATTTACTGAGGATGCAGGTCATGCACTGGAACCATGGCTGATGACACCCATCAGAAACACACACACCCCTGCTGAAGAATGCCATAATGAAGCATATGTTCAAACCAGAAATATCTCAGAGCATGTGTTTGGTTTGCTGATGTTGCGGTTCTGGTGCCTAGATAGATCTGGGGAGCCTTGCAGTACAATCCCTCTTCATTTACTGAAATATTCATAGTATGTGCCATGCTACACAACATCATCCTGAGAAAACAGCTTCAGCAGGATCAACAAGGGGAAGGGGCACCCATCCCACCATCAATGGCAAGATCACCACAGCCACATACAAGTGAAGAGTCAGAAGGGGAAACCAGCAGCTGCTGTGGGTGTAGACAGATGTAGGTGTGCTCAATATGCCCTCACATTAGGTAAGAGACAGCGCATAGCACACTCACTCACCACCTAAGGACCTAAAACCTTCCTCATATGCACATACATATAGTAACATCGATGCCAGCCAATGTTCACCACCTTTACCTACCCATGTAATAGCTGTGTACTGATTGCATCAGATAGAGTCAGCACTGAACTAAAACTGTTGCAAATGCTGGATTTGTAAGGTAAGTGTTGAACTTGGATTGTATTGTGCAATAATATGAATGACTGGCATATCCTTACATTTTGTTACTTTTTAGTAAAAGCAAGTAAAGGTGGGTGATTTGAACAGAAATGACTTTAACATGTGCCAGCATAGATTTATTTGGCTTATATGTACCCATTATTAAGTAGTAGGCATCAGGCCTCAAAGATTCACACATTCATACCTCTCAAAAGTAGTGGTGGTCACTGCATACCCTCAGTTTAGCACCATATATTTAAATGGGAAATCATTAAAGAGAGAAGTTAGAAAGTAATGATACACACTTCAGACATCATAACCCTCACAAGATCATTAACAGTAATGATGGAAAAAAGTTTAATACTAGCAACGGTCTAACTTTCTAAGACCCATATAAGTGAAAGTTGCAATTACCAATTCAACATCACAAATGCAGATATACTAATCATTAAGTCAGCTGTGCACCCTGAAGTTCAGACACAAAGCTTATGTACCCTGAGTCTAAAAGATAGAAAATATGGATATGGCACAGTTATCATCATTTGCACAGTGTGTTGTGGGGGGGGGGGGGCTAGGAAGCCTAGAGTGACACAAAAGATCGAAGAGTGTGTTTGCCTAAGAAAGGGAAGCATGCAGACATTTTGATATAGTAACAAATAGCCAGTGAGACAAAATAAGTTTTAAGCTTCACAGCTGAACCATGTAACTGTTGTGTGTGTGTCTGTGTGGGTCCTCCAGGTGAAACTGGTCTTTGAATCTCTGTATGAACACAGTCAAGCTCTGTGTTAGCTCTATGTCTCAGTATTTCAGACAGCTGTGAGCTGTTCATGATAAAGATGTCAGTTCATTGTTGTTGTCTCTGACCATGAGAACTGGCTCTGCCAGGAGTTGCAATGGCATGTCCATGCACACAGTCAGACTGCTACTACCTGAACATGACTGATGTCTGCTGGATGAGTTCCCCTCATGAGGACACCCAGGACCATGTGTGGACAGCATTACCACTGATGGAGCAGTAGACGTACTACCACTATGGGAGGGTGTCAGGCATGGCCATATTGGCTAACAGCAGATGATGTGGCTGACCTACGCCCACGAGGATGTCGTCTCCCTCCCAGCAGATGTTCCATCACAGACTCCGCCCATTACAATGTGTCATTCATCTGATCCATTGAATCAGCAACACAGTGGATGCAGTCATGCATGTCAGCCTGTAACACATCTACAACCCTAAGCATTTCTCTGGAGGGCCTATGGGAACATGCCTGTGCCTATATGATAGCCCTAAACATATGTTGAGTGGTACAGGAAAAGACACGTAGCTCAGGTGAAGGATGGACAGCAGATCTCCTCCAAGCACCCCTAACACCCTTCCTGCATGGCACCTCACTCACACTTTGGCTATGGCCAGAGTCAACAGGCACTGAAGCAGCAGTAAGCACACTTCTCTGATCAATTGTCTCACCCTCCCCCGGGCTCACTGGAATGGGTAAGCATAGGCCAACTGGCTTTGTCTGATGGAATTTTAGGGGGATGGCTATATGTCAACCTCAGAGTCAGATTCAACTTCTGCACCCCCCAACTGTGCCTCTGTTTGGCCACCATCATCATCAGAGTCTGTTGATACACTGACATTAGGTGGTAGAAGTCCCACACTTCCACTGTCAGGATCACCTGTCATAATAAGTAACAAACACAAGACAAAAGTAATACCTACACTACTATAGTCCAACATATGCTAACAAGCTAACAGTGGTGCCACTATTACAGACAGTAAGCAAGACCCACAACAGTCCTGACATCAACAACACATGCAAAATATTTCTTTGCTCATCAGTAATGACATAAAAATGTTTTGCTTACAGTGTGTTGAGGATGGGATGCTTCCTTTGCTGGATGGTCCTGGAAGAAGTTAAGCAAAAGGTAAGGATAGCATCATCACAATTAACAGTAACACTGGCGGTAAAAGTGTTTGCCCTTTATATGTCCATTAACTATGCTTTCAACAAGAACTTGGATGAGAAGCCCAACCTAAGCCCCACATGTAATCAGTCAGAATGTGTTGTTAACTGTAGCAATATTCACGCCACAACCCATTTCTTGTTAAACAGAAGTAACACATTGATATAGATATTTTACTATTCAACAGTATTTAATAATTGAGATACAAAACCCTACCTAGAAGCTCCTCCTGGGACATACTTGCTGTCCACAAAACAGTAGTACCAATGCTAAGGGCATTTTGTTTTGCACCTTCCTGGAGCTGTCTGGATCCCTGACAGTGGACAGGAACACTTAATTTGCTGTTAGTGGTGGCTCTGTAGCAGGCCTTCCTGCATTACCCTTCTGATCATGGGCCACTGCAGCTGCTTTCCTTCATGCAGATGAGATCATGGCAGTGGCCCTATGGTGCACCTGATCTTATGTCCTGCTGTGTCCTCCCACTGCATTGACATCTGTAACTATCTGCTGCCAGATTTGTATTCTCCTTGACATATCTCCACATTCCCTCTCAAGCAGAAAGGCACCATGTTGCATAAAAGCATCCACAATTACCTAATTGTCAGGGTCACTGAAGGGTGGTATTTGGGGGTTGAGATGCCTATGTGGCATAGTCTTAGGTTTCCTAAAAGACAACAGAAGGATAATGTACATAAGTATCACATAACTACAAAGTAACTGTTCTCAGATAAAACAGAAAAGGTAGCATTTCATTATCTCCCACTGCAGAAACTTAAAACAGTCTAGAGAAAACAACAGGCTGGATGCAATAAAAGGGAGAGTAACAATAGCAACATATCCTTGTTTGTGGCATAATAGAAATGCAGCTTTACTCTCCCATCTCCAAAACGACAGGTAAATGACACATTTTGGCAACAAACCATCATTGAAATGTTAAACGTGCTTTCAAATGAACTGTCCTTGAAACATGTCTACAGATTTAATACAGAACATTCCATTTTAAGGTATTGTCAATCATTTTTACCTGTGAAATGTTCTGACAAACATGCCCATGCCATCAGTACACTTCTAACTAATACATACAGATAAAAATTGAGCATTTGCTAGTCAAAATATATATACACAAATATTGAATAGATTCTTCTTAATGCCATTTCACCATATGTTGTATATACCTGAAAAATGCAAGCATACCTTCTCAAGTTCAGTAATCTTCTGTGTAGATATATCCCAAAGTAATAGCCTCTTTTCTGTATTCTCCACATAAACAAGTCTCCTCATCTTCATGTTCTCTAAATACATGGTTTCCTCTTTATGGTGTAGATTCAGGGCTGTCAGCATGGTAAAAAGGTAAATCAAGTGAACTCAGAATTGCTGAATCCCCAATTCTTGGCTCTGTGTATTAGATGTAAACATAGTGCAAGCACTCCCTCTGTGTTTGTTAATGGATTGCAACTACAAATTATTACTGGTAGGGAAAAGGAAAACACAACAGGAATGCAGACTGTCCTACATCCAGTAGGTGTGTCAGGTTAGACTTATAAAGTGTCAGAAGTAATTTTGTCAATGTTGGAAATTTAAGTAAGCAGCACACAGTTCACAGGTTCTCTTCATTAACATCCAACCTCTCCTTCATATTATATTATTGCCATTTAATATCCCAATTTTTTTGGCCAATGTTTGCAAGGTCCAAACAAGGGAAACAGAGACAGTGAGTGTCAGGTTGATTGCGCTTGTCTCATTTGTGTGAAGCTTAGCAGTTTGCAAACCTGGACTAGTGACCCTCCCAGGAAGCAGACAAAACACCTGCAGTACACCTGCAGACAGGGCATCTGTAAAAGTGCAATGGTAAAAAACAATACATTGTTGCAATTTTTGCTTTCCGTGGCAAAACTTTATGTAGTGGCATTGCATGGCAGTAGGAAGGTTCCCCAATACCTGCAGACAGGACACAGACAGCCAATAATTGAAAATGGATACATTCAATTGATTCTGTTGGGCACCAAGCAAACATGTTAAGCTGTGTTGCATGGCTGTTAATACAGAGAACTTAAGAATGAGTAAGAAATTATAGAAATATTATGCGACTAGTCCTGTGGCAGCAGGTGTAAGTGTAGGGCTGGAGTTCAGATGGCCCTGCTGGGTTCTATTACAGGGTATGCAGCCTATTTTTGTGAAAGTGCATTTTATAGCAATGAATGAAAAATACACAAGTGTTATTTCAACATTCTTGTTGCAACGGGTATAAGTGTAGAACTGCCCTACACATGGTCCTGGGTCCTAAAGCAGGATATTTCATACATGTTTACTGTTGCTCCACTTCCCATTACTCACTCTCACTTATAACACTTTAGATAGTCAAGCTGATATGAATTATATGCATGAGGGATAAAACACTCTTACTGTGTTTTCAGATGTATGACTGAGGTTATACTGTGTAGTATATTTCTGCAAGTATAATTCTGCTATTTTGACTTGCATGGCCTTCACAATTATATCACACACATACACAACTGGATCTATATACTAGAAATGTGTTGGGTCCCACAAATACATGTGCAATGCCTCAAACTGTCACCTGTATTTATGAAGGATTCCAGACTATGACTTGAGCAGCACTTCTTTTATAGCAAAGATGGAAGATCAACACTGTGAAAGAGATTGTTTTGTCCATTATGCCTAGATTTGAGTCCCACACTTTAAAAATCAATGTTAGCAATGTATAAAGCTAAAAACAAATTTGTCAGGTCATGACATTTATGCTTCCAGTGTATATTGGCAAACTAAACTCAGTTAACAGTTACCTTCCAATTTTCAATACATATTTACAATTTACATCACCAGACACCCCTCAAACTAAGGCCACATGTAAGATTAACCTTCTAATTTCAAGTATTTATTTCCTCACTGCTTGGCACTGCTGCACTTTGCTTAACATCACACAAAAGTGATTGGCATCATTGCTCAGGTTTGCACACTACTAGTAAATGTGACAACTGGAATTGGCAGGACAGCATCTGTTGCCATTGCTCTAGTTTGGATAGTAGACATGTCTGGCATTAGAGGAGAAGTTGCTCAGTTTAGGGCACAGATGTGGGGTGTCCAGGAGTCCAGCATATTTATTGGACTCTTGTAAAGCTCCACTGCCAAAGGCTTCTGCATGGGGACTATTCTGGCTCCCTGTACAAGTCTGAGGTGTGGAATATTTTGGCTCAGGCTGTGTACAGTGCTACTGGAATCACACACACTGGAGAGCAGTATAGGCATCATTATAATGACATAAATAGGTATAAAAGGGATACCCTCAGCTGTTGGGTGAATGCATTTTAGATTGCGGACATCCCACTTTTGTGTAAATATGATTATAAGAGAGTACTTGTAATAGCAAGCTAAATACAGGCAAGTCTGATATGCACAATTCTCTTATGTTCTTTTCTATTCTTTCCCCAGCTAATACTGAATGTGAGTTTAATAAACAGGCTCATGTTGCTCGAATGGGGAGACTGAGGGAAGCAAGTGGTATGTATACAGCACAGGACAAGTGTTATTGTAGCTTTAAAAGTTAAAGTTAGATTTTTGTTTTTTCATACAGCTGTAGTGAATTGAGCATGCATCTCCTAACTGTAAAATCAAGTATGCATGCATTACTCTGTAGCACAAACCCCATTTAGGAGTCAAATATTAGACTGTAGTTAAAAGTTGTGGGTTCAAATACCATGACTCACAACTATAGTTTACTGTATTTCCTTAATAATATTTGCATTACATTAAACTCTATATAGATGGCACAAATGCCCTGCTGTTAACTGTAATCTGTATAATTGGAATACACAGATGTGCAATATATGCACATTTAAAGGATTACTGCCAACATTCTGTAGTAATAGTGTGTATTTGTTAGGACATATACTTAAATGTTATACCTCAGATAAAATAGTTGTATCATTGTGTAAATGTGTTGCATGTCACATATATGATGGTACTAATTTTATCTCTTTTTTTCGCTCTCCCAACCCTTATCGCTCTTTTTTTATTTTCTATTATTTGCTGTCAAAATGTCTCCATGTCATCCATCTGTACCACATCACTAAATGTTCCACAGCACAGTGATGTAGGCCAGATCTAGTGGATCATTCTACCCCACTCCACTAACTCCAGCACCAATGCCCAGCACATCTGGGACCCAACCTGGCAGCATTGCTTCTGCTACACCTACTCTACTTGCACCCTCAGATAGTATGGTCCTAGCACCTGGTGCAGTAGTACTCTCAGGCAGAAGTGGCAGAGCTGGGGATTTCACATTTCAGGAGATGCCAGGGCTGATGGTAGGGTCATGCACCACACCTTTGGTGTATGCCTACTCCAGATGGAAAGGCTGCTCTCCCTCATGGTCCATAGATGGAGAAGATGTCAAGCACTTCAGCCACCAGGTAAGTAAGGGGACAGTGATGACAGTCTGGTGGGTGAGAACTCGATTCTCACTGTCTCAACATTTGACAGGCATGACTGTGTGTTGTCTCCTTCTTCTCCCCAATCATGGTGTCCTCCAACATTTCATGTCCCTCACCATGCCTATTTCTTGTCTTTATCTGGTTTGTTTGCCTTTGATTCCTCACCTACTAAACTTACCTGACCCAGACATACCTATGTCCCTTAGCCAGCATTCCTCTCTTACTGAATTTAAAACAAAATTGGGCACCTGTCTCACAAAAAATATCATCCCATACATAGCTCTCCATTTCACACACATGTCTTCTTGACACACTTGATTTGGTCCAATTGATTATACAACAAGAATATGTTGTTGCAACCCCTCTGGAGCTGCCAATCCAAATTCAGTTAATATTCTGCATATATTATCTGTTTTTATTATTGAAGAAATATATAGCTCTGGTTCTTTATTAGCTCTGTCCTCCACATTCCTTTATTGCTTTCCCCTTTGTTCTTCCCCCTGTTTGCTTTGCATTTTAACCCCATTCCTATTTAAACCACTTTAAAAATTATAATCTGGTCAAAAATAGAATCATATACAACGCAGACATAAGCAGCAGGAAAAGCAATGGATCCCTTCACTTTTTGGTCTCTACAATTGCATGGACAATGCCAAGTGACAGTGAGCAGACCTACAATGCTGTGGTTACCTCTGAGCAATGCCTCTTAAACCTGCTGTGCTTTGGCAACACACAGCAGCACATGTACTATAAAGAACTGATGTCACTGTATTATCACTGTTTATTTATCAGTATTAGATGCTCCTGGATTGGACCCCAATATCATCTGGGCTCAAAAGGAAATGCATCAATATATTTTCAGTTGCTGCCACAGAGGCAGCTAAGCAGCAGGTGTGTTTGATATACTTAATACTAAGTCTCAGACTATAAGCAATGCTGTTCATGTTTATGCACTGCTTAACTATGAAAAACAGGGAAAATAATGGAAATGTGTATCTCATGTGTGCAAACACATTGCCATCAGTGATGCCCACCACTGCTACTAATATGTGATGGCCACTAGTATGTGTTGTCCCCACCCTGGGCCAGTAATCAAGGAGCCTGAATTCTCACCACTGACACTGAAGAGGGATGTGCACTTGGAAAACAAAATGGTACACTAAGTATTTCCAGATGGAGACCTCTCTGCATCAAGTACAATTTTCCTTAAGAGCACACAGGAAACATACTCAGTCTGTGGTCTGGATGTCTCTATATCTGTCTCCCTCCAGGTCGCCAGTAATACTCCCCACTGGTATAGCTGTAAGGTTAGGTCCTCTGCTGAGTTTCCAAACCAAGTCCTCCAGCGCCCTCTCTGTAAGCTCAGTGCTTTGTGTCCCTGCCCCAGGTATCTGACACACACACTCCTTAAGATTTAGTTTTCACACACACACACACACACACACACACACACACACACACACACACACACACACACACACACACACACACACACACACACACACACACACCTGGGAAAGGCTGGCACAGATTACTTGCTCTCCCAACTTTGCCCAGACTATGAGGTAGTTTTCACTGCCACCAGTCAGTTACTATAAGGATCTTAAAAGGGTATCCAATTAGACTGTGTAATAGTAATACTAATACAAATGGTAGTAGTTCACTAAGATGGCTCGGCCTTCTGGAGTGTCCCACACAGTGTCACCAAATAAATATTATCACTCTCAAAGGTTAAGTACTTTCTACAAGGATCAGTCTCAATAAAAGTTTTAAATATATTTAATAATAAATAATAAAACTATATACAAATGCTGAATTTATATATTCACAGTAAACCACAGAGTTCAGATCACAGAAAATTTTGAAAAGCACATTGCTGGACAGACTTAGACAAAGAAATACAATATCTAAACTAAGTTTCACTATATTCCTAACTTAATCTAAAAGAATTGTACTGTTTCCTTGCTAAGTTGCTTACTACCAGAAGGCAAGATACTGTGGGTGAGGGTCTTTCTTGTCAGGCTTCCCAAACATAATACTCAATACTCTGAGATTTCTTTTTGTAATATCTAAAATATAATTTCCAAGAGGGCTAGCAGAATGACCTCATCTAGTCACCTGACTCTGGGTTCTCACAGTATTCCCATTTGAAGCTGAGACAAGAAGTTAGCACACATGGCCACAATACACATTGAAATGTTTATGGCAGTGTCTGGGGCCTCCCTCTTTACACTGAGCTAATGGACAAAGGCTTTGTTCTAGACCACGCATCTCTGGTACTATTCAGCACTGTGGGGTGCCTTTTCATGTTTTAACAGCTCATTTACATTTCACTTATTTTTTTCTTAAAGTTAACCTTTGCTGTGCCACTATCCTCTATTATAGCATATACATTTAATTTGGTTACAATAATACATGATAATGCATATACATTTCTCTTCATTTCAGCAGGGTGTCCTGTTGATACATTTCAACACAAGCAAAGCTCCTACATACATTTTCAGCACAAGTATAATCAGTTTGATATATAAATAGCATACAGTTGTAATATATTTGTAACACAAACATCTTGTATAAATCAGTTTGATATTCAAAGGACATATCATTTTTTACAAAACTCCATCTGGCTATGCTGGCACTTGCTCACATCATTGCATCAACCATCATGTACAACTGCTGCTCACTGCTGCACTATGCAAAGTAAAGTTTAGCATGTATTAGTGCTGTTTACTGTCCATTTTACTCTTTATGCCATGAAACTACAAGTCGAAACTTAAACTCAACAATATGTCACATATTTACAGTGCAGCCATATGTTGCCTCCCCCCATGCACCACAACCCTAGTGTCTCCAGTACTTTTTCACAAATATATCAACTACACTACATAAATTAATATCAAATGTTGTATGATATGCAATACATGCCAATCTGGTAACATACAGAACTAGAATTATCTTCACAGTTGAACATGCCTACATATCCATCTACTGACCCTGTGAACTACTGACCCATAAGCCTAACCAGCCTTCTCTGCAAGGTGATGGAAACATTCATCATAGCCCTTATCCACAGGGACATATATGACCTTCAGCACTCTTGAACCAACCCTATTTGTTTTGTCAAGGGTAAATCTTGCTTATTAAACATAGGCTGTTCTTTGATAATGTTCCCAAAGCCCTGGATGAAAGAAAACATAACATACCACCTAGCTTGATTTAGCCAAGCCCATTGACAAAATCTCCCATTCAGTTATCATACAGAAACTCCCCCATCTGGGGACTAACAAATACATTACTAGATGGGTAGCCAAGTGGCTCACCTACAGAATGTTCCCTGTCAATGTTGGACAGTCCACCTCCACCAGTAGACCAGTTACCAGTGGAGTACCACAAGGATCTGTGCTGGGCCATCTACTGTTTGGAAACTATTTCTCTGAAGTCCAGGTGAAAGTAGATGGCCTGTGGCTTACCAAGTGTTCAGAGGGCTATCAACTGGATGCAATCATATGAATTCCCCAATGATTTTAACATATTACAAAAAGCCCTGACACAGAAAAATGATTGGTGCCGAACTCATGGACTGAAACTTGACACAAAAAATGCCTCATTTTCCCCTTTGGCAAATAAGTAGCCCTGCTAATTATTTTATACGTAGCACCCCTCTGAGCTCAAACTTAGTGGTGTGAGACCTGGGAACGCAATTTGTTAGAAATCTAAACTTCAATCATTATGTGCCCATAGTTGTAAGACACACATTTAACATTGCCCACCTCATAACTAATGGCATTGCATCCAAGAACAGGGAGATCATAGCTCCACTGTACTTGACCCTTATCAGACTACTAATTAAGTACAATGCTCCCTTCTCTTCTCTATGTACTTTACCTGATGCCTGCAGAAACTGGAGAGACCACAGAGGTTTCTGATCAAGAGAATCCAGGTCCTCCAAAACATGACATGCATGAAATGGATGCTGTCACTGTACTCAGTATCATACAGGTTGCTGAGAGGTGACTTTGTTCTGGCCTACAGAGTAGTCTTGGACCCTGTTCTAATGTAAATTCTGGACCTCCAGAAATCAAATGGGACACAAATAACTTGTTCCAGAGATCACGACCTAGCCTGTGACATAAACAAAAATTGCTGGAAAGACAGATATATCTCCCAGTAATTGCCTCTCCTTTGTATTAGCATCCCACTGCATGAGAGGCAGTGCTCCTCAATGACACTATTCCAGCACAAACTGGACAACTGGATGGGTGATTATAAATTCATCTCAGGGATGGCACCTATGTCCCTCATTGACAGGGTTAGTTGGTGCCGATCACAAAATTGCTCTCCTAACAACAAACATCTTAGTATGCTCAATAAGGTTACTTGGGTTTTTATGCAAATATGCTTCTAAAGGCCTTTGGGCCATTAGCTTAGTAACCTCCTAGATACCTATGAAGCTATGAATCTGTGCAGGCTTCCCATCATCTTCTCTCCTACGTCCAGTGCTGATGTTATGCACTATAATTGTTCTACAGCCTTGTAAAACTCAGACTTGTTCTGTGGTGCTTGCATAAATTACTGAGTTCTGTAGTCTGTGTACTTTGATAGGTAGGGATTCTGTTCTCACTCCAATCATATGTGTGTGTGTGTGTGTGTGTGTGTGTGTGTGTGTGTGTGTGTGTGTGTGTGTGTGCATGCGAGTGCACGAGCATGTGTGTCTAGTCAGAAGAGCAGAAGTGTGTATCCTACAGTTACCACTCCTATCACATGGATTGACAGTATTTTTATACTTGCACATGCCTACCCATCCATTTCATGCAGACCTCCCAACATCTTCTCTCCTACATCCAGTCCTGATGTCATCCATTATAAGTTGGCCTGTAGCCTTGTAAAAGTCAGACTTGTGACATGACATTTGTGTAAATTACTGAGTTCTGTAGTTTGTCTACTTTGATAGGTATTGTTTCTTTTCTCACTGTAGTCAACTGTTTGTTTATGTCTGTGTGTCTAGCCAAAACAACAGAAGTGTGTATCCTACAGTTACAGCTCCAATCCAATGGGTTGGCACTATTTTGATAGTTACACATGCTTGCACATCCATTTCATGCAGGCCTCCCAACATCTTCTCACCTACATCCAGTGCTGATGTCATCCAGTATAAATTGGCCTGTAGCCTTATCAAAATCAGACTTATGCCATGGAGCTTGTGTAAATTACTGAGTTCTGTAGTCTTTGTACTTAGATATCTAGGGGTTCTGTTCTCACTGCAGTCAAGTGTGTGTGTGTGTGTGTGTGTGTGTGTGTGTGTGTGTGTGTGTGTGTGTGTGTGTGTGTGTGTGTGTGTCTAGCCAGAAGAGCAGAAGTGTGTATCCTACAGTTACTGCTCCAATCCCATGAACTGACATTATTTTGACACTTGCACATGCCTACACATCCATTTTGTGCAGGCCTCCCAACATCTTCTCTCCAATGTGCACTGCTAATGGCATCCACTATAAGTTAGCTTGTAGCTTTGTAAAAGTTAGACTTGTGCCATGGAAGTTGTGTAAATTACTGAGTTATGTTGTCTGTGTACTTAGATAGGCAGGGTTTTGTTCTCACTGAAGTCAAATGGGGGCTTGCATGTATGTACTTGCTTGACATTACAGAGATCCTTTTATAACAGCATGTGGGACACTATTATTGCCATAGCCTGCTCACCAGGCACTGCTGATGTCATCAGCTATAAAGTGCTGTCTGAGAAGCAATTTCTATCAGTATAGCTTTTAGTCATTTTAGAGGTTATATTGCTTGTATATTTTATGTGTATATGGCTTTACATAATGACAAGATGTGGATTAATTGACTGGTAGTCAATCATCTAATTTATTCTACATTATAAAATGATTGATTATGGAGTGTTTTTTAGTTCTGAAGAAGTCTCTACTATGTAACTGAGATGCAAGTCAGATTTGATATGTGACACTTGCCTTAACATACAGATTTGTGTAACCTATGTACTTAGATAGGTAAGGGTTCTATTTTCATTGCAGTCAACTGGTGTGCATATGTGTGTGTGTGTGTGTGTGTGTGTGTGTGTGTGTGTGTGTGTGTGTGTGTGTGTGTGTGTGTGTGTGTGTGTGTGTGTGTGTGTGTGTGTGTGTGTGTGTGTGTGTGCGTGTGTGTGTGTATGCGTGTGTGCGTGTGTGTGTGTGTGTCTGTGTTTGTGTGTGTTTCTGTGCATATATGCGTTCTTGATATTACAGAGTGTCTTTTACACCAGCATGTGGGACACTGTTATTGCTATATTCTGCTCAGCAGACACTGCTGATGTCATCAGCTATATCTGATTTGTGGATGTGCACCATTCCCATCGGGTCATGGTCAGAGACTTGCCTGGAGGCCAGGCAGAAGTCACCTCACCCTATACAATGCAGATTACAGTGGCATGGCTTTCAATCTATCCACATGCATCATGGCATGGCTTGCAGGCCCTTTTTTAATGGTGAGATACCCATGTGGTCTCTATACCTGCTGCATATGTCTGGTAAGGTACATGCAAAAGAGAACATTATACTTTATAATATTGTTCTGTTGAGGTTCAAGTACAATGCTGTAATATAATCCTGAGATCTGAATAAGATGGTGCGACTTATGATATGCACAACATATGCTTTTAATGCCAGTGTGGATAATTGGTGGTCAAAGTTCAGATTGCTATGTACGTGTGTTTCCAGTGCTTGCATCACTAGGTTTCAGCATAGTGGGACTGTTGACAGTGCTGTAATTATCAGCAAATTTCACTTTGCAGAAGGACAATATAAAGACACATGTTTGCATTTATTTGTAGACCATGTTGCTTTGTTACCAATAATTTTTCTGTGTTATCCCCTACTATAGTATGTTATCATCATAGGTGGACACGATAACTGCACCTTATGCCAGAATCAGTAAATGTGGTAAGCCAAATGCAGCAAACTTTAGCCTCAACTGTCAAGAAATAGATTCCAAACAGTAAAGGGCCAAGCGCAGATCTGTGGGGTACGCTAATGGTGACAGCTGGTACAGGTTGATTCATCAACTTTCACAGTATGTGTTCAGACAGTGAGCTATTTGGTTACCCATCAAGTGAAGTAAGGTTTAATCCCTAGCTGGGAGAGTGTCTCAATGATTCATGCATGGGGGATTGTGTTCAAACCCTAGGCCAGGTCAGGATAGTTGGTATGCACTGTCTTACCTTCATCCAGGCCTACCACACAGAAACAATGGGCTGTGACATCACACATCACCTATCGTATGACACTTCACTTATACCTTCCTAACATGGTTGAATACACACTTCAACACACCCTCCACACAGACTATATTCTTGTAGAATGGTGTACATCAACATGCATCCATCTGAGTTGGAGTGTGGCATCCCCCAATGCATGAATATATAGACACATCCTTACTTTCCTCATCTGTGAGGTAGACCAACATGTCATCATGGACCTTTTCTAAATGGACACCTGTAATACCCCAACTGTGTGCAACAGACCTGTGCAAGTTGTTAATGCTACATTATGTCTGTTAAATCTGTTAGATGTCCTCAAAGAGGTCATTGAGGGCATGCATGATGACAACACTATCATCCTTTTGAACTTGACAAACCCAAGGCACTTGACACAAATCCATAATGAGGTATGCATTCAACACTGTCAGATATGGCCATAAACACCTATATCACCAAGTGGGTAGACCACTGTATCACATACCTGGCACCTAAATATGTTGAAATGTGTGAAGTGTCCTATATCTCAGGTCCAGTGATCAGGTCCACACATCATGGCTGTCTGCTACACCCTTTCCTGTCCATTATTTAACTGATAGACATCACAGATACCATACACATGCTGTGTGGAAATAGCTGTCTGAAGGACTGCAGATTGTGCACAATCATTGACTCCAGCTATGATATTAGTATAACACAGACAGTATTAACACACACCAAAGATTGCTGCCACAGACATGACAACATCTGCAATAACACAAACAAATGGGGGCATTTGTTACATCAGGAAAAGAATCACACAACTCAAGTATAATGTTAACAACAGACCCTAAAATCAGATGAATAGGTATGTGACCTGTATCCTGGGGTAGATAGTAAGTGGAGCATCCACCAGCATGTGGCGACAGTGCTGACTACTTCCTTGGATATAACACAACTGCTGAGTATATTACACCAGATGCATGTGTGCTACCTGCTCCAGTAATGTAAACAGTACATACATAGCTGTTTGACAACATTAATGGCATTGGTAACATTTATGACAGTGTGGATTGTGCCACATATTAGGTTGTTTCACCTGCCCTCTTTCCCTGTGTTCATTCCTACAATTCATCTGTGTATCCATGTTCAACACACACACACACACACACACACACACACACACACACACACACACACACACACACACACACACATACACTTCCTCGAGTGTCTATTTTACCAGGCAGTCTATATACCCTTTATCATTTATTTACACAAGTTGAGTATGGAATGCCAGGAGTGGGATTTCACAATACTCTGCCATGTATACACTGTCCTGTACTGTTTTTGGATCATATACATAACTATCATACCTCTCAACACTCCAGATTTTCACAGAATTTCCAGATTTTTTGCCTTATATATCTTTTATTGTGTTCCTTATAAAACCTGAGGTTTTCTGCCATATCACTGGAATGATCTCAGGGTTGATGTCATACAATAATTACATACATTTGAGTTTCAGACTTCAAATCCTTCAGAAAATGTATTTTCGCATAAACCCCTTTTTATTCTACCATATTTCTAAGTTTAAACAATAAAATATGTAAAATCTGTTCCTATTTTTAGGTCATTATCCCCCCATTATGTTGTGCTTTGTCCAGATTTCTTGCACTAAGAGATTGAGAGCTATGAGAAATAATATATGTTATTCCCTGGTGATCATTGTGGCATTCCATGCAAACTGGCTAACCTACTGTGCTCTGAGTTAAAGAGGTTTTCTATTCTTGTTGTGTTACATGGTTTTCTGGCTGGCAACACTGCTGCTAGCCACAAAACTATGCTTATTAACATTTAAATGTGGTGCACAGCATTAATATGCAATTAGCGCTTAACGCTGTTGCTCACCACACATCACCGTGCACACATGTAAACTCCATTTAGGCTTTGTGAGAAGCATATATGGAGTTTACTGAATCCCAAGGTAAATGTATTTTAAAAGGTGAACACACATAAATGTAATTAAATTCTTTTTTGTGATATTTCCTTTTAAATAAAATTGGTGAAAGCCACATGACTTTTTATTGAGTATTTAAGTGTTTTCTATAAATGTTTTACTTTGTCCTGCTGAAGTCATTTTTTATGAAAAAATCACTTAACTGGGTTATTTTAACTCATTGACACCTATGTGGTGTGGAATGTCACACCTCTAGAAGCCCATACACTGCTTATATTCCAGAGCATTTTCTGAAAAATAAATTGAAACAGCATAAGATAAACAAATATAAATATTTTCTGAGCCGTAAAAGGTATTAACACTGTAAAAATAACAATGTTTCCATGAAAAGTGTGCTTTACAGTGATAATATTTGGTGAAGTCTTTTTCATAAATACCGTAGTATAGTCTAATATAATGTACACAACCCACAAATTATATTTTTTGAAAATACATTTTGAAAACTGTAACACCTAGACATATAGTGTTAGAACATAGGTTCATAGGTAGGTACTAGGCTATTGGGCCTAGGGCCTATACAAGCCTAGCCAAAAAGGTACCCTGGCTTTCCACCCTAAAAAAAATATGTTCCTGTGCCCCTGTCAAGCAGACCCACAGAAATGATCCCCGGGGTGAATTTCTTATTACCCATCCAATCATCAAGATTTTTCTTGAAGAGTGCTAATAAGGAGCTCTGTTTGACATAGACAGGTAGTCTGTTCCAGAGTATGGGAATCTATCCCTCCAGCATGTTCTGCTTATTGTGGTGACAAGGTTTAGGTCCCTAGAGCGTTTAGCTTGGAGGGATTGGGATTTCTTTAAGTGGAGCATGTCCAACAGCTCTGGGTTTGACATAGCTTTGCATGTTAGGCAGAGATCGCCTCTGAGTAGACAATATGCAACGGAGTAAAGCTGGAGTTTTTTGAGTCAGTCTGCATAGGGCATCTGTTTGAGGCCAGTAATCCTCTTTGTGAGGTATTTCTGCGGCCTTTTCAGTTGTTGTAGATGTCTTGTGAGGTACATACCAAAAGGGGTGTTGTACTCCCTAGGCTAATGAGTGATGAGTAGAGGGGAACAATGACCTCTTTTTTCTGGATGAAAAACCTTTTGTGATGAGGTGTGTCACATAGAAGGATTTCCTGACCACTGTGGTGATGTGATTATCAAAGGAGAGACTACTGTCCACCTGTGCCCCAAGGTCTCTTATCACACGTTTTTGTTAACCAGCATTTTTGTTAACCAACATAAGCTTGCACTTGACAAAAAAAATCCTCTTCAAGTGCCTGTTTACTGAGATATTTACAGAAATATGAAACGTGCTTAATTGAATAAGTAGCAAAATCAAATAATACTGGATATCCCTCAAGATATGCAACTTACAGTGGAAATATAGAACATTTTCTTTAACAACATCTAAAGCTTCACTTAATGTCATGTAACAGTTTGAAAGTCACTTGATTTTTGAAGTGTTAAGTGCATATGAAGTATTGCTTATTTTCATAATTACTAGTAGAAACCTAACAAAATTCCAGTGTAGTGTGATATAAACCATCACTGGCAATGAATTGTCCTATATCCCACATTGATGTTTCACACATGCCTCTCATTTACAAAAATATGAACACAAATTTGAAAATATGTATAATAAGTGGCAAAAATGCATTTCTCCAATGCAGGATATCCTAGACTAACAATTGTAGTGTAATTTTGTTACTAACTCCTTGCCCTTGTTAATACTGCTTATTAATATCTGATAGGTCACTCAGTTAAAGAAGCTAGACCTAAAACAGTTCTGGAGGCCATAAGGCAGCATGGGTGTGAACTTGAAGTTTGCAAAAAAGGTGTTTATGTTTGAGTGAGTTAATAAACAGGTCTAGTTCATCACCTTTGCTTTTCCGTTTTCTTGGTGTTTGTATTCTTTTTTTGTTTGTTTTTTTTTTTGCTAGTGGCAGTTAGGACATTCATTTAAACATATCTGCATTGCATCCATGGTTGTTTAACACTATTTGCAAAAATATCACTTCACTTTGAGCAGCTTTTTTTTTCTGAGAGCTCACTCTCAAACCACTGCTTTCAATGATTATAACTAGACTGTGTAAAATCTCCTTATATAGTTTGAATTAAAGTGTCACCCATCTGCTGAATTACACAATACTGGTCTTCTTCCAATGTCTTTCATGCCATCTGATGGAATAGAATTGGAGCAGAATAAAAAAAAAACTTTGAGCTAACACTGTGAAGTATGTTGCTTTTCTTCAAACAGAAATGGAAATTTCTGCTGTGAGTATCCTTGTATGGTATAATCAGAACTCATTAGTAATTTCTAAGACTGAAAACAAATCTGCTTGAAAATCTTTCCCCTTTCAGGTTACCATCAGAGTAATTTTTCTAACGATCTAATAGTCAAGAGTTAATCTCCATGCCTGGTTTGGCTGTTTTACAGGCTATGAAAAGAATTATGCTTTTACAAATACTTTCTAAAACGATCTGGTCTTCACATCCCTTCAAATACTGTTCATGGCTTGGGACAATTCTTTTGGAGATGCTGCCTGTATGGAGAAAAAACTGGTCCTTCAGTGATCACTTTGAACCACACATTTCACAAGTCAGTACATCACCCACCCATGTTTTAAAAGTGTACATTGTTTTATAAATTAATGGTGTTTCTAGTTATATTTTTATAGTATTTTAATAGAAAATACAGTGATGGGATGAGAATGTGACTTAACTTATGCAAAGAAACTGGATAAGTTATTGTATTTACCACATTTAGATTACCATTTACAAGAATGACCTAATTTCTACCTTCCAGCAATTTCCATTTTAACTTTTGTGTGTATATTGTTTAGTTTTCTGTTGATGGTCCTTGTTAAGTTAATGTCAGCTTTCAAAACTACTTAAATAGGAAATTCATGGCTTGGCCAATATGGCTCCATCTCCTTCCATCTGTTAGTTCCATAGCTCTCAACTAAATAGGGCCAAATCTTAACAGAGTCAGGGACAAATCCAGAAATAGGGGCAATCAGGAACACTTTTTAAAGTATCAGTACTGTTAACCTGAGATGTTAACAGAATAAGATAAGGTGAATTAATATACATTTTCTGAAGTAAAAGAAGTCTATAGCTCTAAATATTGTCATTTATTTATTGTGTAACTCACCACCATGTCTCCAAAAGTCATCAGTTTTAGGAGGGTTTAAGAGGGACAGAGCTAAACTTTGTGTCAAAATCAGGGACAGCTAAGAGGTATACTCAGCTTACAGCTAAGAGGTATACTCAGCTTTAAACAAAACTGTTATGTGTTTGGTATAAAGTAGTCCCAAAACAGTTGTAAGCCTCACCAACATTTCTAATGCCCTCAGGATTATGGTATCAGTCTTTTTCAGTAATTAGAATACAGGAATTCTGCAGAAAGTCTAATGAATGCTGTACACTTGCATCCATTTACAATCTGAAGTTTATTCCTTACTTTTATTGTGAGTTCTTCTATGACCAATACTGCCCATCTCACTGTCAGCCTTATGTACATAAGCACTGGATAATAATGAAGAGTTCTTATTCAGGAGATATATTTTGAACTAAACCTTTTGACTTGATTGTGATGGACTGAATATAGTACATGGAGTCTGAATCATAGGTTCATAGGTTGGTACTAGGCTATCGGCCCTAGGGCCTATACATGCCTAGCCATAACAAATCCCTGGCTATTTCTTCCCACAATATTTACTTCCCTGGACCCCTGTCTTGCAGGGTGACTGACGTGATCCCTGGGGTGAATTTCCTATCGCCCATCCAATCATCAAGGTTCCTTTTGAAGAGGTTCAAAGAGGCAGTCTGCTTGACATGTATGGGGAGTCTATTCCAGAGTCTGGGGAGTCTCTGGGTCAGGAACCTATCCCTCCAACATGTTTTGTTCATTGTGATGACAAGGATTAGATTCCTGGAGCATGTGGCTCTGAGGGATTGGGATTTCTTTAAGTGTAGCATGTCTAATAGCTCTGGATTTGACATGGCCTTGTATGTTAAGCAGAGATCGCCTCTGAGTAGACGATATGCGACAGCGTATAGCTAGAGTTTTTTTCGATGGTCAGCATAGGGCATCTGCTTTAGGCCTGTGATTCTTTTATTGAGGTATTTCTGTGGCCTTTCCAGTTGTTGCAGATGTCTTGAGAGGTACATACCAAACAGGGAGTGGTATTCTATAATGGATCTAATGAGGGATGAATACAGTGAGACAATGACCACCTTTTTTCTGTATGAAAAGCCCTTAGTGATGAGGTGTGCCACATAGAAGGATTTCCTGTCTGTTGTGGCGATGTGGGTATCGAAGGTGAGACCACTGTCCATCTGTGTCCCTAAGTCTCTTATCACACTTTCGGTGTTTAGTGTACTATCACCTATGTGGTAATTCATGGGTACATGTTTTTTCCCAAAGGGGATAACTATACATTTCTTGGCATTGAGCTTGAGCCCATGGCTCTGGCATCAATCATCTGTTTCTGTAAGTGCCTTTTGTAGACTATCCACATCATTTGGGGATTCAATAATGGCTCCCAGTTTGCAGTCATCTGCAAACATTGTTAGCCAGAGTCCCTTAGTGTTTGCCTATACTTCAAAGACGTAGATGCCAAACAAGAGTAGTCCCAGGACTGAACCCTGAGGTACTCCACTTATCACTTGTCTGGAGCTGGATTTGGAGTCAGGTATTTTTACAGTGTGGGTTCTGTCAGTAAGCCAGTTGGCAACCCATTGAGTGATGTAGGGATTTATGCCCAGCTTAGTAAGTTTATCTATGATTCCAAAGTGGGGGATGGTGTTGAAGGCCTTGGCAAGGTCCAGATAGGTTGTGTGGACTGCCTTACCCTCATCCACAGCTATGAAGACTGATTCAAAGAGTTAGTCAGGTTCAGGAGACAAGATCGGCCCTTCACGAACTCAAACTGGGTGGGGTCCAGTGCTTGAAGGTTGCTAATGTCTTTGCTTATAAATTCCATGATAATACATTCCATGGCCTTGCAGATCAGGCTCATCAGACTGATGGGGCGGTAGTTCCCAGGATCCAAGGTGGTTCACCCCTTGAGGAGTGGGATAACTGTAGCTGTGTGCCACTCAGTGGGCACGAAGCCTGAGGTGAGGCTATGATTAAACATGACACGTAGGTGAGGTGCCAGTTCAGTTTGTAGTTCATGAAGTACACAGCCCAGGATGTCGTCTGGTCCCATGGATGCTGTATTCTTAGCTTTGGAGATGGTGGTTTTTACCTGTGTGGCCATTATTACCAGAATTTGGCAATTTTTCGGTATTGAGATGGGCCCTTTAGGGGGTGAGAGGGGGGAGAATTTGGCACTGGATCTATCTGCTAGAATATTGGCAATATCCTTGGGATCAGTATATTTAATGGGGTATATATCACATAGTTAAAGTATGACAACTTTGAACGTTATATGGTCGAGACCATATATTCGAAGTTATACATCGAATACAAAAAAAACAAAAAACAGGAACAACTTCCTGACAGTTGCAAGCAGGGGGGAAGCCCCCCTGCACTCCCCAACCCCCACTCCCCGCTCTTTATATATACCAACTCCGAGACTGTGCTACAGTGCAGTAAAGGGAAAATGCCCTTTACTGCATTGTAGTGCGGTCTCGGAGTTGGTATATTTAAAGAGTAGGGTGTTCCCTTTACTGCACTGTAGTGCAGTCTTGGAGTAGGTATATTTAAAGAGCAGGGGGTATGGGGGTGCAGGGGGACTTGCCCCCCTGCTTACAACTCTTTATTTTCTTTTCTGTTTTTTTTTTATGTGTTTGAAATTCTGTAAGTTTGAACATACAGGTTTGAACATATTGTGTTCGAACTTACAGAATTTTAACTGTGATATAGACCCTATTTAATGCCATTTTGTTGTAGCTCAGAGCAGATTGAATTATTGTCATTTATTGACAATTCTTGATATAGTTATAGAATGTCTTGTGGTTGTCTTTGGAATCCTTGGCAATTTTATTTTCATAACTAGCTTTTGAGGATTTTATGAGAGATCTCAGCTTCTTACTGAGGCTGGTAAGGGAGATTTTTGCATTCTGGGATTTTCCTCTTTTCTGCAACGGTTTCTTCCTTTTGTTGTAAAGTTTGTTTATGGCAGGGGGACCACCAGGTTGGCTTCCTTTTTTTTGGTGGAGAGCGTCTTGGTTCTATTTGGGAACGAGTGGAGGTGCTCATACAATGCCTTAGTGTAGGATTCAGCAGTCGAACTTTCAGTTCCCGTCTGCATGGGTGTCATGGGTGTTTAATATCAAAGAGATTTATACTTATCCTAGTATCATTATTTTGCCTTACCTTGAGAATGGAAGTCAGGAGCCACCACTTATCATTTGTTTGTTGACTGAGAAACCAACTTATCTTTTTTCTATTAGCTTTGGTAAAACTTTATTACATGTCCTTCCCATCATTTTGACAAATGTTTTATATTGGTATTTAGAAGTGAAATCCATTTTAATTCACCAGCTCCATTGTATCACCCTTCTCTTTGGGGACAGGCATGGTTCAGTGACATAGCCAACATTTCCTCTTAGCTAATTTTGTTAAAATAACTTTAAGGCTATTATTCAGTCCTTCACTTGTTTAAAGTTTTACTGTGAACTTACTGGGACCCAGAAATTTACCATTTACATACTCCATATTGCTAGCTTTGCTTTCTCCAGTACAATTTCACAATCTGTGGTCACTTCTGCACTTTTTTCTACTTTTCCCTAACTACTCTTGATTCAAATAAATGTTCAAACACACTAGGTGCATTTTGCCATTATGTTCCAAATAAGTTCTCTTGATCTCATCTCCTTTATGAATATGATATCATATGTTTCATTTGTACTGCTTTACCATAGGTATACATTTCTCCCTGCTTCCTTTCTTTAAATGCCCAAGTGATATATTTTGCCATAATTTTCCCCATAACAGCTACCCAGAATCTCCTTTATCTAGACATCCTGTCTCTGCATAATTGTCAGCTGCTCTAGTCCATAAGTCACTGTACTGATTTCTATAAATTTAGTTTCTTGATGATTTTCTTTCAAGTGTGGTGTTTACACCACAGTTTGCATACAATTTTCCTTTTCATGAAACAGACATTCCTATTTCTTTGTTGTTTCCTTCATTCACCATAAACCTGTTTCTTATAACAATTTTTAGCCCACCTCACCATTGTCCTTTAATTTAAATTATCTTACATTGTATCTATCCATTCTCCATAGTATTATGCATAAATTACTGAGAACAGTTATCGTGTGTAGGAATTCTAACCTTCACCTTCTCTTGGGGGAAAGGCATTCATTGATCTTATTTCAACTCCTTGCAGTCAGAAAAGTGGCACTACTTATATTAGCTTCTTTTATCTAAATGACATATATTGAGTTTTTGCTATTCTGCCATCTACATTGACTAATTATCTTGGTCTCCTCTCAAAACTATTATCAGGCCTTTTCTTCAACACTACTACATTATTGTTATTTTACATTTTTCATCTCTACAACCTAGTGTGATAAGGAAGACATATTAATCCAGTCATTGAATGTCTCAGGAATGTACTCCTAGTTTGATTGCCATTTATTATAGCCATAAGACATAAAGGTAAGATTATGTCTATATGTTTATCTATGGAAATCAAAAATATAGAAAATATTTTGCCTGCATCAGTAACAACTGAAAATTGTTTAAAACATGAAAAAGCCTAGATTATTGTATTGTTAGAGCCCCACAAGATGTCTAAAGTAGCCTCATAAACTTTTGTGCAATCTATTGGCAGTGTCCATTCAGTTTTCAAACAATACTTTGCATTTCTTCTAGCCTTGCCCATGCTTCCAGATCTGACCATAACTCTTGTCATATTTGTAGGAAGGCATGTTTGGCAGGGAAGAAAATCAGCAGCAAAGCTAGCCACCCTCAATCAACTTAGCCCATACATTGCCTTATATGAAGTCCTTTATATTATTTAGATTTTTTTCCTACTCTTCCTATTTCAATCATTTTGTTAAATGAAACATAATCATTGTTAAATTATTTCTGTTCTTCTGATAATTCAACATTGTAAAGAAAATGTACAATCTACTGAGTGTCACTGGCTCCATGAAATACAGCCTCCTAGTGATCTCAAATAAGTATAGGTTTTTAGCAGTAGCACTTATTAGGTCTTTATAAGGCATTAACCCCTTACTTCATTGTATGATAACTTGCGTGCAGGTTCTTCTACAAAGAACATTGATCTTGCTGTTATCATATGATTATGTGAGGGTAATGCTTTGGAATTACAGGAAGTTATTACTCTTTATACTTCCCCTTATGCAGCAACTTCTATGCCTTGCATTCCAAGGCCACCTATCCAGATTTGAGGATGTACTTCCTGTAATTTCAATCCTGTTTACAGGATACAGAGATCTTGTTTAAAATAAAAAGAAATTAAAGGTGGAATAATGCAGATTCCTAGGAAAATGGAAATGGAAATCTAGACCCACAAGAAATTCATGGTTCCGGTGATTTGCCGAAGCATTTGATGAACACTGCCTTGTAGTCTTTAGGTGAGTCAACAGCATTTTTAATGTCATTGTTATAAAAAATTAGAGTGTTTGGGAAGCACATCTGGAACTTAATTTTGCATTTAATTAAGTCTGCACAGTAGGGGTAAAAGGGCTTGTTTGATTTCATTCATCTGCACACTTGTTTCAGGCTTCTGTTTTGTATCAGCTTTGGATACTTCTTGCTGTTGTTTTATTGTTTTATGTCTTTTAGTTAAAATTTCTTTTCTGGAGATGCTATTGCTGATAATTTCATTTTGTAGTCTGGGTCTCCATATTTTCTATATCTTTTGACATCTTGGAGTTAGTGGAAGCTGATATTTTGCTTGCAAGCTGTGGTACTTTTGCCTTCAGGCCTAAGGCTTACATGTGTTGGGAAGACCCAAGAGAGCTCAGAGATAAAAAAAAATAAGTATTGTTACCAGTTTAATGCCTGGGAAAGCTCCGTTTTGGTAGAGATCTCATGCAATTTGCCTTGTTTCACAAGATTATCACCTCTACCATGTAGTTGTATGGCTTTTGATGTGAAATAATTGTTTTCTGTTAGGAGCTCCATGGAGAGGGTGTTACGCAGATGTCCACCATCTTGGAATCCTCATCAATCGTCAAAGACCTGGGCAGAGTGTCCTGAGAAATGCTCTCATTGGCAAGTAAGAACTCAGCCTCCAGCTTTCTTAAGAAGAAATAGGCACTACTTAGAACATACCCTGACTAACTAACAGAAAGATGTCTTGAGATGTAAGATAAGTTTTGAACTGATCTCACCCTGACTCAACAGAGATAAGCATATAAGGCTTTTTTGCTTGACTCTTGTTGATTGGTCCTCGTATATTATTATTATTTTTTTCTCTTTCCATAAATAAAATAACTTGACCTAGAGCTGTCTGGATAAGTGACAGTCTGAATTTACTTTATAGAGCAGAAAGTTAGAAATATCTGCACTCTCTTTTCTCAAATTAATTACAAATATTTGTTAGAGTTTGCTACTGATGCATAGGTGCTCAAGATACAAGGAATCATTTCTAATACAGTCTTAAAGAAGGATAGAAAATCATTACCAAGCTTACATTTCTGCTTGATACTTTGTACAAATGTCTTCATATAATAGTGCAGAGGAGAAGACTGTAAGATCGGAACACTTTATAGTAATATAAGAGCTGATTTAACTGTTAGGTGACATAGTGGTATGAAGTTTCTGTGTTAGTGCATACATGCTACTTAAATTTAAGCAACTTGTTCTTTAGTGTGACTTTATGGTATTATAAAATGCTTCTGTCCTTAACAGAAGGGTGGAGAAGAGGAGTGTGTGCATATATATTTATATAAATATATATATATATATATATATATATATATATATATTTATATACACACACATATATATATATATATATATATATATATATATATGTGTGTGTGTGTGTGTGTGCGTGTGTGTGTGTGTCACTATGTGCTTAGTGCTGATTGTATTGTATAGTTAAGCCAACTGATATGATAAAGGGATTTTATTGTATAATGAAGTTAGCCATTATCCAGCTATTCACATTTTCATATGGCAATGGTGATTTAGATAAACATTTATGACAGACTCATATCAGAAACAAACTTACTTTAGACTGACCATATTGTCAGTATGTATAGGAAGTAAATTTAATTTAATGACCATAAAGGCAGTTTTGTTGGTACAGGATGTGTGCACATATTTTTCATTTTCATACATATATTTCATTGTATCATTTATTTACTTCTATTTAACCCAACAGGCTATTTCACTGTTTATTTTTCTTGCATGCCATTGTTTCATATGCCTGTGATGGGGAGAGAGATTAGGTAGACATGAGAGTAATGGATTAATTGCATTAAGAGCCTTGTTACATAACAAATTAGCTAAGTCTTTGGTTTGTATGCATGTTATCACAGGAGTTAGGTCTGATTAAATTAAGGACATTATTATAACTGAAAGAGATGTAATGATCTCAGGATAAAAGATATACTCAGAACATAACTTCCATCACAACAATGGGCCAACTCTTTATTAATCCCTTCTAGACTTGGCTAAGGTCTGGAATAGAATTCGATGATAGTATAATTTATATGCTAGCAAGCATATACTCAAGATAATTTCAACAAATATTCATTTTTCTTGATTCTACATAGTTGTGGCATAATCCACAATCAGGAGAAAGTGGATCACTCAAGTAGGGTTAAAGATGGCTAATCTTGGGCTAATTCTAGAGATGTATAATAGTTTGAGATTTATTCAAGAATTAAAAGGTTCATATAGATTAATGTTCATAGGTTACACCCCTATTTTATTAAGACATTATATATTTTTGGCTCAATTACTAACCTTTCCAACCTAAGCTCTTTCAAACAAGGAGAGTAGGTGGCTAGGCACAGGGTTAGTTTTGAAAGAGTTAAGTGCTACTAAGATAGGAGACAGTATCAGCTTACCTCTAAAAAAAATTCCAAGGGCCTATAGACTAAATGAATACCCCAAAACAAAAACTGATGTTACTTGTTACAGTTCAAATTCTAAGAATGTGGACGATAGATTCCTGGAACGTAAGAGGACCACAAGATAAAAGTAATAGGAAATTAGTGTTACATTTGTTACTTAAATGTAAGGCAAGTATATGTTTTATACAAGACACACATTTGTTTAAGGATGTCTGGAAGAGGGATGTTGATAGGAAATGGATTAAAACAATAATTGCAACAGGAGTCAGCTCTAATTCTAAGCAAGTGGTTATTATAATTAAAAAATCTTTTCAAGAATCAATCATAGATTTTAAAGCTGATACAAATGATAGATGGTGCTTCTTCACGGCTGTGAGCCCCTCTAGAGATAAACCTATTTTATTCTTAAATTTATATGGCCCATGTCTAAGACTGCAAGATTTTATCTTAGAAATGTATAATATATTATGTATGTTTTCAGGCTATTATCACATAATAGGAGAAGACTGGAATGCAGTCATTGACCTAGGCCTAGATCATACCAGCAACCCAAACCAACACAACCAACAAGCTTCGGTAGCCATAGTGGAACTTATGTCAGACTTTTCACTCATTGATCCCATCTCTTTTGGAAATGATTTTGAAACAAACAATATCTACACCTATTATTCTAAATGTTATAACTCCCGGTCCAGATTGGATTTCTTTCTTATATCAGAATTCCTGGTTAGAGGGGAATTAAAATATTCAACTGAACCCAGATACTTATCAGACCACTCAAGAATTTTACTGAAATTAAACTACCCAGACAAGTCATTAAGAAAGATCGACAGGTGCAACTGGTCTCTAAACAATAATCTTCTATTTAAATCAGATGTGATACAAGAGATTACAGACATATTAACGGAACTTGAAAATAATTTAGAGTTCACTACTATCCCTTATGACATTCAGTGGGCAGCCTGTAAGTCGAGACTCAGAGGGACTCTAATCCAAAAAGCCTCTTATTTAAAAAAAATGGAAAAAAGAAAAAGAGAATAAGTTATTGAATACACTTAAGTAGCTGGAAAAGAAGTACCATCAGAACCAAAATTTGGATTTAGAGAAATTAATAAAGAATAATCCAAAAGAACTATTTGGCCTACATCAATACAACTACTCACTCCAAGAGTTTAGGTCTATTGCCAAGTACTCTAAATGGGTGCAGACCCCATCTAAAACTTTAGGTAGAATAAATAGAAAATAAACAGGAAGCTTCTAGGATATCAGTGCTACACAAAGACAAAATATACAAATCAGATATACAAATCATAGACATTTTTCAACAAATTAAACTGAACTATATGGAAACCCGCGGTGGTGGTGCTGCGGTAGCATTGTCGCCTCACAGTAAGATGCTGTCCGGTTCAATTCTCAGCTAGAGTGTCTTCTGCGTGGAGACATGCATGAATGGACGTACCTTCGTTGAAGGTTGTGCATCAGGCCTGGCAAGCCGGTATGTAAAAATCAACTGCCAATCATTAGCGGACCGGAGTTCCGCTGTGGTGGTCCCTAACCGGGAAAAGCCGAAAGACACAAACAAACAAACACTGAACTATATGGGTCACTTGCACAACCAACCCTTACTCTTGAGAGGGAGGAATTCTTTAAGAATCTCACATTCCCTAAATTAAGTAATAAACATCAGCACTCATCGTAGCCCCTTTCTGTCAGCAAGAAATAATTGAGACAATACAGAAATTAAAATTAGGCAAGGCTCCAGGTCCGGATGGGTATACACCAGCATTTTACAAAACTTTCTGTAAAAATATGGCACCCATTCTTTTAAAGGTTTATAATTCCATTAAACTTAATGGAATAACTGATCTATCTTTAAACAACTCTAACACAATACTTATCTCTAAAAACAACATAGACAAATCGAACCCGCTGAACTACAGGCCGATATCTCTAATTAATTTGGATATTAAAATTCCTTCTTCACTGTTAGCAGAGAGACTTAAAAAGTTATGCCTCTTTTACTATCCCCAGAAAAATCTGGATTCCTGTCAATCAGACATACATGGGATAATACACTAACCTTAGATTCTATAATTCAATTAACTAAGAATGATAGAAATCCGAGATATTCTTTGATATTATATGCCTGTAAAGCATCTGATAGAGTGAACTGGAACTTCTTATTTTCAGCAATGTCTCAGTTTAACATTCACAATAATTTTATTATTCAGATAAAAACCCTATACAACAACTCATATACCTAGCTCTACATCAACAAAACCTTATCAGACCCTATAAAAATACCCAATGATACAAGACAAGGTTGCCCTCTCTCCCCCACCTTTTTAATTTATATATTGAGCACTTTTTTCTATTTATCTCACAAAATACTTTTCACTTTATTCCTAGAGTCTTAAATACTAGAATATCATTCTCTGCTTTTGCAGACAATTTAAACATCCATTTTGAACATCCTAACACCGACTTAAAAAAGCTAGTTGAAGCAATAAATAAATTCTCGAGGGTTTCAAACTACAGTGTTAATCAAAAGAAATCTCATATCTTTCCTGTTAACCCTTTAAATCACAAAGAAAATAATTTTCCGAACTCTCCCTACAAATTGCTTACTCTTTCAAATATCTAGGGATTTTTCTTCGAACATAACCTCTTATCCATATACCAAAACAATTTACTCAAAGTCTGGACCAATATCACGCAAGACCTACATAGATGGCAACAGCTGAAACTTTCTTTGTTGGCTAAAATAGCAATGATCATTATGAATATCATACCTAAACTAGTATTATATACTATATACATATATAATATAGTATATATAATATATAATATATACTATACAATATATAATATATTATTATACCACTTCAATGCATCAAATTATGTTATCCCGAATAACTTCTTTTACAAAGTCAATAAAGAGCTTATCAAATTTATCTGGTTTCCCAAATCAGTGAGACTAGGCTATTCAAAACTGATCTATCCTAAAGATAAATGAGGTTTAAATTTACCAGACTTTCAGCTATACCACACGATTATCCGTGCAAATAGAATTATTTCAATTTTGAATTTTAGCCCTAGAAAAGCATGGGTAAAAATTTGGTATAGACATGTGATCTCTAGTAACATACATTTTAAAGCCCTCCCCTTCATAGCCCTGACAAATTATAGGGACTTAAAGATAAGCAACATTATTAAGCAGAAAATAAACATTTTCCAGAACCTGATTAAATCTCTTAAATTGGACAAGTTCCTAGCCCTCCTACAACCTATCCATATGAATCCTAACATTAAAATTAACAACAAACTATTAAACCTAAGTGAATATTTACTAATCAAAGATTGCACAGTATGGGACATACATAGGCATAGAGAAAAATTATGCAAGATGTACGCCTTGAGCTTAATGTTAGTATTTAACATATCATTATATTACGACAGATCAGGGAGCTCATATTATCACTGACTAGGGAAATTCCTACTGATGAAAAGGATTTAAATAGTTTAGTGCAGATAATGGAGTGCCTATCCAGCAAGAAGAGGATGCTATCAAATACTCATAAATTGGTCAGTCCCATTAAATATGATTCCTTATTACTCCTTATTACTCTAAATACTGGGACCAACAAGGAAGTGATTTTACAGAAGAACAGAAACTCAAAGCAATAGAATCTACCAATAAGTTAACACCATTTAAAAAACTTGTCTATACACAATTAATGATTAATAATAATGCATATTTTACTCCCTCGACCCTGAATAAATTTGATCATAATATACCACCATCCTGCACATGTTGTTCATTTCCTCATGCTGACATTATACATTATACATGTTCTATGGTTCTGCAAATATACACATAAACTTTGGTGCTCCTTGAAGATTCACTTAGAGAAAATGGGGTATCAAAAATCAACCCTTTCCTGGGAACTTGCTATTCTCTATATTATGGACCTCAAGCTCTCTAAACTAAAATACATTTCCTAATTACTATCTGTTTATTAATTAAGCTTTATATAACCAAAAATTGGTTAGATCACACCAAGATAACTTGAAATGGATTTAGGAACATGGCCATTAAATACATATCTTCTCAAAAACTTATTAAAAGAAATATAAATAAACAAACTTACTACCAGAAATTTTGGATTCTTCTCTTTCACTGCATTCTTGTAGAATAAATATGAGACAGAAACTATATTTCAAACATGTGTTCAAACAAAGTTTGGCCCTTTTACTTGGTAAGAGTAGCACTTTGTAGATAGTGTATATAGTTAGCTGTAGTAGACTTGGTAGTGTTTAGTAGGTATATGAGTACAACGATTGTAATTATCACTGATTTCTCAGCTGTCAGATTCTAACTTGTTTGTACTTGTGTATAAATCAATAAAATTTTTATTGGAAAAAAAAGAAAAAAAGGTTGCTTTTTCTTTCTCTTTATATCTGTGGCATACACAATCATGGTCAATAAAAAATTGCAGCAGTGTTTATTAAAAACGTGGAAATATTTCACAAAATTGTGGGCTTTAGAACCTAACAATAATACTCCCTAATTGTTTGATACTTCATATTGTGCAGCTTGTATCAATCACATAGGTGACTATACATGTGTGCTGCCATGTACAGGTGCTATGCTTTTAAAATGCACTACAATCTAAGCATTTCTTAATACCTCTCCATGGTCTGTGAACATCACAAGCTATGTCACACATACCCACATATTAGGCATTCATTTTTGCACTCCATCCTGAACAGATTATGGTGGAAACCTAAGTACCCATGTCTGTTTTACTGAAAAATGAATTTACAGATTAGTTAGTAAACTGTTGCCCATCCCAACGATAATTTAGCAAATTAATTTAATTCCTATATCTCTAATATATGAGGAAGATACATTACCTGTAACTGAGCTACAACCACTGTCTTCCTGAAAGTGGTAACTAGTAAAAGTTTTGATGGATGTTTCTATGCAGTTAGATGATATAAACTGGCAACATATCTAATATTTTAGATAACCACATAATTTATTCCTCTCATATAAATATATATATATATATATATATATATATATATATATATATATATATATATAGATAGATAGATAGACACACACACACACACACACATATATATATATATATATATATATATATATATATATATATATATATATATATTAACTCTCAATGACTCAAAAGATAGCACCCCTCACTTTGATACTGGATGATCAGAAGACATTCAGTTCTACTCCCATATCATTAGTTTCCAATACTGAGACTGCAGTGCAGCATAAGGGGGACGCTGCAATCCTGAGTGCATCATCCTTCAGAAGAGATGCATATATATATATATATATATATAGAGAGAGAGAGAGAGAGAGATATATACACACACACACACACATATTTATATGCACATATATAAACATTTCTATTTTTTTACTGTTTATATTTTCCTATAACATCCTCATTATTTCTTTTCCATAATAGACATACATTCCTCCTTCTACAACCATAATCTGAGTTTTTGCAATATGTCTACCAAAATCCATTTCTCATTAAACACAATTTCATTTAATATTCCATTCCAAATAATCCATATTACAGAAAATATTTTTTATCAGCCCTTGTCATAAATCATCATATTCATATCTATATTGTTTATGCCATTAATATTATCAAAAACATTTTTCTTCACACAACTTGTTTTCAGAGTTTCCCCACTCTTTTACATTTCAAAAAAAATATTCTTTGCTATCAATCCCTCTTAAAAAATAAACACACCCTGGGATTCAATAAACTTGTGTAGACTTAGCTCGAAGCCTACATGGAGTTTACATGTGTGTGTGCAGTGATGCAAGGTGAGCAGCAGCGCTCATTGCATATTCATGCCGCAGACTTGTTTTAAACATAAGCGAGGTATTCTATCTAGCAACAGTGTTGCCAGCCAGAAAACCTTGTAAGTGAATATGGATAGCATCCCATTTAAGTCAGAGCATTGAAGGTCTGCACTTTTGTGTGGAATGCCACAGTGATCACCAGGGCTTAACAGATAGCTCTCAATTTCTTAGTACAGGACATCTGGACAAAGTCCAACAGAATGGGGGGCAATGACCCAGAAACAGGAACATATGTGACATATTTACTCTTTAGAAATGTGCTAGAAAAACAGTAGTTTCTTCTAAAGGATTTTAAGTCTGAAACCCAAATGTATGTAATAAACTGAGTCACATCAGTCCTGAGATCATCCCAGTGATATGGCACAAAACCACAAATTTGGTAAGGAACATAACAAAAGATATAAAGGCAAAAATCTGGATATTCTGTAAACATCTGGACAGTTGAGAGATATGAGCATTAAGTATATGGTCCAAACACAGTATAGGACAATGTATCTACCGTGCAAATTATTGTGAAATCCCATTCCTGGCATTCTGTACTGAAGTTGTGTAAATGATCTGTAAGTGTACATGGACTGTACATGTAAAATAAACACTCAATGGAAGTGTTTTTATTGATTAGGGAAACACAGATTAACTGTAGGAATGAACAAAGGGAAAGAGGACAGGTGAAACAACCTAATGTCGGGTAGCACGATGCCAGGGCACTTCTATGGGCTAGCATTATAAAGGCTCCAGTGCCATTAGCCTAGTAAACAACTATGAACCTATAAACCTATAATGTACAACAGAAGAAGGAATGTCAGTGGAAAAATGTTGCAGGGACTGCACAGTGAAAATGTGTCTTATGTGACTGTCACAACAATGGGGAGAATGTCTGTGCGAGATATGCATCCTTACATGAACAATGCAGAGTATATCTATCAGGGATTTTATATACAGTTGGGGTAGGGTGCATATTGTGAAGCTGTGCAAACTGATTTGCCTGAATATGAGTGAAATCTCAGCAGAAGCTCCAGCAAGTGAGACACAGGTAAAGGCTCATGGACAACTTTAGAAGAAGCATGCACAATTATGGACAATATCAGAATAATATCCCCAGTAATCCCATATCCCTGATATAACATATGTTATTTAGAGTGATCAGACAGGATTCTGCACAAACACACTTGTACAAATATTATGACATGTCTGTACTCTATGAGGGTATAGGCACAATGTCCTGAAATTGTAACATCTACTGGAGGTGCTAAGAGGGACACTGCTATACCTGTGTGTGACATTATGATCAATACAAGCTATTTGATTGGTGTGCATGGCATATATATATGGCACAATCTACACTGTCACAAATGTTAACCATGCCATTAATATGTTCAAACAACTAGGTATGTACTGTGTTCATCACTCGAACATGTATCGTTCATGCAGCTGGTATAACACCTTGATGGGATTTCTGGACCATTAGAAAGTAATGTTTATGCCACAAAAAGAATTCCTAGGTATGGCCAGTGAGATGTGTGACTGCTCACCATGGCAAAGGTGGTACACTTTAGTTACACATCACTGGAAGATGTTTAGTGAGCTACATGAAGAAGGGTGCATTGTACTCAGTGATTGATGTTACGAAGGCTGTGAACTCTGGAGGTATTATAGCCTCTGATATGGATGTCCTTTACATACTCAATACTTGTATCACATACAAGGGAGTAGTCAACACTTTGGCCACATGCTGGTGTACATTTCACATACCATCTACCGAAGGATACAGTTCACATACCTATTGGTCTGATTATAGGGTATAATCTCTACATTATACTTGGGTTGTGTGTTTGTTTTCCTAATGTAACAAATCCCCCATAATTTTGTGTCATTGCAGGCATTGTCAGGGCTGTGTCAGCAATGTTTGGTTTGTGTTGATACTGTCTGTATTATGCTAATATCACATTTTATTTATTTATTTATTTATTTTATTTTACATTTGTTGACTGGGCTGGTCCAACTGGATTTATGTCCATTTTCAGTGGAGGCCCAGGGAGAAAAGCTCCGCACTTCAGAATAGAATAACAAAAACATAGGTATATTACCAAGTTTTGGCAAGTAATAATAGTACATTATATTTTAGCTTATGAGTAAGGAAAAAAAACATTCCTAGTTACAAAACAAGTATGGATATACATACAACAATATATAAGGTAAGTGAAATAGAGCACTATTAAACTAAAAAAGTTACACACACATTATTGTTAGTAAAAGATTATTGAGTTTATGTGAGTGAGAAGATTAGTGTCTGGAGACAAGGGAGATAGTCTGGGTTTGCACAGGGGCATAGCCAATCAGATTTAAGGTATGGTTTGAGTTTGGTTTTAAATAGGGTAGTTGAGGGTAGGGAGGTTAGGTCATTAGGGAGGGTGTTCCAGGTTTTACCCACTGTGTTAGAGAATAGAGAGTCTCCAGCCAGATTGTTGGTTTTACTTGTCTTTACCAGTAATTTATTAGATGAGCGCAGGGACTTCAGGTTAATGTAGGGGGTGATTAGTGAGTATTGGAGTATTTGTAGGATGATACAGTATCTTATGAGCAATAGTTAGTTGGTTCAATAGAATAAGATTTGACAATTCTAACCATCGTAGTTCATTAAGATTGTTGCAATGATGGGTTCTATAGGTAGACCCAGTTACAAATCTGGCAATATTATTGTAGGAGCCAGCCAGCTTGTTCAGATTGCTTTTGCATAGTTTAGTATAGATAGGGGATGCATATAGTAGGGTTGAGATTAAGTTGGTACGGGCAATAGTGGTCCTGGCTAGTGGAGTCAGAAAGGTTTTGATCCTATAGAGGGAACCTAGTTTCTTGTTTACTGTTTTTATAGTGTTGTTAACATGGGGATCAAAGGTGAGGTTCTTATCGATTAGTACTCCAAGTAGTTTTGTGGTAGAATCAGGAGATATGATAGCACCATTGCTAGATGTGACAGTGAAATGCAGTGGTGGGACTCTGCGGGTGGGAGGGAAGAGTAGCATTTTTGTTTTGTTTGGGTTGAGATCAGTGAAGAAACCAATTTTCTACTGTGCTAAACATGTCTTGGGTTAGGGACTGAAGTTGTGATAGTGAAGAGGCTGAGCATATTAGTGTGGAATCTTCTGCATATTGGATACAGGTAGCTTGAGGTAATACAGAGTGTAGGTCGTTAGTAAACATAGAAAAGAGGAGAGGACCCAGTATGGAGCCTTGAGGGACACCAAGTTGGAGACAATGAGTCAATGACTACCCACAATCTGTAGTCCTTCAGACAGCTCTTTGGACACAAGATGTGTATGTCATTGTGATGTCGGTTACTTAAATAATGGACAGGAGAAGGCCTGATGTACAGACCTGATCAGTGAACCTGAGATATAGTTCACTTCACATGCTTCAACATATTTCTATGCCATGTAAGTGATACAGTGGTCTCCCCACTTGGTGATATAGGTTTTTATAACCACATTTGACAGTGTTGAGTGAATACCTCAGCGTGGATTTGTGTCAAATGCCTTGGGCTTGTCACGTTCAGAAGGATGATAGTGCTCTCATCATGCATGCCCTTGATGACCTCTTTGAGGACATCTAACAGGTGTAACAGACATGATGCAGCATTAACAACTCACACAGGTCTGCTGTACACAGCCATGATATTACTAGTGTGTATTTAGCAAAAGATCCATGATGACATGTTGGTCTACCTCACAGATGAGGAGAGTCAGGATGTATCTATACATGCATGCATCAGGTGCTGTCACTCCAACTGACATGAATGCATGTTGACATACACCCTTCTACAGGAACACAGTCTGTGTGGAGGGTGTGTTGAAGTGTGTATTCAAACATGTCAGAAAGGTGTATGTGCTGACTCAGGTGATAGGTGATCTGTGATGTTATCACAACCCACTGGTTCTGTGTGATAGGCCTGGATGAACGTAAGACAGTGTATACTGGCTGTCCTGATCTGGCCTAGGGATTGGACACAATCCTGCATGCAGGTATCATTGAGAAACTCTCCCAGCTGGGGGTAACCCTTATGTAACTAGATGGGTAACCAATTGGCTCACTGAGAGAACACATAGTGTGAAAGTTGGTGAATCAACCTGTACCAGTAGAGCTGTCCCCATTGGCATGGCTCAGGGATCTGTGCTGTGCCCTTTACTGTTCGGACTCTATCTCTTGACAGTTCAGGCTAAAGTATACAGCCTTCAGCTTACTGATTTTGCTGATTCTTGCATACCGGGTACAATCATTGAATCTACCTATGATGATAACATACTACAGGAGAGGCTAACACAGACAAATGATTGCTGAAAAAGCCACACAGTCTACAGGTAAATGCAAAAACAGGTATTTATTTTTTCCTTCTGCAAAATGGAATTCCCTGGTAAATACAGCATTGAAAACAGTCCCACAATGCTGAAACCCAGTATGCAAGCACTCTGAACACACATAAATAGCAATCTGAACTTTGACCACCAAGCTTCTACACTGTTATTGAAAGCATATGTTGTGCACATCAAAAGGCACAACATCATATTGAGATCTGAGGATTATATTACAGCACTTGTACTCAAACCTCATCAGAAGAATAATAGAATATAATGCTCTCTTTTGGATGTACCACACTAGACACATGCAGCAGCTGGAAAGACCACATGTGTTTCTCACCAGGAAAACACAGGGCCTACAAACCATGCCATGGCATATGTGGGTAGGCTGAAAGCAATGTAATTGTAATCTGTATCATATAGGATGAGATGACTTCTGCCTGGCCTGCAGGTTAGTCTCTGACCTTGCCCTGGTGGGAATAGTGCACATTCACAAATCAGATATAGCTGATGACAACAGCATTGTCTGGTGAGACGAATATGGTAATAGTGCCCAAATGCTACTGTAAAAGTTTGTCTGTAATGTCAAGCAAGAGCAGAAACACACACACACTTGACTGCAGTGAGAATAGAACCCCTACCTATGTGCGCAGACTACAGACCTCTGTATTTCAGGCAAGCACCACAACTCAAGTTTGACTTGGAGTGTCTCAGACACTTTATAGCTGATGACATTATTAGTCTCTGGTGAGCAGAATATGGTAATAACAGTGTCCCATATGCTGGTGTAATTTCAAGCAAAAGCACAAACACGCACACAAACGCGCACACACACACACACACACACACACACACACACACACACACACACACACACACACACACACACACACACACACACACACACACAGACACACACACACAGTTGACTGCAGTGAGACTAGAAACCCTACCTATCTAAGTAACCAGATTACAAAGCCCAGTACTTTACACAAGTTCAATGGTAAAAGTCTGACTTTTACAAGACTGCAGGTCAACTTATAGTGGATGACATCAGCAGGGAGTGTTGGAGAGAAGATGTTGGGAGGCCTGCATGAGATGGATGTGTAGGTTTGTACAACAATCAAAACACTGTCAATCCATGAGACTGGTAACTGTAGGATACATACTTCTGTTCTTCAGGCTAGAAACACACACAGAGTTGACTGCAGTGAGAACAGAGCCCCTTTTTATCTAAGGACACAGACTACAGAGCTCAATACTTTACACAAGCACTACTACACAAGTCTGACTTTTAGAAAACTGTATGTCAACTTATAGTGGATGACATCAGCAAGGCATGTTGGAGAGAAGATGTTGGGACACCTGCATGAATTCATAGATTCATAATAGGTCCTAGCCCTATGGCCTTTACAAGCCTTGTTGTGTAAAAACACAAGTAGTCTTATTGCTCATAGTTATATGGTCATTGTTAGCTGAGCGATTTTTGTGATCAGCACTTACTAGCCCTGTCCATGAGGGACATAGGTGCCACCCCAAGGGTGAATTTACAATCACCTATCCAGTTGTCAAGGATGTGCTTGAATAGGGTCATTGAGGAGTACTGCTTCACATGCAGTGGGAGCCTGTAACAGAGGAGCAGGAATTACTGGGAGATATATCTGTCTTCCCAGCATGTTCTGTTTATGTAATAGGCTAGGCTGAGATCCATGAAACAAGTTATTCTTATCCCATTTAATTTGCAGATGTCCAGCATTACCAGTAGTACAAGGTATGAGACTGCACTGTAGGCCAGGCATAGTTCACCTCTAAGCAGCCTGCATGATATTGAGTACAGTGACATGTCTTTCAGTCTTTCCATATTTGTTATGTTTTGGAGAACCTGGATTCTCCCAGTTACAAACCTCTGTGTTTTCTCCAGTTACTGCAGGTGTCTCGTGTATTACAGACAAAAGAGACCATTTTACTAAATTAGTGGTCTGACAAGGGTAGAGTACAGCAGAGCTATGATTTCCCTGATCTTGGATGTGATGGCCTTATTTATGAGGTGCAATATGTAGAGTGTGTGTCTCACCACAATAGACACAGTCATTGAAGTGTAGATTGCTGTCAACATGTATTCCCAATTCTCGCAACACTGTGTTTGAGCTTAGAAGGGTGTTATGTATATCATACTTGGCAGGGCTACTTCATTGCCAAAGGGCGCAATGAGGTATTTTTTGCTTTAATGTTCAGTCTGTGAGTTTGGCACCAATCATTTCTCTGTGTCAGTCTATTCTGTAATATATTAACATAGTTGGGTGACTATATGACTGCTTCCAGCTGACAGCCATCTGCTAACTTGGTAAGCCACAGGCCATTTACCTTTGCCTGGACTTCAGAGGGAGAGGGCATCCTCATAAGTGTAGGTCAGCCACATGATTTGCTGTTAGGCAACATGGCTATGCCCAATCATGCTGCCATAGCGGCAGTACTTGCACTGCTACATCAGTGGGTGAGCTGTCCACACCCAGGTGTGACCAGCTATGGGGTTTTGTTCCTGGGTGTACTTGTGAGGGGAGCTAATCCAGCAGACATCAGTGCATCCGTCTGTGGGCATGAATGTGCCAATGTAATTCCTGGCAGAGCAAGTTCTCATGGTTGGGGACAATAACTATAAATTACCACCTCTACCATGCATGGTTCAAACCAGTCTATCACAGCAAGATGTAGTGCTAGCAGAGAGCTTGGCTGTGTTCATGCAGGCACTCTCACACCTATTTCACCTGGAGGGCTCATACATACAAACTCAAAACCGTTATGTCGTTCAGCTGTGCTGATTAAAATTCATTTTTTCTCACTGGCCATTTGTTCACTTATCTGAATGTCTGCCTGCTACTCTTTCTTACTCACACACACTCACCAACCTTTTGTGTCAGCCTAGGCTTCAGGCACCCCCCCCCCCTTGAATACCCTGTCCAAGTGCTGATAACTCTGTTTTGTATCTTTTGGATTCATGAATACACAAGCTTTGTGCCTGATGCTCAGGGGGCATAGCTGACTAAGTGCTTAGTATATTTGCATTTCTGATGTTGAACTGGTCATTGTACCTTTGACTTATATTGGTCTTAGATAGTTCGACAGTTGATAGCATCAAATTTTCCAACTTTATTGTGAATGATCTTGTGAGAGTTGTGTAGTCTGAAACTGCAATGTGTATCATTACTTTTTAACTTTGGTCTTTAATGATTTTCCAGTACAAATGTAAAGTGCTAAACTGAGGGCATGCAGTGATCATCACTAGTTTTGAGAGGTATGACTGTGTGAATCTTTGATGCCTGAGGCCTACTATTCAATAATGGACACATATAAGTCAAATAAATCTCTGCTGTGACATGTTAAGGTCAATTCTGTACACATTTCTCATGTTTTACTTGATTACACTATCAAATAATGAAATTCAATGATATGCCAGTCATTCATATTATTACACAATGCACTCCAGGTTTAACACTTAACTTGTAAAGCCAGCAGTTGCAACAGTTGTAGTTCATGTCTGACTCTGTCTGATACAAGCAGAGCACAGCCGGTACTTCTGGAGGTAAAGGCTGTGAGAGTTGCCTGGCATCAATGTTACTGTGTGTATGTACATAAGATGAAGGTTTTAGGCTTTAGGTGGTGAGTCAGTATGCTATGCATTGTCTCATAGCCAATGTGAGGGCATAACAGGCATGCCTACATCGGCCTACACTCACAGCAGCTGCTGCTTCCCCTTCTGACTCCTCCTGCATGTGGCTGTAATGACCTTGGCATTGGTGGTGGGATATGTGCTCCTTCCTCTTGTTGATCCTGCTGAAGCTGTTTTCTCAGGATGATGTTGTATAGCATGGCATATACTATGAATATTTTGGTACATGTCTATGGATTGTACTGCAGGGCTCCCCCGAAGTATCTAGGCACCAGAACCACAACTTCAGCAGCCCAAACCCACACTCTGTGATATTTCTAGTTTGAGCATGTGCCTCATTATGGCATTCTTCAGTGTGTGTGTGTGTGTGTGTGTGTGTGTGTGTGTGTATTTCTGATGGGTTTTATTGGCCATGGTTCCAGTCATAACATGCATCTGCCAGTAAATGACTCTGTGGTATATTCCCCCTTGTGAACATCTGATGCAGCTGGGAGGTGCGCCAGATATGTGAGTTGCTGTAACTGTCATGGTTGCCAGCACATATATTCAAGATGATTCCCTTAGTGTTACACACAATTTGGTAGTTAATAGAGTGGAAGCCCTTTCTATTAATGTGAAGCCTTCCTCGCACCTCAGGTGATGCCTTAATTTCTACATGTGTGCAATCTATGGCACACAGTACTTCAGGGTAGTGTGTTACTGGGTAGTACTCCTGCATATTTCTGGCCTTTTCCTCAGGAGTACGGGGAAAATATATGTGGTAACTAGCATGCTGGAGCATATCATTCAAGAGATGGAGGATCCTCTATGCTGATGCTTGTGACAACCCCAGCACGTCCCCTGTTGGTCTCTGAAAGGTACCTGTAGCCAATATTCTAAGTACTACATATGCCTTTTTCTTCACTGGGATGGGTTGCCCTTAATTTACCCTAGCTCAGCATTGAGGACAATAGAGGTTCCAGAGTTTCTGTAGTGTGTCTCTATCCACCATGTAGGGCCCTACAGTTTCACATCATGTAGGTTGTGATAAGTTACCTGGGATATTTAAACTCTTCTCCTTCCCAGCCTTTTGTTTATTATCAGAAGCAACATTAGCATATACTTCAGCCTATTGCATATACAAATTAATTAAAGTAACAGCTGTCCCTAACATTTTTTCTGTGTATACACCTTTCTGTGGCTGTATTCCATTGGGTTTTTGAATCCACAGGAAAAACCATCACTGAGTCCACATGGTTGCTTTATAGCTTGTTGAATAGCCCCTCTATCTTGGATTGGTTGATTAGCATACAATTATGCTACTTTTGATGTAATGTGCATGCTGTGATACCCATGCCCTGGCCCAGCAATCAAGGAGCCTCAATCCACACCAGTAACACCAGAGAGGGTGTCTCATATAATAGAAAAGGATAACAAATACACATAGTAAAGTACAATTTCCCTTAAGTGCACACAGAGATCACAGTCAGTCTGGGGCTGGTTGCTCCCTTGCTCTCCAGGTTCCCAATAAGTCTCCCCACTGGCACAGCTATAGGGTCCAGATTTCAGCCTAGCTGGCAAGCTAACCTCCAGTACCCTATCTGTCCAATCAGTGCTTCATGTCCCTGCCCAAGTAGCTGACACACACACACACACACACACACACACACACACACACACACACACACACACACACACACACACACACACACACACACACACTTTGAGATAAGTATTTATACAACTTCACAGACACTCCTGGGAAAGGCTGACACAGATTCTCCAGCTGTGCCCCTTTACCCAGATTATACGGTAGTAATCACTGCCACCACCAGCTAATAATTATCAGCTACTCAAAGGCCCTTAAAAGGGTGTCCAATTATTACTGTGCATTATTATTATCCAATTGGTAAGTGTGACTAATCAGTCTTAAAGCTTATTAGAGTGGTTTATTTCAGGATCACTTATAAGCATGCAATGTACTCTAGAGCTTACTTATCTCAACACAAACCAGCCACAGTCGAAAGTGGTTTAAAAATATTTAATAATAAATACTAGAAACACAAGACAATACTACTACACCACAGTGCTATTCAAGAGATCAGAGATCACACAGAAACTTAAAATAATTTGGTAGTACAATTCTGACATAACAGAAAAATACTTAGTCTAACTTTCTTCTAATTTCCTAGTTATTACTACAAGAAAACATACTTCTAAGATAACTTAATTAAGACAACAGACAGTGCTGCATGTTAGATGTCCAAGATCAAAATGCGTAATAATCTCTAGTTCCCACTGTTTACATTGGAACTGCAGTTCTGATAAAACATTACATAATTTGTTTGCACTTTCCTGGTTTACATTCTTTTACACTTAGAGCAATAAAGGATTTCTCGAACCTAGGTAGGAGATAGCTGCTGGAATATTGCTACCCCTTCCATTGAGGTCTCAGCCCGAGACTCACTGAGGAGATCAGTCCCCAGATCTGCCTCAGACTCCTCCTGCAATCCACTGCAAATGCTCAGCACAAGGGCCTCCTTATCATGGTAAGGTTTCATCATGTTAACATGGTACAATTTGTGCCCCTGCCATCTGCCTAGCACTTCCACCATGTAGTTAACATCACTTACCTTTCTTACCACCTTGTAGGGACCCTCCCAAACTGCTTGCGGTTTGTTGTCTGACAGGAATGAGAACCATTACCTGCTGACCCACAGCATACTCTCTAGCTCGAGAATTCCTGTCACACCACACCTTTTTCTGTTGTTGGGCTTCTACCAGGTTTTCCTGGGACAAGCCCATGAGTTCCCTGAACCTTGTCCTGAGGTTTAGGATGTATGCCACAAAAGACTCCTTGTGAGACTTGTACTCACCTTCCCACTCATCTCGAATTAAATCTAGAGGTCACCTCACCCTATGCCCATACAGCAATTCAAAGGGTGAAAAACCTGTGGATTCCTGGGGAACCTCCCTGTAAGCAAACAACAGATGGGGCAAATATTTGTCCCACTCCCTCTTAAACTGATCTACAAATGCCCGTAGCATGGACTTGAGTGTAGAGTGTAACCTCTCAAAAAGACCATTAGTCTGGGGATGGTAGGGGGTGGTCTTCATGTACTTCACCCCACAGGACTTCCACAGACAAGCCAGCAGGTCTGACATGAAATTGGCACCTCCGTCAGACAGTATTTCTTTTGGGAAACCCACCCTGCTGAAAATCTCTAACAAAGCATTTGCCACCTTCTTTGCCTCAATGGAGGACAAAGCCACTGCCTCAGGGTATCGTGTAGCATAATCCACTAACACTAGGATATAATTTTTCCCTGTGGAATCTGGGGTACTCAGAGGACCCACAATATCCATAGCTACCCTCTGAAATGGCTCCTCAGTCACAGGCAACGGCATCAAAGAAGCTCTCACCTTGTCTCCTGCCTTGCCTACCTTTTGGCAGTGTTCACAGGTCCCTCAGTACCCTGTTACATCTCTGGAAATTCCAGGCCAATAGAAGTTTTGCATAATACACCTCTTTGTATGTTTTATGCCCATATGACCTGCAAAGGGAATATCATGGGCTATGGCAAGAAGAGCCAGATGGTAGGCTCTAGGCACTGCCAACTGCTATACTCTCTCACCTTCTAGCCCTCCCTCAGGGGTCCACTCTCTGTACAGTAACCCTTTGTCCCAGTGTACAGATTTCCCCTTCCCTTGAGAATAAGATGTCTCCCTAGCTACCTGCCTCAGGCCTTGCCACGTAGGGTCTGAGAACTGAGCCTATCTCAACTCTCTCCTTGTAATTATTCCCAGCTCCCCTTCCACAGGAAGTCTGGCATCCTCTGACAGTGGTGCCTGTCAGCCTGGGTACTACTACTAACCTCTACCTTTGCAGTTACTCTGTCCAACGGACCATCAGTACCCGCAAGCAGCTGTGGCTCACATTCAGTCTCACTGGTAAAGAGTACCTCACTGCCTGAAGTAACCACCTCACCAGTCCTGGCTGCAAGTATGCAGTCTAGCTGGGCCTCCCCAGGCTACCAAACCCACATGCTTGTCTCCTAGCCTCACTGCGTGTAACTGCTTAAGTACATGGTACTGCCTCATCCAAATCCTAACCTCTCAGGAGATCTACAGGATGGTAGTTTAATAACCCTCTTGTCTCAAGATAAACTACTATTGGCATTTTGTCTTTCCCACTTACTGGCTCCCTCACCTGTAGTTCTCCACCTTGCCTCCGTGGACACCTGTATGCCACATGGCCCCACTGGTTGCATTCAAAACATTTAACCCTAGCTCCCGGACATGTACCTGGACTAGTGGCTTCCCCTGCTACTGGCAGATTCTGTTGTGGCAGTCTGTGCTGCCCACCATGGGTTCCTTTAGACCCATGAGCAGTGCAGGGCGTCCAGTTCCTGTGCAGGGCTGCCCTGCTGCTTGCCAGGTATAGGTCTCCCTTCTTCCTCAACTCATCTGAAGTAGCACATCGTCTATCAGCTAACCAGATCCTCATGTCCTTAGGCAAAGTGCTAAAGGCTTGTTCCCTCACCAAAATGTCTGTCAGCACTTCAAAAGTGGTGACATGACATCCACTCACCCAACTATGAAAATAAGTGCTCAGTTCAGCAACATATTCACACTCACTTTCATCTGCCTTGCGTCTATGTTCATGAAACTTTTTCCTATACATTTCAGGTGTTAGCTTAAAACATTCTAAAAGACAAATTTTTACAGCAGTATAATCAAAACATGCAATGTCAGACATTTTAACCAATGCATTTACAGCTTTACCATGGAGTAAGGGGGTCAGGAACCATACCCAGAGCTTTTAGTCAACACTATACTGTTTGCATGCCCTCTCAAACATATGAATGAAACTATCAAAATTATCCCCCTCTTTAAATTGCTGAAGAAATGTACTGACCTGTTATACTTCTGGGGTCCAGTTACTCACTTCCCCATTACCTCCATGACTCTGGCGAAGAGTCAGCATTTTCCTCTCATGCCTCCTCTGATGCTCCTTTTCCTTGGCCTCTACCTCCAAATGCCTGGACTCCAACTCAAGTTTCTTTAGCACCAGCTGGATTTTTAAGTCCACTGCAGAAAGGTAGAGCTGTCCATTTTCCGAGGATACTGCATCTCCACTGCCAGTCTGATTGTCCTCTGCAGAAAGGATGAGCTGTCCATTCTCTGAGGATATTATATCTCCACTGCCAGTCTCCTTATTCTCTTGGATGCTTTTTTCTGATGCAGATGTAACTAAGGCTACAATCAGGCCTGCCTTAGTCAGGTTTCCATGCACCAGTCCCCTAACCTGGCACATCTCCACCAGCTGGCTCCTCGTCAGCTTTCTGTACTCCTCTGCTGACATGCAGCCTGCTCACCCTGACTAGCTAAGCTAGCAAAAGAAATAAAACAATTGTGATCTGAACTCTGAATATTCACTGTGTGGCTGATTTAGAGTACAAAAAACCTTCAGAGATCACTGCACTTAAGGTACAGGATTCACTCTACCCACACCACTACAAGCCAATCAATGTTTACCAACGAATTAATATGTGATGTGGATATCTACCGCCACCACAAATGTGAAGTGGATCCCACCACTGCAAACCACATGTGATGCCCGTGCCCTGGCCCAGCAATCAAGAAGCCTCAATCCTCACTACTAACACCAGAGAGGGCATCTCATATAAGAGGAAAGGATAACAACTACACATAGTAAAGTACAGTTTCCCTTAAGTGCACACAGAGATCATAGTCAGTCTGGGGCTGGTTGCTCCCTTGCTCTCCATGTACTCAATAAGACTCCCCACTGGCACAGCTATAGAGTCCAGATCTCAGCCTAGCTGGCAAGCTAACCTCCAGTACCCTCTCTGACCAATCAGTGCTTCATGTCCCTGCCCAAGTAGCTGACACACACACACTTTGAGATAAGTATTTATAAAACTTCACAGACACTCCTGGGAAAGGTTGACGCAGATTCTACAGCTGTGCCCCTTTATCCAGACTATACTGTAGTAATCACTGCCACCACCAGCTAATAATTATCAGCTACCCAAAAGCCCTTAAAAGGGTGTCCAATTTTTACTGTGCAATATTATTATCCAATTGGTAAGTGTGACTAATCAGTCTTAAGGCTTATTAGAGTGGCTTATTTCAGGATCACTTATAAGCATGCAATGTACTCTAGAGCTTATTTATCTCTACACAAACCAGCCACAGTTTAAAGTGTTTTAAAAATATTTAATAATAAATACTAGAAACACAAGACAATACTACTACACCACAGTGCTATTCAAGAGTTTAGAGATCACACAGAAACTTAAAATAATTCAGCAGTAAAGTTCTGACATAACAGAAAAACACTTAGTCTAACTTTCTTCTAATTTCCTAGCTATTACAACAAGAAAACATACTTCTAAGATAATATACTTAAGACAACAAGCAGTGCTGTAGGTTAGATGTCCAAGATCAAAATGCTTAATAATCTCTGGTTCTCACTGTTTAAATTGGAACTGCAGTTCTGATAAAACATTACATAATTTGTTTAAACTTTCCTGGTTCCCAGGCCACACCAAAACTGCATTTACATTATTTTACACTTAGAGCAATAAAGGGCATTCCACATGTAAATTCTGGTCATTAATTTTAGCCTTAAAACAATAGGCAGGATGCTTACCCCAGACTCATCAAGTCCAAATTCTAACTTCAAAGGACATGCAAAACATAATTTGAATTTCAAAGAACATTTGAAATGCTTGGCTTAGTTTTCCTTACAGCAGATGGCAATGTTGTTACAATCTTGAAGTTCACATTTTTACAGTGTTTTCTTTCATTTAACAAACAAGCCTGTATTTTATATTTATATTTACAAATGCCAGAATTATCTATCAAATTCTGTTTGACTAGGCTGGCAGCCTTCACCCTTTCTCTACCAGTATTCACACATGCCACTGTGTTTACCTTATTTGTTTGGCTGTGCACAGCTCTACAAACCTTGCAGAGGTGCTTACTGAATCAAAAATGGTACGCTACCATGTGTGTGTCACTGCACAATGCTCACATGGTGTAAACAGACCACATAGGCTTTTTGAATCTGTATGCTTATATAATGAAACTGTGCACATAAATCACTTGAAAAATACATCACTTACTCTGGCTTTCTTTACCATATTCTGCAACATTTTGCTAAACTGTAATTATCCTTTACTAGATTTACTTGGCTATACAAATAGATGCAACATTTTACTCAAAATACAGTGTTGTAAAATATTTTAAAAAATTGTGGATTTTGTGCAGAGACTAAGAGAAAAGTTTTGAAAATTGTGAAAAAACTGCATAATTTTTCTATTGGCCTGCACTCCCAGCAAACAGAAATATCCCCCTCTACCATGTTCCATCTCATGTATGGTTACATCTTGCCCACATAAGGGGATTTTCTGCATTCCTTATTACTATATAGTAAGCAGTTACATTCTTAACATCCATTTCATTGTGATTTTAAAACTATGTATTTGCCTCTAATTATCCCAATTTACACTGCATTTTTTTTATTCTTTCTCTCATAATTGAGATATTGGTATTTTCCTTGCTCGGCTTGCTCTGATTTTATTCTAAAATCCATGACTGCCTATTTCATTTTTTTCTTTGGAAAATGTCTCACTTTATTTTACTACAGCTGTTTTAATCATAGCCCATTCTTCAGTCACCAAAGCTACAACTTCTACCTCTGCCTCCTCTTCAACAAGTAATTTTAAAGTAGATAAATATCTAACTCTTGCTATTATCTAAATATTCATTATCCTTGTTTCTTGACTTTGTATCTCTTCTCAGCTAGCATAATCAATAAAGGAAGAAAACCACACCCTTCCCACACACACTTTTAAGACAATAAATATTGAACTGCAAATATTTTTAATATAACTATTGATCTCTTTTAAATCATTTCATAAGTTTGTAAACTGATCAACACAGAACTGGCCATAGTCTGAAAAAGTAGCCTGCTGTTGTCACAAGTTAAACTCTAATTACAGCTGTTTTTTCACTATAAATCATATCTCTGTAATAGATGTATTGCACTCATATTCACACTGGAGGAAATAGAATGGTATAACTATTTTACTGCACTCAGCAGGAATGTGTCTAACATACAAATGGTTTAGGAATACATTCACTTTGAAATGAGAGCAAATCTAAAGCATAAACATTACACATAAATAATTTTGCATAAATGTGAATCTCAGACCTTTATTTCTACCATATCCAGAGTTGTAAGGTAGAGGCACCATTCACACATTTGAGAGTTTTCCCTTTTTAAATGATCTCTATGCTTTAGGTTTATACACCTGCTGCTTTTGAACTATCCAATGATAGCATCCCTCTGATTTAAAATGCTGGAATATAGAACTATAGTCATTTATCACAAAGCTCTGTTAATTTATTTCTGTGAAAAGCTTCTCACTGCCATAGGATTACATGCTGCACCTATGCCATCATCACTATGGATCCTGAAAATTTATTGCATAGGGTTTATGTGTTTTTGGGGTTAGTGTAACAATTAGTAGAAAACATCTTTGGAGCTAGCTCTGTCCCATAAAAGGAGAAAGCTCTGAAAATGGTGCACATGACCTGAGTTGCCATAGTGGTTCAGGTTCCCATTGAAGCTAGATTTGGAGGGTGAGAATGAGAGGCTGCTGCCGGCTCACCCATCCCAGCAGGGAGGGATGAGGCTCTGGCTCACCATATATGGGATACCTAGTGGGACAACTAGTATTTACTTATTGGTGTTCTGTGCCAGCCAAGCCTATGTTGCCATATTGCATTTGTATTTTACAGCAGAAGGTAAATTGATTAGAAACACTAACTGCAGGTTTGGGAAAGACACTGAGGGTGAAGATGCTCTCAAGGGTTAAGGAAAGGCCAACCTCAAGACCAGAAAGTTGGATCACTCCCTACCAACTGACTCTCATTAGGGAATAGAGGACTGATACATATTTTGGGGCAGAAATGGTCTAGATGTAGGGCTCTCATCTAGCCCAGTATTATCTGCGTCCCAGTCTACTGTAATGAATGGGCCAATTTGGTAAAGGTAATGGAGCCATCAGGCAAGGACAATGCAAAATAAAAATACAATTACTGGAAAGTAATGTGAGTTCCTCACTTTGATAAAGACTAGGTCAATATTCTAGGCAGATTAAATAAGGCTCTTGGCTTTCTTAGAAATGAATACACACATTCTTAGAGAATGACTCCTGAAGGCACTTATAGCAATGTGGAGAGAAAGGAGTATCCCAGATGACTGGAGAATAAGCATACTCGTGTTAGTATACAAAAACTAAGGGGACATCCACAACTGTGGGCAGTACAGAAGCATCCGACTTCTATCAAATTGCATGAAAGTTCTGGTGGGAGTGACTGATAAATGAATATGAAGACTAGCAGAAAGCAAGATGGGAAATGAGCAGTTCAGATTCAGATCAGGGTGTAGCACAACAGACCTGATGTTTGCAATGAGAAAGACAGTTGAGAAGAAGCTAGCTATTAGGAAAGAGTCCATCTATGCATTGCTAGACCTGAAGAAAGTATATTACAAGGTCCCAAGAAAATTGATTTAGGCAGTACTGCGGTGGTTTGAAGTCCCATAAACTTTGGTAGAATTAGTGCAGGCTATGTTAAAGAACCCAATGACTCAATTACAAATGGTTTTTAGCCTGACAGAGGGATTCCCAGTGAGAGTTGGTGTGCACCAGGGCTCAGCTCTGAGCCCACTGCTGTTCATACTGGTGATGGACTACATTAGTAAACAGGTTGGAGGGGACAGATCAACAATGTTGCTGTATGCAGATGATGTGGCATTACAGGCAGACTCTGATAGGGGAATGGAATGAAAACCTGAAGGCACATGGGATGAAGCTAAGTACAGATAAGACAGTGCTAATGGCAGCAAACTGGGGAAATCAGAAGAAGCTTAGAATTGAGAAAGAAGGGAAGTAGTGGAACAGGTTAATTGCTTCAAGTATCTGGGAAGGGTGGTTGAGGAGAAGAGAAGTCTGAATGAAGAGGACAAAGCTAGAATCAGAGGGGTTGCAGCCAACTGGCATAGAGTCTCAGTTGTAGTCTATGCCAGTAGAATGCCAAAAGAAACTGAAAAGTAAGATGTACAAAACAGTGGTGCGACCAGTACTATTGTATGGTATAGACACTTGGGCAGTAAAGACAAAGCACTTGAGGGAGCTAGAGGTGATGGAAATTAAGTGTCTGAGGAGGGTGGTAGGATGCACTGTGGGACAGATGAAGAAATGAGGACATAAAAGCAGAAGCCAAGGTAGCTCTAATTGCAAAAAAGATCAAAGAGAACAGAATACTGTGATTTGGACATGTGCAGAAAAGCAGAAGACAGTCTGGTGAAGAAGATTTAAAGCAAACAGGAAGAAGGTAAAGGAAATAAGGATGTCCTGCAAAGAGGTGACTAGATTGTGTGAAAGAAGATCTGTGACAGTCAGACATGAGTGTCGAAGATAGCAGGAGAGAGGCATTGAATCAAGAGAGATGGTGTCAGTTAACATGATACCCCAAACCTGTGTAGAAAATGGGAAAAAGGGGGCTGATGATGATGATGATGTTGGTGATGATTCTTAGAGAACAAACCTATATTTAATAATAGCAAAATAATATCAAGAAGAACTCTCAACTATTATTACAAAGGATTCACTGTTTTGAAATACATTGAGCAAATAGACAGTGAACAACTACATACAATTCAGCGTAGTTTTTCTAATGTAGTAATTCATCTTATCTCATTATGAAGACTGCTCTGTTATCATTTCAAAATTTGAATATCTTGTCAGGAGAAAAATAATATACATAAAATAGGATATGCATTCCAAAATCAAAATAAATCTGAGCTGCATAATTTCTGCATGCTGTATGCCACATCCTGTTCATCTGCCATCTGCATATTTTGTATAACTCATATAAATAAATATACTTAGTTAATGACATATCTTACTTTGAGTACCGTCTTTCTTGCCCTAGAAAACATCCTGTACTTCTGTCAAGTTTGAGATGCATTGATCACATATTCACCCTTCTGTAAAGTTTTGTTCCATTGTGTTATTTTGTAATTATGCACAGTATTAGCCTTTACTGCCAAAATATGTTCCTTTCTTGCAGTTCTGATTTTTTTATTGCTGTTAAGCTAGCAAAAGACAAATATAAATTGAGATAACATCCATCATGTCTGGGATCAACCCTGCCTCTTTGGGAATAATGATTGCAAAACAAGTTATTCTGAAACTTTTCTATCAAAGCTCACATTACAAGGAATATGCTCTGAAGCTTATACTTTAGAAACTTGGCTGGTGCTGAAACAAAAAATAATACATTTGTACAAACCTGCTTATAAAGCAGCATGAAATCCATTTTCAGCAAACTTTACAAAATACACAGTCAACAAGACAGACATCGTTTCAGCACTGACCAAATGTAATGAACTTTAAGGAGCCAGTATCAAATAGGATCCAAGATATATACTAGGCCAACGACCTCGGGGGCCAATATAAGTCTAGCTGGAACACTTAACCCAACTGTGTTTCTCTGTATAATGCGTATTTATTAGGAGAAGGTATGTTAGTTAGGAAGTTTCTAAAGGTTATGTGGGTGGGGGTGGAGTATAGGCTAGCTTGGAGATAGTTACTGTTTGCTTTTGTATATCAGAGACATGGAGGCCAGACCAGGGGTGATTTTCAGGTTTCTCAGTCATTGGTTGAGGCTATGCTTAAATAGGATTAGGGATGGACTCAGCCTCAAATAGATGAGGAGCTTGTTCTAATACATGGGGATCTATCTGCCTTGCAAACATGTCCTATTAATGTCACAAACAATATTTAACTCCTTGGATCTAGTGATTCTGATGCTGTTCATTCTGTGGATGTGCAAAAGGTCCATCAGAGCTGGATCTGGGGGATGCCTTGTATGCTAGGCATTGACAACCTCTTAGTAACCTGTACTGGATAGAGTATAGTGGTAGGGCTTTAAGGAAATCTCTAAAGGACAATGTGTTTATACCAAGGATTCTACTGGAAAGGAACATTTGTTGGCATTCCAGCTGTTGAATATGTCTAGTCAGATACATGCTGAAGGGAACAATATACTCAAAGATGGGTCTGATAAGTGCCAAATAAAATGGTGCTATGACTTCCATGGACCTGGACACCTTGCCGTTACTTATAAGTTGGGTGACATAGAATGATTTTCTTGCTACCTTGACCACATGTTATTTGAGAGCCGGATTACTGTCTACATGTGTTCCCAGATCCCTGACTACTGGGTCAACTCCTAGAGGTGTCTTATTGATGGAGTAATTAGCCTGTGTGGTCATTTTCCTAAAAGGCACTATAACACATTTCCTGGCATTGAGTTTTAATTCGTGGTTTTGGCACCAGTCATTTGTCTGTATCAGACCCTCTTCTAAGATGTTTGTGCTGTGGGGGAGGTGTTGAAATCTAAGATAGCTCCCAATTTGCGGTCATCTGCAACCAGATCAGCTAAAGGCCTTGACAGTGGCCTTTACCTCCAAAAGGTGGATAAAAATAGAAGCGGTCCTATCATGGAGCTCTGAGTTACTCCACTGGTGACCAGTCTCTTAGTGAAGGTGGCCTCACCAATCCTGACTTTCTCAGTCCTGTCTGAGTTATGTAGTGGTTTATTCCCAGTTTTGTAAGTTTGTCAGCTAACGCCAAGTTCCTTAAGGGAATTGTTTCAGAAGTCAACCTAAATACTTCTGTAGCTGCTGTAAGCAGTCACTCTGATGCTAGCACAAGTACTGCAGCTGTTAGACTTAAAACAATCATGGCTTCCAGTGTGAGTCTGAATTCCACAGAGCAGGCCTCTGTACTATCAGGCTCCACCCGTGGACATTTTTTATTGAAAGAACCTCTGCCTATAAGAGGCAGATCGAGGAATCGCCTGCAAAATCAACGTACATGACGACTACACAGCCAGGAGGATGAAATAAGGTCAGGAAAGAGATACAAACAAGCTTAGTTCACAATATCTTTACTTTAACTTTAACTGACTCACAATTATCTGTGTTAAACAGAGGTTTAACCTTTGTTCCGGCTCAAAGAATGGACATAACAGAGGTAATTAAAGACCTATACCTTTTTGGCAGAACTCTTACACTTAAAGCTATGTTTGGTAATTCTAATAATGTCTATTATATATTTAGAAAGCCCAGCACTTACATACCACCTAGTAATTCTCCTATAGATCTGTTCATTGACCTTTGTGAAAAACAACTTAGAGAGAAGTCTCTAGATAAGCAAACTAATAATTTTAGTAATTTATCAGCTGCAGAGTTACAAGCTCTAGTTGAATTGAAAGAACTAAATAGTATATAAATACATCCAGCTGATAAAGGAGGTGGTATTGTTGTTATCGACAAGGACAAATATATAGAATCTATGTTAAGTCATCGCAGTGACGTTGATACGTATGCCATTTTACCTATGCATATAATCAGTAGTGTCATAGAAAAAGTACAGTTTTTGATCTTTGATTTATTAATAACAGGCATGATATCTGAGCAACTGTTCGAATATTTCAAGGTAGAACATCCAACAGTCCCTTTGATATATGGTCTACCCAAAATACATAAGAATCCTTAACTCCACCTATGCGCCCTATAGTTTCAGGCCGAGGTTGGGTAACCGAGCCACTTTCTATTTTCATAGAAAAGACTTTGCATGCTGCCTTGGCTAATTGTAGCCCTGTTTTAAAGGATACCAGGAGTTTTTTAAATGAGCTATCTAAACAAAATGAAATTATCTTAGGATATTTGTAACTCAGGATATTGAATCATTGCTCACTGTTATACCCAATGAATGGGGAATTGAAAATGTCAGAGAATTACTGTGTGAGAGAAACACCCCTAATACTAAGGTGACACTTATTTGCACACTTTTGGAAATCATCCTAGAAAACAATGTGTTTATTTTTAATGATGTTTATTATGCACAAAAAGTTGGCGTAGCTATGGGCACAGCTTGTGCTAATAACTACGCCAACCTATCCCTAGCTAATTGGAAAGCTAAACATGTACTTTTGAATAATGAATACCAGGTTTACATCAAATGGTATAAACATTTTGTGGATGATATTTTTTGTTGTGGCATGGCTCAGAGCAGCGGCTACAAGAGTTTCTTTTATACTTAAATCAGTTGAATACCTTTTTGAGATTTACCTATGAATATTCTGATAAAGAAGTAGAGCTTTTGGATGTTAAAGTTACTAAAAATAATGTATCCACTGTCTCTACTACTTTGTATAAGAAAACTGTTAGAAAGAATAATGTTCTACACTATGGCAGTATGCATCCGAATCATACGAAATTCAATGTGTTGAAAGGACAGATATTTCGAACTATGAGACTTTTTAATGATGATGATAGTCTCATTGTTGTGTTACAAACACTTAAACAGAATTTTTAGAAAGAGGCTATAGTAGTAAACTTATTGATTCTCAAATAGCAGAAGGATTGCGGCATAGATCAGGTAAGTGCCAGACATATTTTTCCCCCCTCCCCACTATTATTAACAACAGGGATAATATTGACAATACTTTCTCAAGTGATGTTTCCACTGATACCTCTAGGAATAAACTAAGGATGCCATTGACCTTTGCCAGTAATGTGCATGTAGCATGTGATATTGTTAAAAAGAACTGGGATATTCTGTCTACTGTACATGAGTTGAATGGGGTCATTGGCACACAGCCAGATTTTGCTTTTAGAAATAATAGATCACTTAAGAGTCAGCTCTGTTATCGATCCTTTAATACTAAATCAACTATAATATCTGATAGACTTGGTACATATATGTGTAGGAATTGTATGGCCTGTACACATATACATATTGGTAATCATTTCACACATCCCACTTTGGGTTTTAAGATAGATACTGCTTTTTATGCAGATTGTCGAACAAAAATGTTGTCTATTTTTGCTATTGTACTACCTGCTTCTCATTTTACATAGGAAAAACAAACAGGGTGTTTAAGGATAGAATACTTGAACACCTTAGGGATATCAGGAATGTTAAAGAAATCAGCGCACTATCACTACATGTAGCTAAAGAGGGTAAAGAACATAAATTTAGCTTTATGGTACAAGAGATTCTGCATAGTACCAAGAGAGGAGGAGACATAAATAATAGAACAGAATCTAGTGAACAGAAATGGATTTTGCGCTTTCAAGCTGATAAACTTCCTTGTTTCAACAACAGAGTTTCCGTGAAACCCTTCCTTAAAGCACGGCCATTAAAGCATTGATCTCTCTTTTAATATTTTATCGTGTATATTTCAATAGTCCATCTTTTATTATTTTTTACTATTGTATTTACCAGTTTTAAGTACATATTGTTCATTTAGTCTGTTTTATTCAATTTTTTAACGCTCTATATATTCTACAGATGTAGTTTATCACATGGCTTTTAGCTATAATGCACATTTTATCTGATTTTTGATTGGATGTTTTAGTGTTTAAAAATGTAACTGCTATTCTGTCTTTGTTGGTCTGATGAAGCGGATGTTATTCCGAGAAAGCGCTTACCTACTACAATAAAGGACATATTGATCTTCACTGCTGTGTGGATCCAGATTATTTTTCTTTTTCTTAACTTTCTAAGTTTATAGGAGCAATACTTAAAATATGTCCCTATTTTGGGGGTGTTTGTTTCCCATTATTTTAGCCTTTGTCTAGATTTCTTGTACTAAGAAGTTGAGAGATTTATGTGTGTGTGTGTGTGTGTGTGTGTGTGTGTGTGTGTGTGTGTGTGTGTGTGTGTGTGTGTGTGTGTGTGTGTATGTGTACAAGGTAGGACTTCATTGTGAAAGAGTGACCATGCAATATAGGATTAATATTGGAAATCTGAAAGAAACTCCTACGAGTTTTGAAAACCAGAACTTGCATCAGAGAAGTTTATGGAGGGAAGAGTAGGAGTGGAGGACAAAGGAATGATATCTGTTTAGGAAGAAGACTAGGTGATTGTTGCTTTATAGCTGCAAGGAAAAGTAGGCAGTGGCAGCTGCATGTTAGCACTCTTGCTGGGTACAGTAGTGGCACAGACACTAGCTGGAAAGGTGCTTGTAGGACATATGAAGCCCATAAATAAATAAATAAATAAAATAACTAAATAAATAAAAATAAATAAAAGAATGTGCAGAATGCATGGTAATAATTCACCCACTATACGTTTATCGATGACTGCTACTCTACATTTCCCTATAAAAAAAACAATCATAGCTTATTAATTTATTTACGTATTTTACATATCCTGACGGTAAACTGAAATCCTCGACCACTGTGTAAGTAAGAAAAGGCACCAGCACTGGAACGTTGAAGTTGTAAAATTTATTCCAAATGAGCACATAGACTGAGTGCTTTCACCAGCAACTTGGTTTCATCAGAGTCATAGATCACAGGTAAAAAACAGCCTATAAATACCCACTACCCTACCAATCAACATTAACATAATTAATTAATTAACTAAAAAGTAAGAAAATTGATCAAATAAATTAGATTGTTGAACTCAGTGACATTACAAAACCTATTCATATTATATAAAAAAAAAAATTAACTGGTTACAACCAATGAGCAAAAAGCAAAAACATTCTTGTCTACAATTGTTGACCATACCTAACTTATATTTTGTAACTGAAATTGCGTCTTATACATATACTACACAGATAATTAAAACACAACAAAATTGTACCACATATATACTGTTGAACATCAATATATAGTGATACCCTTTCAATGTACAATAAATTCTTGCCTATAAACAATACAATAAATATATAGTTGATTACATTATTAAAAAAACACACAATTTTCACTACATAACTAACTCAATCACCTAAAAAATAGGAAATATGTAATTAAATGACATCTTTAATTCATATATAGCTATGTAGTGATAACATTAAATCATATTGGCTTTATGTTTCAATTGAGGTTTTAATGAAATGTACTCATTGAGGCCTGGGTGCCTCGTGGCATTCAACCTAATCTGCCACTCCATTTCAAGCATAGCTACCCTGTTGATACTATCACATTTCATGCTTGGTTTAACCCTATCAACAATGAAAAATAAAAATTTATTGAAGTTGAAACATGTCTTGGTGTGCAAATATAGTGCATTATACTCATCCTTCCTCCTAATAGAGCTGTTATGTTCCCTAATTCTTTCTTTTAAACATCGTGTAGTCATGCCTACATAAAAAGATTCACATTTAATTATTTATATAATATGAATAGGTTTTGTAATGTCACTGAGTTCAACAATCTAATTTATTTGATCAATTTTGTTACTTTTTAGTTAATTAATTAATTATGTTAATGTTGATTGGTAGGGTAGTGGGTATTTATAGGCTGTTTTTTACCTGTGATCTATGACTCTGATGAAACCAGGTTGCTGGTGAAAGCGGTCAGTCTATGTGCTCGTTTGGAATAAATTTTACAACTTCAACGTTCCAGTGCTGGTGCCTTTTCTTACTTACACAGTGGTCGAGGATTTCAGTTTATTGTTCGAAGTGTGATCCTGTATTGGGTCTTTTTTCCTTGGACATATCCTGATGGTACTCATAAAGGAAAGAAAAGCTAAATTTGTCATACTCAGGGTTTACGGTTTAATGAAGTGTTAGTATACTACAGTGGAACAAATCAAATTAATATCTAATAATACAAAAAATTGCGAGAATAGCACAAAGACATTTATGTCTCAGTAAAAAGAGAAAAAAATCTCATAACACAAATTAAAGAGCAATGAGTTCTAACTGTTTTGCATTGATCCGAGACTTGGATTTAATTTAAAACTCATTTAAATGTTTGCATCAAAGACACTGACAATCATCTGTTAAACAAAACAAAAAACATTCACATTGAAAAAAGACTTTGCACAAACAATGGTAAATTCCTCTTCCCTTGAAACTCCCATATATTGAAATTGTATCTGGTAACCCATTAAATTGCAAGAGACCTACGTAAATTCATAGCCACATAGCATATAGTGAAACACTGATTAGCAGCTAGTGCAAGCATTCAAAATATAAATGTGTAACATTAGCTAACAGCCTGGGACAATCCACTGGACATGTGTCCCTTTTCACAAGCAGATCAAGAGTACTGTCTGGTGAGGTGGCTTGGACAGAGTCACACTAATGGCAAACAATGGCTAAGGGAATCAAACCCTGTGCTAAAACCAATTAACAGCTCATAGATTTACTCATCTGCAGTAAATGTCAGACAAACTGTTATAGCCCAAACATAGTGCATTTCACACTTCATGCAAGCAAAAGAAAAATAAATTAAAAATGCATTTATAGTTAGAATATTATTAAACACATTGGATATATGCTGTCAAGCTTATTCTCAGCTAAATAATAAACACACTGTCAACAATCAACAAAACAAGGAAACAAAGGATCATGCCCAAAGGACATGTTCATATGATGATGTCCATTGTTTACTTCAATTAATTCCTTCCTTTGTACCATATCTACTGTAGAATGTAGACACAAACACATATGTGCGCATGCATGTGCACACACACACACACACACACACACACACACACACACACACACACACACACACACACACACACACACACACACACTATCAAACACAAAACAAACACATATTTGAGCATCCATTACAGCACATTATATGACTGCATTTTTATCACTTTTGCTTCTGATCAAATGAGTGAACAAAAACATAAATAATGATCTAATAGGGGCGGCCACGGTAGTGCAGTGGTTAGCGTTGCCACCTCACAGCAAGAGGTTCTCTGGTTCAATTCTCGGCTGGGGTGCCTTCTGTGCGGAGTCTGCATGTCCTCCCTGTGGTCGCGTGCGTTTCCTCTGGGTGCTCTGGTTTCCTCCCACATCCCAAAGACATGTAGTAGGTGAACTGGACACTCTAAATTTTACCTAGGTGTGAGTGTGTGCATGTGTGTGCCTTCTGTGGAAGGTTGGGCACCGGTCTGGCAACTCGACACCGTAAAACTCCACTGCCAATCATGGGTGGACAGATGATCTGCTGTGGCGACCCCTAACCGGGAAAAGCTGAAAGAAGAAGAAGCTGTAAGAACCACACAGTGCAACCCAATATACCACCAAGCCCTCTGTCTTATATTATTAGAAAGTTGCTAGCATAGTAAGTTGTTCATTAGCAAGCATTTATTGAAGAGTATGAAATCTGAAACTCTTATATTTGTCACCATTTAGTGGTTGCAGTCCAGAATACTTTAATAAAATGCCACAAATGTTATATGGAACAGACCTCAGGTTTTATTTGATATCAAGAAATGAATACATTCATAAATAATGTCCCAGAAATGTATTTCAGCTTACTGCTTTCAGCGCAATACAATGCAGTTCCCCTCTACCTTCTCAACCGCTTAGCTCTAGCATCAGAAACAGACACAAAATCAGGAACAGAGTTTAAATATTTCTCTTATATACATAGACATTTAATTAAAACAAGATAAGCTGTGATTGGTATAAACATAATCTGCAGTAGTAGATAAAAATATAAAGCCCAGAAAACTTCCAATAAAGAAACTGCAGTATACGCTAAGTAAACGCCAAAATGATCAGCCATTAAAAGGTATCCGTGAGACACATTTATTAGAAAGAATGTTTTTGTAAATTAATAGACGTCGTCAGATCAGTAGGTAAAATAGCTTAAAAGAAGCTATTATTTAAGTAGTTCAACAAGGGCTGTGGGAGTATCAGTTGGAATCACTGGATGAGATTTTAAAGAGGGCAGTCAGATTGGTCCCTGTGGTTAGGTCATGGACTGGATGGTATTATCATCTATTTTGCATACCAGTCTCAGTTGTAGCACTTTGTGAGTTGAGTTCTTCTCCAGTGGTTAACCCTTTCCACTTTGTTCTACAAAAGTAATTCTATTTCCTTTATTACTGAGTCATGAATATTTGAAGTATATTTATTTCATCTGTTATGCATTGTTGAAACAGAGTAATACAGACATTGTTAAATAGCTTACTTCTTAAAGAGTTTTCTGTCCCCTTCTGAAAAGTTGTTGTCTCATACGTTTGTACTTCTGATCATCTCCATTCTTCTCCATGTGTAATGAATGTGTCTCGATGGCTGGGGAAACGCTGTGCTTCAGTTCTTTCTCTGAGTGGCTCAAGTCAGCTGACCAGAAAAGCAAGGACCACACTTTTGCTTCAAGTGAGCAGAACAAGGAAGACATGGTTGTATGTAGACCAGGAATACTGCTTTGGATAGAGATCAGCTTTTAGAGAATGTTTCTTTAATTTTAATTTAAGTTGTGACAATAGAAGGTACTGTCAGTCATGCCAGGAAAAAATAGGGCAGTGGATGTAAGACTTGTGCCAGCACAGCTAGCTGTCATTTTGTAAATAATTGTATGTAATTTGTATATCAAGCTGATTTGTACAGATGCTTATGCTGAAAATGTATTTGTGATCTCTGCTTGTGTTAATTGTATTAAGATGTATCAGCAGTGCATCTGCTGAAATGAAAAGAAATGTACATGTATTATGCTATCCGAATTAAATGTATATGTTTTAATAGAGGACAGTGGCACAGCAATGGTTAACTAGCTAACTTATTTTTAAGGAAAATAAGGGAAATGTAAATGAGTTGTTAAACCATTAAATCTCCCCACTGTGATTTCTAGGACTGGAGACACTGGCTCTAGGACCAAGCCTTTGTTCATTAGCTCAGTGAAAAGATGGGAATGCCCAGGCACTGCCATAAACATTTGAATGTATATTGTAGCTATCTAGCTGAATTCCTGCCTCAGTCTCAAAGGTGAATACTGTGACAACATAAATTCAGGTTACCATATGAGGTTATTCTGCCAGCCCACTTGGAAATTATATTTTAGATATTTGTGAAATTTCAGAGAACAGAGTATTCTGTTTGGGAGCCTGACTAGAAAAACTGTTCATGTGTTTCATCTTGCTCTGCCCAAGTAAGTTATTGGGGAACAGTATTATTCTTTTAGATTCAGTCAGGAATATAGTGAAGCTTAGTTTAGATGTTTTTCTTTATTTGTATGAGTCTGTTCATCAATGTTGTTTTCAATATTTTCTGTGATTTGAACTTTGTGGTTTACTGTGACTATATATATTAAATAAATGTAATACTTTTATTGTGGCTGGCTCTTGTAGAGAGTATCTAACCTTTGAGAGCACTTATATCTATTTGATTACACTGTGTGAGCCACTCTAGAAGTCCTAGCTGTCTTGGTGAACTACTACAATTTGTATTAATATTAATATTACACAGTATAATTGGATACCCATTTAAGAGCCTTAGTGTAGCTGATTGAGAAGTGTTTGGTGGCAGTGATAACTACCTTGTACTCTGGGCATTAGGGGCACAGCAGGTAAATCTGTGCCAGCCTTTCCCAGGTGTGCATGTGTGTGTGTGTGTGTGTGTGTGTGTGTGTGTGTGTGTGTGTGTGTGTGTGTGTGTGTGTGTGTGTGTGTGTGTGTGCGTGTGTGTGTGTGTGTGTGTGTGTGTGTGTGTGTGTGTGTGTGTGTGTGTGTGTGTGTGTGTGTGTGTCAGCTACTCAGGGCTGGGATATAAAACACTTAAGAGTCCATCTAATGGAAATACCAACTTACCAAGTTTATTTTGTTCTAAACTGGACCATATACCTTATTAATGTGTCTCTTGTCAGTGCCATGAGTTTTGATAACAATTGCCCAATCTTGAGAAAATCTGGTATTTGCTTGGGTGTAAAGAAGGTAATCTTTCCTCACATGGGTTTTTCATCATTATGCCTTCAGGCCTGGTGAAACCTGTAGTGGGGTTTCCCTATTTGTCAAGGACTACAGCTCGCCTGGACAATTACCCAGAGACCAAGAAACTGAGCTCCTAGAACCTCCATTTAATACGGACAATATAAGACAAGCGACCAGCTTATGGAATTTCACACAACCCTTCCATGTGTCTACATAATTATGTCAGATTCCTACACATTTTAGAAGAAATTCCTGTAGGCAATAGCGCCATAATTGTAGATGACTTCAGTTACCCAGCCATATTATAAAGTTCCTAGACCTGTAACTTAGATAATGCCCATTGACATTTGGATTTGAATTTTGCTGGATCAAATTGTGAGTATATCTACTAGTGGAAAAAATCTTCTGGATCTTGTCCTCACTAATATTCCCTCTCCCTGCTCCACTCACCTAGTCTCACCTTGTACAGTTAAATCGAATCATAAAGTAGTGATATTTACTTCTAGAACAGCCATGCCCCTATAGCCAATGTCTCTGTGTTTAAAGAAGTCATACAGGCAAACATTATTCAATTATATGATAAAATCTCTAAAGTTACTCATGACATTATTATGATTGACTGCCGCAAAGTGGACAAATTCACCAGTCTTATATCCATATAGATAAATGTATAGGTTCTAGTAGTCTCAAGTAGCGCTATATACAATTGGAAATTTAAAAACAACCCTCCCCTAGTGGTCAGTCAACATAAACCTTATACCAAAAGGAAACAAAAACTCCTTAAACTGCAGGGCTATAATTCCTCAGACTGAGGGCATTATAAAAAATATCACAAAGAAACTGAAAAGCACTATAAGGATAGTAAATAAAAAAATAATGAACATATTAGCTTCTGAAGTAAAGGATAGCTGCAACTACTTTTTCATTGTGTTAGAAAACTAAGTATTAACTCTTAATACTGTTCTGAATTTTCCCTTAACGGGACCATCCTTTCTGTCTCAAATGACATGGCAAATTAACTAGAAAAGAAGTTTGTTGCAGACTTCACCAGTGAAATGAGATTCTGGGAGTTGTGTGCTTAATACTAATTATTCTTCCTAAGGTTTTTGAGTGAGTTTGCACCCACTCTTAGTATTTAGCCAAGAATTTTATTTCATGAAATGTATAATTTTTTGGTGCATTTGATATAGTTCTTTCTGTAATTTATGTAACTGGGACTCCAGCTATGAACCTTTTGCAGATTGAAGTTTTCTTTCTATTTAATTTATTTCCATTGTTAGTTTGTCTTCCCTGTTTTAGATAATTTCATATTGCATGTTGCTTTCTGAAGTAAGTGCCATCTTATTCTAGCTTTACATGCTCCTCATTGAACATCATAGGGGCTATTGACATTGATTAAATCATTTTCTAATTCCTCTAAAATATCCATTATCTTTGTACACTAAGTTGGAGTTCAGAGACCAATTCTACCCTAAACCTTTTAAGTTGATTATACTTGAACAGTAAAGTTTTAATGAAATATTGGAGTGATCTGAAAAAAAATATTGGCTCCACTAAATATTTAATTTCTTCCTTCAGAAGTGTTTCTAAAATCAGAAAAAGAAACTGATTCTTGACCAAATTTTAAAGCATTTTGAAAAATATGGGTTGTTGTAAAAGTTACATCTACTAGATCTGTCTAGTGATGAGTCTATTACTGCATTCCAATCACCAGCTAAGATATAATATTAATCAGGAAATCTATTTAGTAAGTTATGGATTCCTAAAATAAAATCTTGTTGCTGTTAACATTGACCACATACATTCAAAAATAAGATGGGTTTTAGGAAGTGCAGTTCGCTGGATACAAAAAGGCAGCACCTACCATTTGCATACAATTACTGATTAATTTTTGGATCATGGTAAAAATTTTTAATTGTAATTGTTACACCCTTGGAATTAGTATTACACCCTGATGCACAGATATATTTTATCCATTTTTTCTTCTTTTCTTTCTCCCAGTCATTTTTTAACATTTGTGTTTCTTGAAGAAAAACACTTTGGATTCAGATTTGAATGCTAAGTGCATGAATAATTTTCTTTTTTGTTTGTTATGTAAACCATTTACATTCCAAGAATCAATTAGTCACATTTTTCTCTTCTAGTACTTTTTGGTTAAGTTTTATTTTAGTGTTTACCTTCTCCATATCATAATAAGCAGAAAACCAAAATGATTGACATGATTTGTTGTTGGATTTGTAGCACTTATCTCTTTCAGAACTAACCCAGTGCCAACCCACCTATCTTTTCTGAAAGAGATAATATATAAAGGTAGGGATTATTAAAATAGATATGACAAGTAAGAAAGAAAGGTCAGCTTTAAAACCCATTGATGGTAAATTCTTCAAACTATTTGAATGAACAATGTACATAAACCTGAGTAATCCTAGAATCATCATCCTTTATCAAAACACCATTAATCAAACAGCTCCCGAAAGTTAAGTATAGGCAACATTACCTTGTTTTCATCATGTACAGAAAAAAAATTAGAACTTAAAATAATGCCATAGACAATTAGAACAAAACTTCTTACTTTGTAGGATGCTGCTAGAGTCTGTAGCATTATCTAGAAAGCATTTGCCTATAAGATACTGATGAACAAAATTTCAATAAGAACATTTTCATGACTTGACAACAAATACTAAAAAGGAATACTATTTTTTCCTCATTTTCCTTTTTTTCTATCTCTTACCCCTCCCTCTTTAAGCATTTTTTTCTTTGTTTGTTTTGTATTTATGCAACTGAAGGAAATCCAAGAAACTGCATTTAAGGTAACTACTACACACTTTGAGGCAATATATATATATATATATATATATATATATATATATATATATATAATTTCACTTTATATCCTTGAAATACTGAAATATTGAAATTCAGTATTTCAAAGCTATAAAGTCAAATTTTTGAAACCTAAAAACTCAGAACCACGAAATTCAAAATCTCTCACACCGGAGAGCTTGAATTTCATGGTTCTACTGCACACACACACACACACACACACACACACACACACACACACACACACACACACACACACACACACACACACACCATCCTTCCCACACACAAACACAAGCTCTCTACTACATAAATGCAGGGGGGCAAGCTGCCCTGCACCCCCCTTGTGGGGGATGCAACCCCCCCACCCCTACTTAAATACTCTCACTTTGCGGTGGCATTACACACAAACACACACAAAACACCACCACACAAGCTACATTCTCCTCGCACACACACATCACAGCAAAAAAACACACTGACACAAACTACAGCCCCTACCCAAAACCCTTAAGACACACACACATACATACACACACACACACACACACACACACACACACACACACACACACACACACACACACTTGCCAGAATCATAACCACAGTGAAACCTCAGAAGCATGAAATTCAAAACCACCGGTATTCGAGGTTTTGAATTTCGCACTTCTGAGCTTTCACTGTTCTCAGGATTCCACTTTATGGACTTGAAATACTGAATTTCGATATTTTAGTATTTCAAGCTTCTAAAGTGAATCCATATATAAATAATTTGTGTAAACTGTTCTAATAATTAAGTAAATTGAGTGGTAACTTAAAATTGCAATATAAGGAAGACAGTTGTAGTAAATAACCTAACGAAGCATGAGTGTCAGATAGCTCTTATAAGTCAGCACAAATTGCCAAAAGAGTCATGTCACTTTGGTATTCCACTTTATATTTATACTACTAAGAGACCAGTTATTCATACATCACAAACCTCTATTTAATTTATAACATTTGGTTAACCAGCAGTTTAAGTTTACAAGCCTTACTGCTCATGATGGATTGGCCATTCAGCAAGTCTCAGCTACAGATGTCTTTGCAGTTGCGAATCAAACATAACGATTTTCATTCCTCAAAGACCTTAGCTGTTACTTCATAAAGTGGTCAAACAAGAAATAAAAGAAATGCATTTATCAGCCAGTTAAATCTGTATGTAGACATATCCATTTAAGCAAAACACAGTTTTTATAGCTCTAATGTTCATAAGCCTGAGCCCAGTGATATTATTCTGCCAGCCACAGAATGAAATCTGGCTTCATTTACAAGAGAAGATTTTAACTTGAAGAAACACTCTGATGTTAGAGATAGTACAAATAAAACATTTCAGTAAATCAAATAAGCTCCAATGCGATATAAATGTCTACCAGTATGGAGGCATGCACTGTTTCTTTAAGAGGGAAAGAGGAAGGTGTTACTGCTATTAATGCTATCTCTGAAACTACAGTTTAAAGGAAAGTATCACCTTCAGCTTTACACTTAATCAAGTTGCTTCAGGTTGAAATAGACGTTTTGAGAGTTTATTTATTTTTTATTATGAATTTAGAACTTCCAACATGTGAAATGCTAGATTATTATTTTTATTAGCTATTTAAAGTTTTGTAGTCTCACCAAAGGCTTGCAGAAAAGGTGATTTCACATTGCAAGGTGAGTTGGAAATATATTTATGATCTGTTTGATTAAATATCAGGTGTTTGAGCATTTCATCTGAAATTTAACAATGCAATTTAGTAAATATGCACAGTACGGAGATAGGAGTTGTCTCTTTTGTTTGATCTCCACAGGAAGGTCCTTGGTAAAGGTACTTTTGTTGCTGTTCCAGGTAATAGACTTTCTACTTTTGGTTGCCAATAGAATTTTTTGGACATCTTGATAGCTGAGTATTTTAGCTTATACTTGTCAAGGATTAGAAGGATCCTGATTCTACAGGAGTGCTCTATGAGCTCTTTCAATGGTTATTTCTGATGCTGCAGTGTCATTCTGAAGCCGGCAACCAAATATCTGTTTAAAGGTATTGATTAGATGCTGTTGTTCATATTGTTTGGGAATACCTCTTATTAAAATATTGTTTCACCTGCTTCTATGTTCAAGATCAGTACATTTTTGCTGGATACCTGCAATCATTTTATTTTTCACTTCTAAATCTTTCTGAAGTTTATTGATTTTGATTTCAGTAGCATGTGCCATAGCTTTAGTTTGTTCGAGCCGCAGGACTATTTGGTTCAAAGTATTCCCAAACCTGGTTAATTGTTCTGAAAAGGTGTTAATAGCCATTTGCAGAAGCAGAAGAGCTGATTTTAAATCATCCATTTTAAATGATGAGTCCAGTTTTGGTTTCACGGTCGATTTTAAGTTTTGTTGTTGTTGCTTGGTCATTCATTGTCATTTAGCCACAACTTCTTTCTCTGTTAAAGTAATAGATGAAAGTTTAGACTTTGTAGATTGAGTGTCCATCCCATTCATATCACTGGACATTCTGATCAATTATATAACCCTTTCTGTTTTCTGTTTTCTCTTTTTCCTTTTTTTCCTTCCTTCCCTTCTTTCCTTCTTTTTTCTCTTTCCTCTTTTCTTTTCCTTGTCTCTACTCTATTTATATCTAGGCAACCAGCCCAGCCACATTTGATAAGGGGTTTCTGATGTGTTGGTATTAAAATTGTTAAATTCTACTTTGCTCACAGAAGATTATTTCCTCTGCAGTTAATTAAATGTTTTGGTAATCCTTTGTAGAGTTTTTGGAGTATTTTAGAGTTTTTGCATATTTGGCTTAAAGCAAGTTAAATATGCAGTTGCTGGGAGGCATATGGAAAGGGTGGTCACTGGATGTCCACCATCTTGGCTCTTGATGATTCTCTCTATAACCTGTTTAATCTTAGTCTAGCGACAGGGTATGTTCCCAAATCCTGACATATTGCATTTGTTATGCCCCTCTCTAAAGGTGGCCTTACCATGGATTGTAGAAATTACTGACCAGTCAGCTTTAAGAGTCTGGTAGACAAAGCTATGGGGCATATCATATCTGATCGTCTTAATTACAACATTAAGAATCTTATTAGGATCAACCCCCTCAAAAATTGGCTTTGTCAAAGGCAGAACATTCCTGCTAAACCCCGTTAATTTTTTTTTTGAAAAGGTTATGCAAGCTGTAGGCAGTGGTCATGATATTAATGCAGCTTATCTTTATCTAACCAAAGTATCTGATAACATACATCCTTTCAGAATTGCAAGGAAATCGATATCTCTAAGTATAAATCATCACATGGCTAAGTTAAATGAAAGATAAAGCCTATATAATTTGTGTGGCAAGAACTTCTTCAAAATGTTCTTAGGTAACTAGTGGAATCCCTCAGGTGTGTCTGCTGGATTTCCTCCTTTTTGAAATCTAGTTCTCTGATCTCAGAAATGGCAACTGGCACCTCTGGATAAACAAATTTGCAGAAGACCTCAAAGTGGATGCAACTGTCAAAACTCCCTCAGATATCTGCACTCTTCAGAAACATGTTGCTCTAGCTTAAACTGAATGCTAACCATCAAAGCATTGTTTATTTGGAAAACAGAAATTACCCATAACATAAAGCATAGAAAACATGCCTTTACTAAACAAAACGGTTGCCAGTAACCTGAGAACCTAGGTTGAGAGTTCTCCCATCTTTCATTATCATGTGGCTGTTGTAGTCAGGAAATCCTTATATGTAGCACAACTACATACAACCTCATATACAAAGCCATGGAAAGACATCATGGAATTAATCAATCTGGGCATAGGGAACCTCCAAGCACTGGACCCATCTCAGCCTGGATTTGTCAAGGGCAGGTCATACTTACTCGACCAGGTGGATTTTTTTGAAAAGGTCACCAAAGCAATGGATGAAGGTTAACAGTACACATGGCATACATTAACCTAGACAAAACTTTTGACACAATTCCCCATTCAGACATACCAGAAACACTAAATAAACTAAGAATAAACACCTATGTTACCCACTGGATTGACAACTGGTTCACAGATAGGATGCAAATAATAAAAATAGGGGAAGTTACCTTTACAAAGAGATCAGTCACCAGTGATGTCCCCCAGGGTGCTGTGCTGGAACATCTCCTGCTTGGCATGTACTTTCCTGAAGTAAAGGACAACGCTAAAGAGCCCTGGCAGGCTACGTTTGCAGATGACTGCAAGCTAAGAGCAGGCATTGAATCCCTAAATAACTTAGCTATCCTGCAAGAAGGTTTGTCCCAAACAAATAACAGGTGTCAAAATCATGGATTGAAACTAAATGCCAAAAAATGCATTACTGTATCTTCTGGGAAGTCATCTACCCCAGGGACTACCACATTGACAATACACCCCTAAGAGATGATACAGTTGCTTGGGATTTAGGAACTTACTTGGACAGTGATGTAGTAAAAATGTCCTTCTAAATTGCACAGCTTATAAACTAAGGGATTGTGTCTTGATCTAGGGATGTCATTGCTCCCCTTTACTTAGCCCTCATTAGGCCAGGGCATTGAATATAATGCCTCCTTTGGCTTGTATCTGTCTAGATGCATTCAATGACTGGAATGTCCATAGGATACATTAGTAAAAGGATACAGGGCTTAAACAACATGTCCTGCATGGACTGACTCAAAGCCCTATCACTATACTCAGTATTTTACAGACTGCTGTAAGATGACCTATATAAAACAAAACAGGCCACGACAAAGACAAAAGTACCTAGCACACAAGATATTAAATTTATTATTGTAAGCGCTTTCATTAAGTCCTTTGACAAAACTTCCTCAGACAAATTAAAAAACATTACAAGTAGTTTAAATGCTCTAAAAATGATCATGTGTTGCTCAAAAAAAATCACATGCTACTCATAGTCATGTGACCAAAAGCCAATGCTTATAAAATAATGTAAATTAAAAATTGTGATAAATATATATAATAATATATCTAAATCTAAATCTAAAAAACTAAAATGATGCAGTTGAACAAAAGAAACCTGTCATTCTACTCTTTAGTATTATTCGCCCCGATTTATTAAAAATGTATAAAAAAAGTTCAGTCTACTTAAAAAACTGAAAACATTACAATATGTGTACCATTTGTTAATCCTTACAGTTATCCCAGCAAGCTTCTTAATTTCAGTGTACATACTATGGAACAGACATTCAAACCCAGGTAGCTATATGCATGGGCTCTAAGTTGCCAATATAACTCTTGTTGTTCAAGTCTCAAAGATATAGGGCCCCTCTCACTTCATGTCCTACTTGATTAATAGCCCTAAATAAAAATGAATGACCAGGGTTTGTCAATATATGTTTAACCAATGCATTCTCCATTCTGGCTTTCCTTATACTGTATAGGTGTTCATAGAGATCATCTTTCATTTTTCGGTCAGTCTTCCCTATGTAAAAATAGGGGCAAGACTGACATATGGCTAAGTAGACCACACTATTCGAATTACAATTAAATCTATCCTTGGTCTCATAATAGTGGTCTCAAATCATAAATAAGTTACCAACCTCAATATATCTGCAATAAGGGCATGCTTCACATTTATACATGCCCTTAACTCTAGAGGTACCCTTTTTCTTAAATTCTAGAATACTTTTCAAACTTTGGCCTCTCTTAAAGATAAATGTAGGTGTCTGTCCTCCATAACTACAAAAATTCTCATCAGAAGTAATTACACTCCAATCTGTAGTTATAATCTGTTTTATATTGAATTCATCCATACTGAAAGGGGTAATAAAGAATGGGAAAGTCTGAAAAATAGACTCCTCAGTTGGGCTTACTTGACCCTGCTCATTCTGTTCCATGGGGTAACATGGGTCGTGTGTGTGACCTGTGTGTTCTATTGGGTAACTTGGATCATGTAATATTGCCTTAAAATGGCCTGACATTCTCTTCATAATAACTTCCTGTGCCAACTCGTTCAAAAAATCGTCTGGATAACCTTTCTTCAAGAACATACTAATTAACAGGTCACGTTCAGAAAGAAAATCATCTTTCTTAGAAACCATTCTTGCCACTCTTACTAATTGTCCTTTTACTACAGATTTTTTTCTGTCGTAATGGGTGGGCACTTGAAAAATGTAAAATTGCTTTAAAGTATGTCTCCTTCATAAAAATTCTAGCCATGTATCACTTGTTAAATGTGTCCTTGCTAAGTTCTACATCCAGATAGGAAATGGAATCATTTCCAAAAGTGGATGAAAAAAACAAGAATTGAGTAGTCTGGCTGAAATAACAAAGGAGTTCTTGGACATGTTCTTCTTCATCCTGTTATAGAATAAAAATGTCATTCAAAAATTTTGTATAATTTCAATCCGACTAGAAAATAACTTGTTATTAAATACGGACTCCCTCTCCCAATAGGGCACAATCAGACTGGCAAAGCTGGCACCACAGGAGGACCCCATAGCCACCCCTTTTTTCAGGAAATACTTTCCTTCGAACACAAAAAAATTATTCATCAAATTTATATCTAATAGTTCTTGTATTAAAGATATCTCCTGATTACACACATCTCTACTTTTTAGTATGGAACACACCCACTCAATTCCCAATTCATGGGGAATGGCTCTGTAAAGATCCTTGACATCAATAGTTACAAAGTTAAGGTCTTCTCTATAACTCAGATTGTTAATATTCCCCAAAAAGACTATGAATCTTTAGAAATCTGTAGTTCCATCTCAACAAATTTCTTTAAGAAATCATCCACATACTTAGCCAAGGGGTATGTTATGGAATTCCTACCATTTATGATAGGTCATATGATGATAGGTCATATGATAGGGAATGGTGGATTGAACAGGTCTTTATGTATTTTAGTAATTCCAAATATTACAGGAACCTGAGGGGCTGGCATGGAAAAATAGTTGAACAGCTCAATAGTAATCCGGGCTTCTATAAATGAATCATTAAGATAAATCTTAATTCTATGGTAAGCCCTATTCATTTAGTTCATAACTATCAGATTCCAACATATCCAACATATTTTTACTGTATTTTTCCAAGTCCATGAACACAAGCCCTCCACCCTTATTGTGTTTCATAACTCGAATACAACTAGATTTGAGAAATTCCAAAGCGTCCCAATTCTCAATTCCGAAATTGTTGAAATACGAATGTTTTTTATTATTATTACTAGTGAACACATTTCTAGTGTCTATTTCACATATCTGGTCGAATAATGATAAAACTGGAATTAACGGTGGGTTGTAAACACTAGGCACCCGAAAAACACTAGAGTCAAAAGGCTGGTCCTTCAAAAGGAAACCCAAGTTCAATTTACATGTAAATAATTTCAAATCTATTTGTGTTTTAGCTAACTCTCCCTGACAGTTTGGCACAAAAGTCAACCCTTTAGCAAGCGTATCTGCCAAGCTAGTGTCCACCTGAAATGCGGAAAAATTGAAAATATTAAAATCGCCTTCTGTATTTTTAATAATAGTGAGCAATTCAGTCTCACCTTCAAGCTGGTTAGGTGAAATGTTTTTTCTCAAAGACAAAATGAAATTGGTTATCCCATTTATTGGCCACGATAACAACGATTCGATAACAACGATTCCTCTCTCGATTGTTGTTCTTCCTACTGTTCTGATTGCCTTGACCCTGAGGACTCTGAAAATTTGCAGAAGAATTCCAATTCACTGTGGGGTTTTTAGTGGAAATTTTCTGATTTCACAGCTTTTCACTGCTTCAGGGACCATCCACCATCTCTACAGTTGGATTGCTGACTGCTGCTGCATAATCACGGACAACAGGGGTGAGGTCATCAGTAACAGGATCATTGCCCACATTCATTGCCTCACTGTCAGATGTTGAGGGTTCCCTTGGAGTATTCCATTGCTGTGAAATAGGTGTACTGGTGTAAGCTACCCCTTCTTCGTAACCTCGAAGGTCACGTTCAATTTTCTTCAGCTTAGTGGATCTAAGCTTATTAATGTGGCTATCAATACTGGAAAACACACAAGTGTAATCAAATTTGTAACCCTCAAAGTCACAGTTCTTCTTAATGTAACTGTCCAAAATATTGATTTTGCTAGCCAAATCATCCGCCATGAATTGATAATGTTCCACAAACATTTCCATTAGCTCCAAGCCCTGCTTGTCAAACAGCTTGATTAGTTCCAAATAAAAGGAAGAATTCAGTATTAGACCTGTAGGGTAATGCCATGTTCTTATTCCTTTAGGCACTTGTTGACACCTAATACATTCTTTAAAATATGAGATTTCCAACTGTACTTTTTTGAGCTTCAAGGATTTGTAGTACAAAATCTCTAAATTGTTTAATGATTTGGCTATGGCTAATTCTTTGAACGGAGATAATTCTATTAAAGGAAGGAATGTCAATGGAGGTATGAACAGAGTTAGTCTATGTGAGACAGCCCCAGTCATCCACAGACTTGTTTCTTCCCATATTCCCTCTTTGAATGAATGGCTTAAACCCCCAACAGAGTTTTCAGCTACTATAGTGAGTCATACAGAAGCTGAGAGTGTATCCAATGCAAAACACAACCTCTCTAACAATTTTGGACAATTACATTAAGAAGGACTGTGACTTTGATTGTTACAAATTCAATTATGCTCATGTGTTTTCCAGTATTGATAGCCACATTAATAAGCTTAGATCCACTAAGCTCAAGAAAATTGAATGTGACCTTCAAGATTATGCAAAAGGGGTAGTATTTCACAGCAATGGAGTACTCCTAGGGAACCCTCAACAGCTGACAGTGATGCAATGAACGTGGGCAATGACCCTGCTGCTGATGACCTCACCCTGGTTGTGAGTGATTATGCAGCAGCAGTTAGGAATCCAACTGCGGAGATGGCAGATGATCCAAGAGGCAGTGAACGGCTCTGAAATAAGAACATTTCCACTAACAACCCCACAGTGAATCTGAATTCTTCTGCAAATTTTCAGAGGGCTCAGGGTCGAGGTAATCAGAACAGGAGGAAGAACAACAATCGAGGGAGGATCGTCATTATTGTGGCTAACGAATGGGATAACCAATTTCATTCTTTCTTTGAGAAAAGATGTTTCACCTAACCAGCTTGAAGGTGAGCCTGAATAGCCAAGTTTTGTCAAGGGACTTAACGAAAGAACTTACAATAATAAATTTAATATCTTGTGTATTAAGTACTTTTGCCTTTGCTGTTGACTTTTTTGTTTTAGGAAGTTTTATAGTTTTTGCTTTTGGTATAAGATGACCTATGTCTGGCATAAACGACATCCTCTGACCCATTACTGATGGATTTACTGCACATTAGGAAGCCAAATGGCATCATAAACATTGGATCTAGGGATCTAAATCTCTTCTTCAATATCCAAAAGACAAAATTGAAACTTCAAAACCAAAAATAAACCTTGGCAACTGTGCTTAATGGCTACAATCCAATTTAATATGAAGCGCTTTTCGTCCAGCAAAAATACATGAATTTCTTCCGATACAACACATACTAATAATGACATTTAAATAGTAAAACTGTAAAATGCATCTATTTCTGTTAAAATTAATTGATTCATAATTAACTAAAACCATTTATAAAATCATATTATATCCTATATATATATATATATATATATATATATATATATATATATATATATATATATATATAAAATATATACATATGTAAATTAATATAAACAAATGGCTATAAATGGATTAAAGACTAACCAGGTAAGTTATGAATTACTTCTCTTATACTTTCATACTTTCTTATAAACCATAAGAAAAACGTTTAACCTATGTATATAATCTATATTAATTATGTATACATATATATAAATAATTTGTTACATTCATAATCGGTACTATTGTAAAGAATTATTAAGATTTTTCATATATATATATATATATATATATATATATATATATATATATATATAATCAATAAACAGCAGACAAAATTATTAAATGTCCTATAAACATATACATGTGTTCATCTACGTAAACTCTTGAGTTTTAATAGAGGCATTATAGGACACATGTCATTTAGACCGGGAATATTATATGCATATTGCTGAACTTGCTATATTAATTCAAGTCTTTTTAATTCTATCTCAAGTGGCCCCCCCTCTCAAAATCTTTTCCACTTGATCTAAAATCCAAAATTTGAATTCATGATTAGAATAATCTTGAATATGCTTGGCTAATGCATTATCTTGTTTGAGTCTACTTATACTGTATGTATGTTCGTATATCCTATCTCTCAGCCTACGTGTCGTCTTGCCGACATAAAAACAGGGGCAATGTTGACACTTGGCGAGGTAGACAACCATTTTTGAATTACAGTTGTACTTCTTATTACTCATCAATTCTTTGTCAGTCTTTAATCCACTTATAGCCATTTGTTTATATTAATTTACATATGTATATATTTTTTATGTATTTTTATATATATATATATATATATATATATATATATGTTAGGCAGAAATCGTCTCTGAGTAGTCGATATGTGATGAAGTAAAGCTGGAGTTTTATGAGACGGTCTGCGTAGGGCATCTGTTTGAGGCCGGTAATTCTGTTTGTGAGGTATTTCTGCGGCCTTTCCAGTTGTTGTAGATGTCTTGTGAGGTACATACCATAAGGGGCATTGTACTCTATAATGGGTCTAATGAGTGATGAGTAGAGGGGAACAATGACCTCTTTTTTCCTGAATGAGAAACCTTTTGTGATGAGGTGTGCCACATAGAAGGATTTCCAGACTACTGTGCGATGTGATTATCAAAGTAGAGACTACTGTCCACCTGTGTCCCAAGGTCTCTTATCACACTTTCAGTGTTAAGTAGACTACCACCTATATGGTAGTTCATGGGTACAGAGTTTTTACCAAAGGGGATGACAATGCACTTTTTGGCATTGAGCTTGAGGCCATGGCTTTGACACCAGGCATGTGTCTCAGTGAGGCCCTTTTGTAGGATGTCAACATTGTTAGGAGTTTTGATTATGGCTCCTAGTTTGCAGTCATCTGTGAACTTTGTTAGCCAAAGACCTTCTGTGTTAGCCTGTACTTCAAAGAAGTAGATACCAAACAGGAAAGGACCCAGGACTGAACCCTGTGGTACTCCACTTGTCACTGGTCTGAACTCGGATTTGGAGTCTACTATTTTCACAGTGGGGGTTCTGTCAGTGAGAAAGTTGGCAACCCATCTTGTGACATAGGGATTTATATGTAGGTTACTGAGTTTATCTATAATTCCAGAGTGAGGGATGGTGGCAAAAGCCTTGGCGAGATCTAGATAGGCTATGTGAACCACCTTAACCTCATCTACGGCTTTACTGACTGCTTCAAAGAAGTCTATTAGGTTTAGGAGACATGATCTGCCTTTTACAAACCCGAACTGGGTGGGGTCCAGAATTTGGAGATTACCAATGTCTTTGTTTATAAGTTCTGTGATGATACGTTCCATAGCCTTGCAGAACAGGCTCGTCAGGCTAATAGGGTGGTAGTTCCTGGGGTCCGTGGTGGCTCCCCATTTGTGGAGTGGGATAACCGTCACTGTGCACCACTCAGTTGGCAAAAGCCTGAGGGGAGGCTATAACTGAACATGGTGCTTAGGTGAGGTGCCAGTTCATTCTGTACTTTGTGTAGAAAGCAGCCTGGGATGTTGTCAGGTCCCATGGATGCTGTGTTCTTGGCTTTGGAGAGTGTGGTTTTTACCTGTGCAGCCATGATTACAGGAACTTTGCATTCTTCCAGTATAGAGATGGGCCTTTTAAGGGGTGAGAGGGGGGTAAAGTTAGCACTGAATCTGTCTGCCAGGATGTTGGCAACATCAGTTGATTCTGTATATTTAGTGCCTGTGATACAACTCAGAGCAGATCTGAGTGTTGCCATTGAGATTCTTGACATAGCTATAGAATGCTTTGTGGTTGTCTTTAGAATCAGTGGCAATTTTGTTTTCATAACTAGTTTTGGAGGATTTTATTTGGGATTTCAGCTTCTTACTGAGGCTGACAGGGAGTTCCTTCAATCATGGGATTTTACTCTTTTTTGCAACAGTTTTTTTCTTCTGTTGTAGAGTTCATTTATGGCAGGGGACCACCAGATTGGCTTCATTTTTTTGGAGGATAGCATCTTGGTTCTGTTAGGGATAGCACAATCCATGCACTTGTGTAAGTGCTTATAAAGTGCATTTGTGTCGGATTCATCAGTTGTACCTCTATTGTCCGTCTGCATGGGTGTCGTGAAGTTTTCCACTTCTGTCTTAAAAAGCCTGAAGTTGGCTTTGGAGAATTTTTTTACAGTGGTTTCCCTAATGGGGGGGGGGGGCAGGATGTGGCTGTCTAGAGTAATTAGCTTGTGGTCGGATCTCACCAGTGAGGAATTGACCTCTGGTGTGGAGCACCAGTCACCCATGTTGGTGATGACCAGGTCTAGGATATTGCTGCCCCTGGTGGGGGCGTGGATAAATTGATCCAAGGCGTTGGAATTTATGAATTCCAGAAAACATTGAGCAAAAGTTTTGGTACATGAGTAGTTTTCTCAGTTAATGGTGGGGTAGTTGAAATTGCCCATTATTAGAGTGTTTGGTTCTACCCTAGTATTTTCCAGTGTGTCAAGAAATGAGGAGTAGTAATCCTGGGGCATGGTGGTGGATCTCTAGCAAGTTACAGTTTGGATTGCCGTCTTGCCCAGAGTTAGTTGCACTTGGATAATCTCGGATACATTATGCTGAGCAACTGACCTGGAGGTGTGGATATCCTTAATGAATATGGACACGCCTCCACCTTTAGTGTTTCGGTCCAGGTTAGGTGGCCGAATGGTGTGGTATGAATTATAGCCTGGTAATGCAGGGGTAATCTCTGGAGCCTTGAACCAGGTCTCTTTCACTGCACCGATGTCAATGTTCTCCATTTTAAGGAGTGCCTCGAGTGAGTGCATTTTGAGGTTTAGACTTCTAGCATTGAATCATATTACCCTCAAATTTTGTTTATTGTACCTGTTATGGACATGTGCCTCTAACTATATGCCTTGAATAGGCTGGGTTTTATATAACAATACAGTTACTGATATGTGATCAAGTCTGGTCACTGTGACACAGATCTGCATATGTATCTTTACACTTCTCCCATGTCATGCTTCTGGACCTTTTGCTGTACTGCCATGTGTCAGTTACTGCCTCAGGTACTTTTTATCCACTGTTCTTAAGGATTTGTTGTGTGGTGCGGTTAACAGCTTTCTTGGTCATAGACAGTACTGGGACCATTTTGCAATTATTTTATGTCAACAGTGGTTCCATCCTATGTTGGTTACTGCCTTGTGACAGATACGTCTTTGAGTACTACAAAAGTCTTATTTTGTTGGGGGGGTTGAATTCCAAAACAAACTGAATTCATCCTACTCCATTTTCCATATTTCTTTGATTTGTACCTAGTTTCAGTGGTAGACAGTATTACTATGGAGCACATCTGGTTTGCAGTATGGACTAAGTTTCTGTCTGATTCTCAGCCATATTCACCATTATGATCCTCCAGTTCCAGCCATAAATCACTGTTTTCATCACCATGATTTGCACTGCACTATCCCAAGTACAAATTAGACACACCACTGCTGTACTACAAGCAGTCTTTAGCCTAGTAAAGCATGCTTTACGGCCTCATCAAAGCTGTTGTCATAAATTAATGGAATTTTGCCCATGTGAACATTTCCAAGAAAACAAACAAACAAATAAATACCTAGGTATAGCCTCAACAAACAAAAAACATACATCCAATCAAACTCAAAATACAATGGTATTCATGTCAGAAATTATTTAATGCCCAGGATCTTCTAAGCCAATAAAATACGCCCAATGCATAACAAATAACTTAATAAACAAACAAACAAAGAATCTGTTAGTAAATTCTGACATAATTCTTTGAATTATAATACAGTAAAAAGATGTACCTGCAAGTTATTCCCCATGACATATTGGCATTGAAGTGTTAGTGCTTCTTGTTTTTATATGGGGCACTGATGAAGTAATTGAATAACTGTATTTTAATATCACCTATCTGTACTACTACTACTTTCTAAGACTTATCCATCACAAACAGAAAATAGAAATGTACTAGTGATTAGTGACTCTCTGATTCTACAGATTCTAAAATAGAAATGTACTAGTGATTAGTGACTCTGATTCTACAGATTCTACTCTCACAAAGCTTTTTTTTAGAAGTGTTCATTTTATTTTGTCATACATAAGCTGCCATATAAAACTCTTGCTGGTTGTACAGGATACTCAGATAAATTATTTTATATCATTTGACATAACAAATGCCACATCTTTGTTATATTTTATTGTATGAGCCACGAAAGCCTTAAGAACCCAGTAATGACAAGAGTTAAAATTTAAAAATTCATAAACAATAGATCCTTTAACAAATGTTTTGTTGATTAAACAAATTATATGCAGCAAAAATCTGGCTGCCAGATTATTTACTTTGCACAGAGGTATAATGTAAGATGCCCTTGGAAACATTTATGTTGATTTAGTGAACTGAAAGACATAGTAATCTTATAAATTAGCAATGCTGCTTTGTCAGGTCAAGTAACTGAACTTTTCTAATTAAAACTTGTTACTTGGCAAGCATTTTCATACTTTAAATTTGATCAGTCAACATCTACAATATACCAGTGCTTACCTAGTGCAGTGCTTCCAGAAATCAGACAAAATCTGGAATTTATAATTGCTATGTTTAAGAGGAGAGACCTCAGTCCATTCTCTTTACTGTCAATACAGTGATCTGGAATCCATGGCAGAACTGATGAGAATTTATTAAGTAACAGACAAAGAATTAGGAAGTGCTGAAATTATCATTCTTACATACCAGCTTCTTTTCTCAGCTATTTATGGGCCTTTTATGGGATTTGTATCCATTCCAGGTGAGGCTGTATTATGCAACCAAGAAGATGAATTCCTAGACCTGCAAGGTCGATCACTTTGTAAACATTTTTTTTTTCAAAGGGACACTGACATTCTCAACCTGCAAGACAACAGATATTTCTAGTAAGTAATTTCATACAGACACTACAGTTTCTCATTCCTTTTGAAAGTCATTCCTGTTTGGGTCTACATCCAGTCCACATTCAATGATCAGTGCAAGAGCCATGTATGGAATGATGGGAATATTAGCCAATGCTACCTTGCTCATCCTGAAGGATATGAGATCAGCTATAACACTCACCCCAACAGAGAAGTTTATTAGTGTGTGTCATACATAGAAAGCATTAGCTCTGGAATGAAAGCACTTGAAATAATCTCTGCACATTTAGGCACAACCGCACTTTACTGTAATGCTGTCACTGAGGTGATTAACTTATGTCTAGTTTTCTTCCTAATGGTGATCATATAGAAAACTTTTTATTACAGCGTTACATCTGCCTTATTACACTGCATGCCAAGCACTATACATTTTACAAGGAATTTTTCCTTTTTCACTTTACTTTTCTTACCCTTTACTCAAACATACCCACACTTATTTATTAATTTATTGTCTCACTGACTGAATGAATGATTGATTGTACTGCATTCTTTGTCACTGTGTATGTAAATCGGTTACAGGCTACTACAGTAAATGCACCTGCCAAAATCTGTTACAGACTGCTACAGTAAATGTACCTGCCAGCTACAAACTTCTGCTCTCCACAATTTCATCAGCAGACGGCTAGGCCAATATATATGTAATCAGTATGTAGCCGGAGAGATGCTCTACATACTTTAAATACAAATACAACTTTATTAAACTGAAAAATATGGTTCCACTGAAGTAATAAAAATAAAATAGTTTATATTCAGACATAGAAATTGCAAGCTACATGGTATGAGCAAGATTACAACAAAAAGAAATGGTACAAATATCTCTGTGCATGATCTCTTAGCCATGAATTAACAAAAAATGCATTCAGCATGAACTGCTTCATTTCTATAGATGCAGTACTGCATTTATACTATGTAAAGTCATTAATTAGCATCATGATAATGTTGCTATGGTCCTATTGTGCATTGCTTTACTGAGATCCTACTGGAACTGCAAAAGTGACAATAAGTTAAGTTTAGTATAAAATGCATTTTCTTGTTTTCAAATTTGATCTCAGGCAGAAGGACCTGGTATGATTATACATATATTTTGTTTTCAGATGCAGATATGACACAGTGGACTGACCGGCATCACTTATTTGTTAATATTGATGATTGTATTTTAATAATTTACCTATAAATAAGCACTTTAAGCCACGGTGCTGCAGTGGTAGCATTGTTGCCTCACAGCAAGAGGTTCTCCCATTCGATTCTCGGCTGGAGCACCTTCAGTGTAGAGTCTGCATGTCTTCCCCACGGTTGAGTGGCATTCAAAAGACATGCGTAGAATGGGCATGCCTTCATTGAAGGTTGGGCATCGAGCTGGCAACTCGGCACCGTAAAAATCTACTGCCAATCATTAACGGACCAGAGTTCCGCTGTGACAACCCCTAACTGGGAAAAGTCAAAGAACAACAACAACAACCTATAAATAAACACTTTGATTTATGCTTACAGTATTTTTATATATGTGGTATCTTGCTGAGTCATGTCATTACAATAAACAGAACATACTGGAGGGATAGATTCACTAAAGCTTGTCACCACAATAAACAGACCATGCTGAAGGGATAGATTCATGTCCCAGAGACTTCCCATCCTCTGGAACAAACTACCCATTTATGTCAAACAAAGCTCCTCATTGGCTCTCTTTAAGAAAATTCTTGATGACTGGATGGGAAATAGAAAGTTCACCTCAGGGATCACGTCTACGGCACTGCTCGACAGGGGCACAGGAAAATAATTTTCTTGGGTGGAAAAAGCCATGGAACCTTTTTGGCTAGGCTTATATAGGCCCCAGCATTGATAGCCTACTACCTACATATGAACCTATGAACCTATGTTATTCAACCACATCTACATGCATTTGAATTTTCACAGCACTGTATTAAGGAACATAAGAAGACATCAGATACCCTAAAAATTAAAGCTATGGTAGGCTCTCCATTCACCTCTTGTGATATCAATGATAGTATTTAAATAGCCAGCATAGATTGTTTTAAATTACTTATTTGGGTACAATCCTTGATCTCCTCCTGTCTTTTTATAAGCATATTGTCTATATGTCACAGAAAGTGTTTGGGTAG